>NC_053394.1:75482823-75835438 GCF_905171765.1 Bufo bufo | reverse complement strand
ATCATCTCTAACACTTTCAGGCCAGTCTTTTAGAAGTGGCTCAGAAAGAGGATTTTTGCAACAGCAGAGGCCAGGTACAAATTTGGCCAGCCAGGGCCCACTACTGGAGGACGAGGAGGAGGATGGGGATGAAGCATGTTCACAGCGGGGTGGCATCCAACGCAGCTCGGGCCCATCACTGGTGCGTGGCTGGGGGCATACAGAGGACGCAGACGATACGCCTCCCACAGGGGACGGCTTGTCCTTACCTCTGGGCAGCCTGGCACACATGAGCGACTACATGCTGCAGTGCCTGAGCAACGACAGCAGAGTTGCCCAGATTTAACGTGTGCGGACTACTGGGTGGCCACCCTGCTGGATCTCCGTTACGGAGACAATGTGCCGTCCTTAATTCCCTCACTGGAGCGTGATCGGAAGATGCGCGACTACAAGCGCACGCTGGTAGACGCGCTCCTGGGAGCATTCCCGACTGACGCCGGGGACAAGTGGAAGCGCAAGGCGAAGGCAGGGGAGGAGGAAGAGGTCGCCAACGCAGCTGTGTCAGCGCCAGCACCTCAGAAGGACAGGTTAGCATGGCCGATATGTGGAAAAGCTTTGTCACCGGCCCCAACTGCTGATATGGAGCGTGTTAGCAGGAGGCAGCATTTGAACAACATGGTGGAACAGTACCTGTGCACACGACTACAACGTACTGACTGATGGTTCTGCCCCATTCAACTTCTGGGTCTCCAAATTGTCCACATGGCCAGAGCTTGCCCTGTATGCCTTGGAGGTTCTGGCCTGCCCTAGAGCCAGTGTACTCTCTGAACGTGTATTTAGCACGGCAGGAGGAGTCATTACAGACAGAAGCAGCCGCCTGTCCACAGCCAACGTGGACAAGCTCATGTTCATTAAAATGAACCAGGCTTGGATCCCACAACGTGTAGAAAAATTGAGGCTCCAGCACTCGTGGTAAAGTTTTGTCAATCCCGGTCTTTATTGCACCAAATTGTATATACAAGTACAGTGGCACCCCTCTTCACTCCCCCAGATTAACGCGTTTCAAACTTTTCAGTTCTTAGTCATAATCCACTGTGTCAATTTTGCTGTGGGTTTATGTAGGCTGAACTCCCATCAGCCCCAGGAAAAGGGGAGGAGGGGAGCGCAATCCTACAATCAGCCACATAGCAGACACCTGTTCAAACATAGTAGAAAGTATACACCCATGTGAAATAAAGTGTTTTAAAATCACTAAAATAAGTTCCCATGGAATCGGTTTAGAGAGATTAGTAATATGGCTGAAAATAATAAAACACAAAAAAAAATAGAGTAGATAAAAAATGAATTAAATACATTGTGTAAAAATTAGAGATGGGACGGGGGATTCGTCGAATCCACGAATCCCTCGAATCTTGCTGGATTCGTGGGATTCGTGGACTCGAATCCCGACGTAATTTGCCTGAAACGAATCCGACGAATCCGGTGGGAGGGACTGGGAGGCGGAGCTGGGGGCCGGTGCGTTCACTGTGCTCCGGCCCCTCAGCTCCAGTACAGTTATAAAATGTTTAATTCTGATTAATAATCATGCTGCCCCCTCTGTCTGTAGTATAACATTCAATGAATCTTACTTTCAGGGCTACTGCTATGTTAATGCAGGCCGGCCGGGCAGACGAGCGGCAGCGTCACTGACTGACGTCACCTGCTTGCGCTGCCTGCTTCATTCATAAAGCAGGCAGCGCAAGCAGGTGACGTCAGTCAGTGACGCTGCCGCTCGTCTGCCCGGCCGGCCTGCATTAAGATAGCAGTAGCCCTGTAAGTAAGATTCATTGAATGTTATACTACAGACAGAGGGGGCAGCATGATTATTAATCAGAATTAAACATTTTATAACTACTGGAGCGGCAATGGGGGGGTCTGTGGATGACACTGTTAAGGGGTGGGGGGTGGGTCTGTGGATGGCACTGGTTTGGGGTGGGGGGGTTCTGTGGATGGCACTGTTATGGGGTGGGGGGGGTCTGTGGATGGCACTGTTATGGGGTGGGGGGGTCTGTGGATGGCACTGTTATGGGGTGGGCTGGGTCTGTGGATGGCACTGTTATGGGGTGGGCTGGGTCTGTGGATGGCACTGTTATGGGGTGGGCTGGGTCTGTGGATGGCACTGTTATGGGGTGGGCTGGGTCTGTGGATGGCACTGTTATGGGGTGGGCTGGGTCTGTGGATGGCACTGTTATGGGGTGGGCTGGGTCTGTGGATGGCACTGTTATGGGGTGGGCTGGGTCTGTGGATGGCACTGTTATGGGGTGGGCTGGGTCTGTGGATGGCACTGTTATAGGGTGGGGGGGTCTGTGGATGGCACTGTTATAGGGTGGGGGGGGGTCTGTGGATGGCACTGTTATAGGATGGGGGGTCTGTGGATGGCACTGTTATAGGATGGGGGGGTCTGTGGATGGCACTGTTATAGGATGGGGGGTCTGTGGATGGCACTGTTATGGGGTGGGGGGGTCTGTGGATGGCACTGTTATAGGATGGGGGGTCTGTGGATGGCACTGTTATAGGATGGGGGGGTCTGTGGATGGCACTGTTATAGGATGGGGGGTCTGTGGATGGCACTGTTATGGGGTGGGGGGGGGGTCTGTGGATGGCACTGTTATGGGGTGGGGGGGTCTGTGGATGACACTGTTATGGGATGGGGGGGGGTCTGTGGATGGCACTGTTATGGGGTGGGGGGGGCTGTGGATGGCACTGTTATAGGATGGGGGGATCTGTGAATGCCAGGGGGAGAGGTGAGAGGCACTATGATACTACTGGCACATTGGGGAGAGGCACTATGATACGGACACATTATGGGGGGAGGTGGCACTATGATACGGGCACATTGGGGGGGAGATGGCACTATGATACCGGCACATGGGGGGAGGAGAGAGGCACTCCGCACTTGATACTGGCACATGATTAGGGGGGCATCTATGGGGACACTTACTGGCACATTATTGGGTGGCACTGTGGGGCCACTTCTTATTTGCACATTATTGGGGGGCACTATGGGGGCATCTACTGAGGCCACAAAGAAGGGGTATTTTATATGGGGGGCTCTTTGTGGTACTAGTATTATCAGGGGTATTATCTGTTTCTGCAGTATAGTATTGGGGAGCACAGCGGAACAGTATTGGGGGTGGTAGGATGATTTGTCCAGAAGATGGGAGGATGATGGAAAAGTAGTAAACTAAGATTTTTTTTTTGTCAAGCTGCAGAGACGAAAAATGGCTGAAAAATGGTGGTCTGGTCTGAAGGTCTGAAAGGAGAAGATGAGGAAAGAGAACATCTACAAGAGACGTCACTGGATGTAAGAGGTATGTGGCTGTATTACCCTGTGTGTTCTGTAGTGATAGGAGCAGGGGTCATCTCGGTCATATAGGGTGCGACCGTGACTGGGAGGTGGAGGTTCAGACAAACTGACGCGGTCTGACTTTGTTTCTTACACCGTGCGTTCACACAATTATGTACAGGATTCGTAGGATTCGAGATTCGAAAGATTCGATATATTCGAGAACCTTTTCGGATTCGGATTCGAAAAAAATTGGATTCGTCCCACCTCTAGTAAAAATATATATAATCAGCCATTTTTCTCATCAGTATATTGCAACAAGTTGCACTATAGGAGTTTGATCCCTGAAGCCGTCACGTGCAGACATAGTTGTACAGATCCTCCTGTTTCATTAGCAGATTTTCATCATGTGAAATCATGTCAGTAAGGCCTCATGCACACAACTGTTGTTTCATTCCGTGTCCGTTGTTCCATTTTTCTTGATTTTCAGTGGACCCATTGACTTTCAATGGGTCCGTTGAAAACTCGGCTAATGCACCGTTTGCCATCCGCGTCCGTGATCCGTGGTTCCAGTCCGTCCAAAAAATATGACCTGTCCTATTTTTCTCACGATCAACGGTTCGTGGACCCATTCAAATCAATGGGTCAGTGAATATCGCGGATGCACAACCGTTTGTCATCCGTGTCCGCGTCCGTTTTATTAATCTTTACCATGGCAAAACTGTCTGCCAGATTTGAGCCAAATAAAACAAATAAATAAAATTACAATACAGGAAGGAAGCTTCAGGTCATAGGTTAGCTGATAGCAGTTTGCTAGTGACCTGTGCTAATAGTGTTTCTGTGGTGATTTGTGGAGATTTTTCAAATTAGAGTTAAAAATGCCTAGATGGAACGTAGAAAAATTTATAACTCTGGTTCAGGAGAGGCCAGAGTTATGTGACAGCAGGCTCAATGTCTATCAAGACCGAGTCCGCAAGGAGGTGTCATGGGAGAAAGTGGCCCATTCCATGAGGCGTTTAGAATGGCAAAAAGCCGATGCCAGAGGCCAGGCTGATTTAGGTAAGTGCCAGCAATGTCATTGCACTGTCCTGGCCCCTGTCTTGTCACTAGTGAACTAGCTATTAATTCCATGATGTCTTAATAACTGCATACGACCGTGGAACACGGAGGTGAGCGTTCTGCGGTATCCCAGCCTGGCATCCTCTTTGGTTGCTATGATGCGGTGTGCTTTTTGTCGACGCTGAAGTACAGTCAGACACTCTTATAGATCATATGAGTGTATTACGGTACTGCAGTGGCGGCACTAAGCGCACGGCGTCATAGCAACCAATGATGGCGTGAGCTCCTGTTCTCAACAGGATGCTAGGCCGTGATACCGCGGAACGCTCAGCTCCGTGTTCATAAACTGTATATTTTTATGGCCCGCCTTATTTTATATAGGCCTATATATGTTTTTTACTAAACAATAGTAAAATATATACCATACTCCTACCATTGGGTGTATTTTAAAAGCCTGGCCTTAGCTATGATACTGAAAACTGTAGTAATGGATTCTATGCATGTGCACCTGATAGTTGGTGGCACTTGTTCTAGTTATAATTGAGCATATAAATGGATATTTATCTTCAGGGGGCTGCTTGATTTTGTCAAAATGTATGCTTTGCTCTTAGTCCTTTTTATTTGCCATATTTTTTCCAAAAATTTATACAATTTTAATTGTTTAATTTCTAAATAGTCAAGCAGATCAAGACCCGGTGGAACAGCTGCCGGGATCAGTTCCGCCGGGAGCTGAACGAGAGAGGACGCAGTGGCGATGGCAGAGCACGCAAAAGACCCTATATATATACGACCCAATTAGAATTCCTTAAACCCGTCATGGATTTGAGGCCGTAAGTATGTTTATGATGGTGTTTGACTATTGAGGACCTATCTCCTCTGTGTAGGTCATATTGTTTTATTTAAAAGGCAAAGTCATCACCGGACAACAACGCTTTTCAGCAGTATAAAAAGTCAACACGAGCACATCGCACATGCCCTGCCCTCTGCCGTCTCTCTTCCTCCTGTGTGCCACTTTATGTTTAGGTTAGTCCTTCCTATCAAGTATAATGGTAATTTTATCCAGGCATTCACCTTCTGCTTAAATTTTTGTAACAAGGGGGTGATGTTCAGTTTTTCAAAATCGGAATTGTCACATAAAAAATGGATACCCAGGTATTTAAAAGACTGAACAACTTGTAATCCGTCGACACACGAGCTGGCCTGCGCATTATCCCCCTTCAGAGGCATCAGCACTGACTTCATCCAATTGATGCATAGACCCGACAGTTTCCCAAATCTATCAATCACCTCCATAGCTGCTGGAAGAGATGTCTTCCACTCGTCAAGAAATAGTAACAGGTCGTCTGCATATAAAGCTACTTTCTCTGTTAGGGTGCCATACGTGAAGCCCTTAATCCTCTCAGATGCCCGAATAGCCTCTGCTAATGGCTCCACTGCAATCGCGAACAACAGAGGCGACAGAGGGCAACCTTGCCGCGTCCCCCTGTGTAATACAAAGCTATCAGAAAGATTACCGTTAACTCTGATTCTAGCTGATGGATTATTATAGAGAAGTTGCACCCATCCTATAAATGCACCACCAAACCCCATTTTCTGCAGCACTTTCCACAAGTACCTCCATTCCACACTATCAAATGCTTTGGCCGCATCAAGAGATGCGACCGCTGCATCCGGAGTATTGACCTGCCCTTGAATGTTTAGGAAAAGGCGCCTGATGTTGACCGCTGTAGACATATTTGGCATAAAGCCGGCCTGATCTGGGTGAATAAGATTAGAGATAATTGTGTTCAACCGATTGGCCAACACTTTAGCAAGAATCTTAACATCCACCTGGAGTAAAGAAATGGGCCTATAGGACTCCGCCTCCAATGTATCCTTACCCGGTTTTGGTAGGACCACAATTGTTGCCTCAGTCATGCTGGGGGGCAATTTTTTCTGTATCTTTGCCTCCTTAAAAACCTCTAAAAGCTGAGGCAGCATCACCGAGGCAAACCGCTTATAGATCTCTACTGGTAACCCATCCCCTCCTGGAGCCTTATTATTAGACATACTGGATAGCGCTTTCTCCATTTCAGTGACCGTTATAGGAGAGTCCAATGTATCCCGCTGTTCAACTGTGAGTATCGGCAATTGCAGACCCCTAAAAAAATGACTCTATCTCTACATCTGAAGCTGTTAATCTGGAAGTGTATAAACTTAAATAGAACTCCTTCATAATCCCCAGTATCTGTTCCGGTGCCTCGCACTGAACTCCCGATACATTCTTAAGTGCCGCTATATAACCTGTAGAACGTTGTGCTCTAGACACCATTGCCAACATTCTTCCTGTCTTTTCTCCCTCTTCATAATATACTTGCTTCTGGAAGAATTGTTTATTCCTAGCGTTAAGCAATAGCCTATCATTAAGCTCCTTTTGTGCCTCCTCCCATAACACCCTATGCACTACGGTAGGCTGCTCAACATATTTAGCTTCTGCCACCTCCATTGCTCGCGTTAATGCCTGTACCCTAGCTCTAGTTTCACTTTTTTTCCTATTCACCTGTGCTATAAGTAATCCTCTCATATAAGCTTTCATAGTGTCCCATACCATCAGCCGTGAGGTTGTATGCAAATTAGTTCTAAAAAACTCCACCAGTTGCTCCTTAATACTACTCACGTCTGCTAATATAGGTAACCAGAAAGGGTTAAACGCCCATGATTTACCACTCCCTATTCTAGGCGGTACAAAGGTAGCGGACAGCAATAAAGGAGAATGATCCGTCAGTCTCCTGGCAAGGTACTTAACATCTTGTACTAAACTTCCCATTTCCTTGTTCACCAGTGCCAAGTCTATTCTAGACAATGAACTAAAGGAGCTAGAACAACATGAATATTGTTTTACCTGCGGATTTCTTTCTCTCCAAATGTCTATCAGAGACACCTCCTGCAATAGTCTACCAAACGGAGTGTAATTTCCTATTTCCTATTAAAGTCCCCCATTATGAGTACTGGAACCCCAGGGAAGTCTGCTATAAAGGATAAGATCTTCCTGACTACAAGTGGGGAGTATGGTGGTGGGACAAAGTGCCATATAGGCATACAAAGCATCCGTCATCATCCACCCTGCTAGAGAGGCAGCAAAACTGGATGTTCTTATGAATTAAGATACTGACCCCCCTAGCATATGTGGAATACGTGGAGTGAAATCCCACCCCCGCCCAGGAAGGCCTGAGTAACTGTACCTGCTCCGGCAATAAGTGAGTCTCCTGAAGACAGCATATGAGAGGATGTAGCGGCCGAATGCTCTCAAGTATCGCTCTCCTTTTGGCTGTGTCTTTAATCCCTCGCACATTCCAGCTAAGAAATTTAACGCAATTAGCCATTAGTATTATGTAAACATCTTCTGCCCCTTCTTTTAGCACACCCTAGTTCCTTGCCCCTCTGTTCTTTTCGCTCTGGAGGATGGCACACCACATTCCACTGCACACACAGCCACCCACAGCCTTGCATCCATACATTTCTGGAAACACTCTGCCCCATAACATTTCCCCCTCCCCCCCCCTTTATAAACCTTGCCATTTGGTGGCAAAAACTAAAGAACTCTTTAATACACTGGCCTTTCCGGCAGGCCCCACACCACGCCCAATTACTAGGCCCGTGGGATTATACTATACCTGTCAGCTAGGCCAGTTGTGATCCTCTGCTGAAAACAGTACCAGCAATAAGGAACACCGCTAGATATAACTTAGAGATTTTGACTGTGCAAACGATAGGTCGTCCACACACACCGTAGTTATAGCTGGTCGCCATTCCACACCCCACACTTTACCCGGATATATAACATACGTTGCTTAGAACACGCATCATCTAAACCCTCATCATATTTCCAAGACATATTAGCTGAGCTATCCTTAGAATGTTTCCCACCGAACTCATCCCTGTCTTGTATTATACCTCATAATAATCCTATTCCTATTCAGCAGTGAACATATGAACCTTTACCCCAACTCTCATTTCCGTTCCACTCTACTTTGCTTTCAACAGGAAAACAATGTAAAAAATACCCCAAAATTGAGAAATATGCATATGAGAAATAGCTATATTCAAGCAGTCATCTGCATCAAAGATGTCAAGGCCCCTCAAGCAGGAGGCTGCTGTTCCACTCGTATCTGCCGTTCATTTCTGTCCAGCCATTTTGCCGCCTCCCTGGGATCCTCAAAGAAGCTTGTTGTATTCAGGGCCACCACTCGCAGTTTGGCCGGGTAAAGCATGGAGTAAGGAACTCCCATACCTCTCAGCCGCTTTTTAATGTCCAGGAACCGGGCTCTTCTTTTCTGGACCTCCATAGAGTAATCCGGATATAGTGATATTTTATGTCCCTCCACCGAAATATCCGGCATTTCTCTGGCCTTACGGAGCAAGATATCCCTATCTCTGTAATGCAATAGCTTAGCCAGCACTGTCCTTGGAGGGGCCCCAGGTGGCAGAGGCCTAGTAGGCACCCTATGGGCACGTTCCACAGCAAACAGCGGGGTTAGAGACTCGGCTCCAAACTGCTCTTTCAGCCACTTTTCAAAAAATTCTGTAGGATTCCTTCCTTCCACCCTTTCTGGCATTCCTACTATGCGCACGTTGTTTCTACGCAAACGATTCTCCATATCATCCTGCTTTGCGGCTATCACATTCAGCATTCGGGTATGTTCTGCTAGCTCTCCCTTTATAGGTTGCATCTCGTCTTCAACCTCCGCCATTCTATCTTCCAGGGCAGTCGTGCGCTCCGCTAATTTTTTAAAATCATGCCTTATGATAGAAATGTCCTCCTTTATTGCACCAACCTGAACTGTCAGGGCGTTGAGGGATTTGCCACACTTGGAGATGGCATGCATCACATCCTTGAGGGTAGGTTCCCCGGAGTCTGAATCACATGCTGCACGATCTGGCTCCTCACTATTCAACTGTAAGGCCGCAAATCTGTTAGCGCTTTTACTCACAGTATTAGAGGTTCCCATCTCCTCAGGCTCTGAATCATCTCCCGGGTCTAGTGGTCCCGGATCCTGTGACTCTGGATTCCTTTTGGTGCTTGAAGCTTGTGAGGAACGGGCACATTGGCTCAGTTTCGCTGCCGCCTCCTTCTGCATTTCATTATTGCGTTCCCGCCGTTTCGGCGTGCCTGCTCCGGCGCCATCTTGAGGATCTTTGTCCGCTCCTCTGCCCTCCCGTTTTCGAGACATAGTTACGGCAGGCGGCTCGGTTCACCCTCCGGTAGGTGTCAGCTAATAATCCTCTATCGTCCAGGCTGTATATCTTTACAAATAAGCGTGTTTTCCAGGATAAATGGCCGGGTCAAAGCGGGAGCTCACTCAGCGTGCGACCGCTCACATGCCTTGCTAGCCACGCCCCCCCCCGTGCCACTTTATGTTACATCTATTCACAGATATCTGATGGGATAGAGTGCTATCAGTGGTGGAAATGAGAAGGGAGATGACACTTGTGCACTGCACGTATTTTCTCATCATACAGCTGATTGTAATATATTTTGCCAGGTGTTTGTCCATCACCAATATGATAATGTGTACCTATCCTTTGTATATGTTCAAAATTTGATAATGCTCGTCCAAGGCCTTAGCAGTCATAGTTGCCTGAATAGTGTTCCCATTTAGGTATAGTTCTCTGTGTTGCTATGTTTGTGTACATACATGCTAATATATATATATATATTTTTTTTTTTTTATTGTACCCCTTCACTATGGATATTTTCTTTACTATTATTGGCAAGTTGTATTTCAAGTTCAAAAAATGATTTTATTCCGTTACAATAAAAGGCACAATACTTTGTACTATTACATTGAGTAATGATGCACCAACTGCGTTCCTGGAGCAGAATTAGAAATTCAACTTCCACCATGGGCTTATGATGCATTATAAATGTTCTAGATGTGTTTTTTTGTGTGGGTTTATTTGACAAAAACGAAGGGGACAGTGTACAAACAGGTCCAATGCAGATGCACAGAATTTCAGCACTTGGTTAGCTCCTAGAATGTGTCCACCTGTTTTCCGCCAGTACATCCCCAAACTACTATCATTGCTCTGAAAATTATTTTCCAAATTTGCGTTGATGTTCCCAATAAGAATCCATTTAGAATTTGTGTTAATGGATGTGTTAAATTATCATCTCTGGAGGAGTTTCGACATTTACTGAAAATATGAACCAACGACTATAGCACAACCCCTTTTTTTTTTGGTGATAAACCTTATGTAAAACCGAAATGTTGTACTCCATATATTTAATATATGTTTTTTTCTAATTTTTACATACAGTACTGTCGACAGTTTGGATGATCCTGAGGACTCAGATTTGGCCGGAAGCGAAACTCCAGCTGCTTTCTCGCCAGAAAGTAGCCCCACTCATACCCAGGTCGAGGAGACCCAACATCCTCCCGTTGAGCCCAACCCTTTCCCAGGGGAGCACGGAAAGGACCCAGCAGCCTCAGCCAAGGCGACGGCGAAATGTCCCCCAGGCTTCCTAGGCGCCAGATAGTCGGGAACAGATTGACTCTCGAGTCATTGAATTTCTGGCCAAGAGGAGGAGTGAGGGACCAGAGGAAGCTGTGGTGAGGGGGCTGGGGCCTTTACCGAGGGGCGTCCCGGCCCACAAATTTAGTCCTTGTGTTGCAGGACTTGCAATGGTGATAGAGATGTTCTCATCACCATACGAGGGAGACATTGTCTCTGAAATAAACACTGTGAGGCAAAAGATCCTTTCGGCGCCCTCTCAGCATGGTTCTATGGACAGCCAACCCCAACCCCATGGCCCACCTGTACCTGGCCAACGTTTCCAGGTGGTACAGGAAACAAGCCGCCCTCCTACACAGTATTTTAGTCAGGCTGCCACCAATCCCAGTGGGCCACAGCAACCTGAACAGGTTAGGCCAGGGAGCTCATTTCAGCCAGGTCCCTTCACAAGGGATTTATTTGACCTGTAGTGTTGTTTTAAATCAGAAGTTTAATGTATTTTTGTGTTTGTTTCTTTGCCTTATTTTTGGCATAATTGTTTGCCGTAAATTTCTTTGGGGCCCTTGGGTCTTGTTATAAAAAAAAATTACTACAACCCAATGTGTCTTGAATTTATTACAAAAGCAAGTACAATTGTGACTGCAAACAAACCAACAAAATATGGGATGTGGCTTTACAACCAACTCAACCTTTGGATGGAGAAGTAGCAATACAGAATTTATAGGCCAGTGATGGCTAACCTTGCCACTCCAGCTGTGGTGAAACTACATCTCCCAGCATGCTCCATTTATTTCTACCGAGTTCTGAGAGCAGCCAAGCAAGGGGGGCATCTTGGGAGTTGTAGTTTTAACACAGCTGGAGTGCCAAGGTTAGCCATCACTGATATAGGGCTTTTGAATTGGTGTTCGTCCCAACATCTGTTTGTACGCGGAGCAATGTAAACTATTATTAGTTGAGAGTAGAAGGCACAAATGCACAAACCCCCCTTGTTTTAAAAATTATGGGGGTTGAAAAATATAATATTATCCTAATGGTTGCACAGGAAACCTATTGGCTATGTGCATTTTTGCCGAAAACAACACTTACTATTGAGTTTTCGGTGCCCAAAAAAGCATATCATGTTACAGGAATACATGTAGAAGTAATAGTGTTTAATTGTTAAATTACAGCTTGATATGAAATACATAACATTCCAATCTAATAAGTCATAAAACAAAACACAACCAATACTTGTAGTACTAAACAAAGTTTATTTTCCATGGTGAACCGAACCTAAAAATTAGGAATTATTGAGGTATTAGAAGGTTTTTGGAAAAATATAGCAAATCCAATAATGATGTTTCAATAATTTTAAACAGAAACATCTTTTTGTTAAAAAAATGAGTTTGATTTACTTTTTGATCCAAAAAACCTCAGCCCGCAAGCCCACGTCAAGGGTCCTCATTGTCTTGCGAGTCCCTACACTCAACTATGTCATAAATTACAGAAGCTATCTAGAAAAAAAAAAAAAAAACTAGCGAGCACAGAAGAAATCAAACACTGCCACGAATTGCGTCCCTCTGCCATGGCAAGGACCCCTCTGGGCTTAAAAAGTAGTCTGCATAGAGTTCTCGAACTGCAGTCCCAGGTCATCTATGCAGGGTCCGATCCAAACCCAAACCTGATGACGCTGGCAAATCTGCCATGTCAACAGAAGAGGAAGCCTTGTGAATCCTGGTGAAGTTGTGTAGAACAACGCAAGCTTGAATCACCAGGGTAGCATTCCCAGGATCCATCTGTATGGATGACAAAAACACCCTCCACTTGCTAGAGAGTATTCCGAAAGTGTATTCAACATACCGACGGGCACGAGTCAACCGGTAGTTGAAAATACGCCTCCTGACATCCAAACCACGCTTTGGAAAGGGCCGCATAACATGGTGAGTTAATGCAAACCCTTCATCCACCACGATGACAAATGGAGCCGGTGGACCAGCAGATCCGGGCAGTCTTCTGGACTTGGGCAGGGCAAGCTGGTTGGCACAAAGCCGCTCACCCATTCTAGAAGCACTAAAGATGCGAGCATCCGCAGTGCTTCCATAGGCCCCGATATCAACCATTATAAACCGGTAGTTACTGTCAGCAACAGCCATCAGCACTACCGAAAAATAGTGTTTATAATTGAAGAATCTGGACCCTGAGTGAGGAGGCTTCTTCACACGGATGTGTTTGCCATCCATTGCCCCGATGCAGTTTGGAAACTGCGCAGAAATTTGGAAGCCCTCAGCAATGGAAATCCAATCGTCCGTCTTGGGCTGCGGCATCACCGTCTCTCGGAGTTGGTGCCAGATGACATGGCAAGTGTGAGGTACAATCCGAGAGATTGTCGAGGTTCCTAAAAGAAACTCAAAATGCAGGGATGCAAATGAGTTCCCCGTTGCAAGGAATCTGTTGAAAAAAGAAAAAAAAGAAAATCAGACAGCAGCAAATCAAAGGGAACATCAGATACATGAATCACGTATAAAGTTTTATACAAGACATGATTTTAAACACCCTATGTCCATTGTGGACTTATCCATAATTAAAAATTAATATTTTGAGTGTATGAGCAAAACACTACCAGCTATTGGGGTGTGGCCAGTACTACCACAACTAAGTTACAACAACTCTCTTTAGCCCCTTTGAAATGCTGTAAGTTATTGCAGACTTAAAATTATGTGAACATTATGCATGATGAGGACGTTCGAAGAAAATCTCAGGGTTTTGGCACCACCACAATCACACAAAATAGGTTACAGACCGGTATATAGGCTTCAAGCAGGGTGGTGCACGCAGCTAGGGATCCTGACTGAGGGTCCCAAGTCTGCAAGACACTCCAATAATCTGCTGCACTCGCCAATAGTTTGTGAAAAATTGTGATTTAGTCACTTACACAGCCAGGATACAGGCTGCTGTAACCTGGCTGCCTGACTGAAAAAAATCACCATTTTATCACAAACTACTGGCGAGTGCTGTGGATTATTGGAGTGTCTGGAGGACGTTAGCTGAACACAAGTTGGGAACTTGCACAAAAAAATAGACAACTGTAACGGTCGCGTACACACACACACACACACAGGGGGAAGGGAAGTGACCACTGCGCTCCACCCTTACCCCTGGCCCTGCCTACTTGCCTCGCGAGTCCTAATGACAGGGGACAACTGGACGGCAATCCCTAACTTGGAATAAGTGCAGGGATGACAGACAGACAAACAACAGAACGTGAACGGACCGAGTCAATACCAAGAGAGCAACGCAGTACAAAGGATTAAGCAAAGAATGGTCAGGAGAAGCCGGGGTCAAATACCAGGAGAGCAGAGAAGTACAAGAGGAGTCCTAAGAGAGTAGTCAGGTGGGAGCCGAGGTCACAATACCAGGACGGATGCGCAGTACAGAAGGAGCAGGCAAAAGGATGGTCAGGGAACAGGATCAGGTAAGTATTCAGCAGTCCAACAAATAGCCAGGAACCTAGAAATTAACAGGCAACCTGTAGCCAGCAGGCTGCCTGTATTTATAGTGGGGAGTGAGGGTCATGTGACGTAGCCAGCGTCACATGACCGACAGACCAACCAGTCGAGCACCGAGTGATCAGCTCGGCGCTCAAGGCAGACTTAGGAGCAGGGAGCCACCCAGCTAGTAAAGCTGCCCTGGGAATGAGGTCAAACACAGATCCTCATTCCCAAAGCTAAGCAACAGGTCTGCGGGCAATGGGGGACCGAGTGCACCTTCGGAACCCCGTGACAGTACCCCCCCTTTTACGAGGGGCCACCGGACCCAAGACTTCAGGCGATGGCTTTTCAGGGTGTTCTAAATGAAATTTACGAACAAGTCTAGGAGCATGAACCTCCCTGGCAGGTACCCAGGATCTCTCTTCAGGTCCAAACCCCTTCCAGTGAATCAGGTACTGTAAGGAATTACGCACCTTCCTGACATCCACTATTTTAGACACCACATACTCGACAGCATCATTAACAAGAACCGGCGGAGGCGAGGCTTTTGATGGTACTACCGGTTCAAAATATTTTTTAAGCAGAGATTTATGGAACACATTATGAATGTGGAATGACTCGGGCAGCTCCAACCTAAAAGATACCGGGTTAACGACTTCCGTGATCTTATATGGTCCAATAAAACGAGGAGCAAACTTTTTAGAATCTACTTTAAGAGAGAGATTCTTGGAGGACAACCATACCTTATCCCCAACCTGAAAATTCACCCCCCTTGAACGTCTCCTATCGGCCTTGTTTCTGAGAACTTTGAGCCTTTTCTAAGTTCGATTGAACCCGGGCCCAAACTGTGCACAGTTCAGAGGAGAGCCTATCCGCCTCAGGGTTAGAGGAGGAGACGGATGACCCAGAATGAAAACGGGGATGGAAACCATGGTTACAAAAGAAAGGTGAAACCCCAGCAGAAGAATTGACACGGTTATTCAAAGCAAATTCAGCCAATGGAAGATATTTCACCCATAATTGCTGGTCATCAGCAACATACGACCTCAAGAATTGTTCGACAGACTGATTAAGGCGTTCAGTCTGCCCATTACTCTCAGGGTGGTAGGCAGAGGAAAAAGACAATGAAATTTAACATTTTTGACAGAAGGCCCTCCAGAATTTGGACACAAACTGCACACCCCTGTCAGAAACAATATTTTCCGGGATACCATGCAATCGAACAATTTCTTTCACAAAAATAGACGCCAAGGTTTTGGCATTTAGACAGGGGAATGAAATGGACCATCTTGCTAAACCTATCGACCACTACCCAAACTACAGTCTTACCCTCCGTCGGCGGTAGGTCAGTTATAAAGTCCATCGAGATATGGGACCAGGGTCTACTGGGAATGGGTAGGGGTCGTAGGTTACCAGCAGGGCGAGTCCTAGGTGTCTTGGATCTGGCACAAACCTCACAGGCTGACACGTAGGACTTGACATCCCTAGTTAGAGTGGGCCACCAATAAGATCTAGAAACCAGATCCTTAGTGCCCTCAACACCCGGATGTCCACAAAAGGCAGAATCGTGACACTCACCCAACAGCTGGAGACGAAATTGTACGGGAACAAACAACTTATCTGTTGGGGTGGATACCGGTGCCAGATGTTGTTCAGACCTAATGCGAGCCGAGATATCGTGGGTAAGAGCTGCTAAGAAGATTTTTGCTGGCAGGATGGATTCAGGTGGCACCTCAGTAGGTTGAAAAGCCTGGAAGCTCCGAGATAATGCGTCCGCCTTCACATTTTTACTTCCCGGCCTGAACGTAATGGAAAAATCAAAACGAGTAAAAAACAGAGCCCATCTGGCTTGACGGGGATTCAACCTCTTAGCAGACTCGAGAAACATTAGGTTTTTATGGTCAGTGACAACAGTTACACAATGCCTTGCCCCCTCCAGAAAATGCCTCCACTCCTCAAATGCCCATTTAATGGCCAGCAGCTCCCTATTCCCTATGTCGTAGTTTCTCTCCGGGGGAGAGAATTTCCTGGAGAAGAAGGCACATGGTCTCAGATTAGTGAGGCTAGCAGGACCTTGTGAAAGGACTGCTCCTGCGCCGTCCTCGGACGCATCCACCTCCACAATAAAAGGTTTCTCCTGATCAGGCTGGATCAGAATGGGAGCACTACTGAATGCCTTTTTTAATTTTTCAAATGAAGAAATGGCCTCAGTAGACCAATTCTCCAAATCCGCCCCTTTCTTAGTAAGGTCGGTTAACGGTTTAGCAATTACGGAAAAATTCATAATAAATTTACGATAGTAATTGGCGAAACCTAAGAACCGTTGTAAGGCCTTTAAGGATGAAGGTCTTACCCATTCCTTAATTGCTAGTACCTTACCAGGATCCATCTTGAAGGCGTGAGGAGTCAGAACATGCCCTAGAAACAGAATCTCCTGTACACCAAAGACACATTTCTCTTGTTTAGCGGATAGCTGATTCTCCCTCAACACCTCTAATACTTGTTTAACATGAGACACATGGGATTCGAAGTCAGGAGAGAATATCAAAATGTCGTCAAGATAGACAATAACAAATTTACCTAAGAACTCCCTAAGAATGTCATTCATGAAGTTTTGGAACACAGCTGGGGCATTGCTGAGTCCAAAAGGCATCACCTGATATTCACATTGTCCTACCTGAGTATTGAACGCCGTCTTCCATTCGTCTCCCTCCTTGATTCGGATTAGATTGTATGCCCCTTTCAGGTCAATTTTGGAAAACCAGGTTGCCCCCAGAACCTGGTTAAATAAATCCGGAATCAATGGGAGGGAGTATCTATTCTGGACAGTGATTTTATTTAATCTCCGGTAATCGATACATGGCCTTACCAGGATCCATCTTGAAGGCGTGAGGAGTCAGAACATGCCCTAGAAACAGAATCTCCTGTACACCAAAGACACATTTCTCTTGTTTAGCGGATAGCTGATTCTCCCTCAACACCTCTAATACTTGTTTAACATGAGACACATGGGATTCGAAGTCAGGAGAGAATATCAAAATGTCGTCAAGATAGACAATAACAAATTTACCTAAGAACTCCCTAAGAATGTCATTCATGAAGTTTTGGAACACAGCTGGGGCATTGCTGAGTCCAAAAGGCATCACCTGATATTCAAAGTGTCCTACCTGAGTATTGAACGCCGTCTTCCATTCGTCTCCCTCCTTGATTCGGATTAGATTGTATGCCCCTTTCAGGTCAATTTTGGAAAACCAGGTTGCCCCCAGAACCTGGTTAAATAAATCCGGAATCAATGGGAGGGAGTATCTATTCTGGACAGTGATTTTATTTAATCTCCGGTAATCGATACATGGCCTAAGACCACCATCTTTTTTCTTAACAAAGAAAAACCCCGCCCCCATAGGAGAGACAGAAGGTCTAATATGCCCTTTACCAAGGCTCTCCTTAATATAATCTTCCATGGCCTTGCGTTCGGGCATAGAAAGATTATAAATTCGTCCTTTAGGAAACTTGGCCCCCTCTACTAGCTCTATGGTACAATCATAAGGTCTATGGGGGGGTAGAACCTCCGGGGTTGGTGATGAGAATACATCAGAATATTCTTTAACAACAGTGGGTAAAGTATCAGACTTTACTGAGACCCCAGCCTGTACCATGGACAAGCACGAGTCACACTTAGGCCCCCATCTCACCAACTCCTCATTGGACCAATCTATAGTGGGGTTATGTAGTCGGAGCCAAGGCAACCCTAGTACCACCTCAGCCAGTAGGTTCTCCAGGACTAAAAGCGAACATCTCTGAGTGGCACACACCCACGGTTAGAGAAATCTCCGAGGTACATAAGCTCACCGTACCACCAATAAGAGGAGTAGCATCAATAGCCATGACATGGATAGGAGTTGGTAAGGCAAACATAGGAATACCCAATCTTACGGCATACTCAGAGTCAATAAAGCTAGCCGCTGAGCCAGAATCAATAAAGGCCTTACCCGGCCATTTATCTACTCCTAGAGAAATCGTAATGGGTACCGAAAGCTTATATTTAGAAAATTCAGGGTGTACCTGGTCTTTAGGTTGCCTTGCCTTAGGAGACTTGACAGAGAGGACCTTCTTAGGACACTGGTTGATCCAATGGTCAGGATCTCCACAGTAAAAGCATTCTCCACGTCTGCGGCGAAGATTCCCTCGGGTCATGCCAACCTGCATGGGTTCCTCGGTGGAGACCTCAGCATTGTCTCTGGGATAGGCCTCTGACTGGACCACCATCTGGGAAGAGAACTGTTGTTCCTGTCGTCTCTCTCTAACCCGTCGGTCGAGTCGGACAACAAGGGTCATCATCTCCTCTAAGGTCTCTGGAAGTTGATAACTGACCAGAAGATCCTTTAATTTATCAGACAGACCTGACCTGAACTGACTCTTCAGGGCTGGTTCGTTCCATCCTGAGGGAACACACCACCTTATAAATTGGGTGCAATAATCCTCCGCTGGTAGATTGCCCTGAACCAGTGCCTTTAGAGCTGTCTCGGCTACTAGAGCCCTGTCTGGTTCATCATAGAGGGTACCCAGGGCCTGAAAGAACCCCTCCACAGAATATAAACAACTGGCGCCAGCAGGTAAAGAGAACGCCCAGTCCTGGGGATCACCCTGTAATCGGGAAATGATAATGCCCACGCGTTGACTCTCGGGGCCAGAGGACACAGGGCGCAAACGGAAGTAAAGTTTACAATTCTCCTTAAAAGAGAGAAACTTCTTCCGGTCTCCAGAAAAGGGTTCTGGGAGCTTAATCTGGGGCTCAAAATGCGGACTGGAGGCCTGAGGAGTGGAAGAACCTTGCCCCAACTCCAAAGAACTGAGTTTTTCCCCTAACTTCTGCACCCTCTGCGTCAGATTAGAGACATGGTCAGTCAGGGTCACCAGAGGATTCATAATACAGTGGTTATTGGGTTATTGGGCCTGTTAATCTGTAACGGTCGCGTACACACACACACACACACACACACACACAGGGGGAAGGGAAGTGACCACTGCGCTCCACCCTTACCCCTGGCCCTGCCTACTTGCCTCGCGAGTCCTAATGACAGGGGACAACTGGACGGCAATCCCTAACTTGG
The DNA here is from genome assembly GCF_905171765.1 of Bufo bufo. Lineage (NCBI taxonomy): Eukaryota > Metazoa > Chordata > Amphibia > Anura > Bufonidae > Bufo > Bufo bufo. The sequence goes on along the minus strand of NC_053394.1, from coordinate 75,816,005 downwards.
AATAAGTGCAGGGATGACAGACAGACAAACAACAGAACGTGAACGGACCGAGTCAATACCAAGAGAGCTACGCAGTACAAAGGATTAAGCAAAGAATGGTCAGGAGAAGCAGGGGTCAAATACCAGGAGAGCAGAGAAGTACAAGAGGAGTCCTAAGAGAGTAGTCAGGTGGGAGCCGAGGTCACAATACCAGGACGGATGCGCAGTACAGAAGGAGCAGGCAAAAGGATGGTCAGGGAACAGGATCAGGTAAGTATTCAGCAGTCCAACAAATAGCCAGGAACCTAGAAATTAACAGGCAACCTGTAGCCAGCAGGCTGCCTGTATTTATAGTGGGGAGTGAGGGTCATGTGACGTAGCCAACGTCACATGACCGACAGACCAACCAGTCGAGCACCGAGTGATCAGCTCGGCGCTCAAGGCAGACCTAGGAGCAGGGAGCCTCCCAGCTAGCATAGCCGCCCTGGGAATGAGGTCAAACACAGATCCTCATTTCCAAAGCTAAGCAACAGGTCTGCGGGCGATGGGGGACCGAGTGCACCTTCGGAACCCCGTGACAACAAACTTCAATATTTGGATGTTATGTGTCAGGGATTAACGGTTATTAAAACAAAAATACTAAAAAACATTCGCACAAAACACTATGGGCAAAGAAAGGCTACTTCAGCTAACAGTAGCACATGTCTAACAGCAGCCATTTTAAAACACATGTTCATCCTGACGGAAGCACTGCACACTACTGGTGAAGCTTGAAACATTAAATATTACTTACCTCAACGTGACGATGCGAAACAATTGGATGGACCCAAAATCACCGCCTTCTACTAGGTTCCTCAACCAACAAAGGAGTGCGCGATCACCATCGCCAAGAAACCAGCCAATGCAGTAAGACCTCGTCCTCAGATGCATCATCCATGGTGAAACAGCAAAGACAAGCAACCAAAAGCACCTCTGTACTCTGTGAAGACTGCAGAAAATGGCCACAAAACCAAAGTCAGGTGAACAGCATTTATACCAATATCCTGGGTGGAGTTATTAAAATTTCATTTTTTTCAACATTCCTTGTTTAATGACGGTCCGCAAAAAAAAAACGGAAACACGGACACACAGAAACACAACGGAACAAAAAACGGACACGGATCACGAAACAACGGAACCCCGTTTTGCGGACCGTGAAAAATATATGGACAATACAGAAGAAAGAAAGAAAAAAGGTCATGATTATTATTCTTATGTAAATAAATCTATAGACCTTTTCAGTATAAATACAATAATTCTTTCTTCATATTCAGACCCCATGGATATCTGGTGTACAGTTTCCAGATCCAAAAGGCTTCACGTGACAGGATTTTCTGTTTGATATCACCACCTCTTTTTGGAACCAATATCCTCTCAAAAGCAAATGTACAAAAACTGTTAACACTGCGGTTGTGTACAGTCGTGGCCAAAAGTTTTGAGAATTACATAAATATTGGAAATTGGAAAAGTTGCTGCTTAAGTTTTTATAATAGCAATTTGCATATACTCCAGAATGTTATGAAGAATGATCAGATGAATTGCATAGTCCTTCTTTGCCATGAAAATTAACTTAATCCCAAAAAAACCTTTCCACTGCATTTCATTGCTGTCATTAAAGGACCTGCTGAGATCATTTCAGTAATCGTCTTGTTAACTCAGGTGAGAATGTTGACGAGCACAAGGCTGGAGATCATTATGTCAGGCTGATTGGGTTAAAATGGCAGACTTGACCTGTTAAAAGGAGGGTGATGCTTGAAATCATTGTTCTTCCATTGTTAACCATGGTGACCTGCAAAGAAACGCATGCAGCCATCATTGCATTGCATAAAAATGGCTTCACAGGCAAGGATATTGTGGCTACTAAGATTGCACCTCAATCAACAATTTATAGGATCATCAAGAACTTCAAGGAAAGAGGTTCAATTCTTGTTAAGAAGGCTTCAGGGCAGCAAAGAAAGTCCAGCAAGTGCCAGGATCGTCTCCTAAAGAGGATTCAGTTGTGGGATCGGAGTGCCACCAGTGCAGAGCTTGCTCAGGAATGGCAGCAAGCAGGTGTGAGCGCATCTGCACGCACAGTGAGGCGAAGACTTTTGGAAGATGGCCTGGTGTCAAGAAGGGCAGCAAAGAAGCCACTTCTCTCCAAAAAAAAACATCAGGGACAGATTGATCTTCTGCAGAAAGTATGGTGAATGAACTGGGGCAAAGTCATATTCTCTGATGAAGCCTCTTTCCGATTGTTTGGGGCATCTGGAAAAAGGCTTGTCCGGAGAAGAAAAGGTGAGCGCTACCATCAGTCCTGTGTCATGCCAACAGTAAAGCATCCTGAGACCATTCATGTGTGGGGTTGCTTCTCATCCAAGGGAGTGGGCTCACTCACAATTTTGCCCAAAAACACAGCCATGAATAAAGAATGGTACCAAAACACCCTCCAACAGCAACTTCTTCCAACAATCCAACAACAGTTTGGTGAAGAACAATGCATTTCCAGCACGATGGCTCAGGGACCAAAACGTTGACATTTTGGGTCCATGGGATGGAAATTCCACAGATCTTAATCCCATTGAGAACTTGTGGTCAATCCTCAAGAGGCGGGTGGACAAACAAAAACCCACTCATTCTGACAAACTCCAAGAAGTGATTATGAAAGAATGGGTTGCTATTAGTCAGGAATTGGCCCAGAAGTTGATTGAGAGCATGCCCAGTCGAATTGCAGAGGTCCTGAAAAAGAAGGGCCAACACTGCAAATACTGACTGTTTGCATAAATGTCATGTAATTGTCGATAAAAGCCTTTGAAACGTATGAAGTGCGTGTAATTATATTTCACTACATCACAGAAACAACTGAAACAAAGATCTAAAAGCAGTTTAGCAGCAAACTTTGTGAAAACTAATATTTGTGTCATTCTCAAAACTTTTGGCCACGACTGTACACTGATAAAATGATTTGGATCCCACAAGACTTGTCTGTACCTTGTGCAGAATAGACATTTATACCACCATCAAGCATACATTCTTGTACTCAAGTCAAGTGCAATGATTCTTTGTTTTTTGTTTTTTATTTGTCCCAATATTTTGGGGGCTACCTACCCCAATAAAAAATAAAAATAAAACATTGTTGGCTACCTCCTCCTCCATTGCTGCCTCCACCTACAACACCACATTCACTGCCTCCTCAACCTCCGACTCCATATCCACCTCCTTCTCTGAGTTGCAGGTTAATAATTTGTAATTTTTAGTTATTTTATTTCATGAATCATTTTAAGTTATTTCCCTATCCACATTTGTTTGCAGAGCAGTTGCCATGCTCTTAAGCACATTTTACTGCCTTTTACATCCCTCTAGCCTTTTCAAGGACTAAATTTTAGCGCCCTAAATTGTAAAAAATCTTATTTTCAATTGTCGGGCGACATTTTACCATTTTTGGCGTATACAAACCCCTGCTCTGCATTGCTGACAGGGGCCTAAATCTCTCAAAATCCTCAGTTCTATTGCTGGGTGACATGAACCCCCTTTTGCCGTGAATGAACCCCTGCTGTGCCTGGGTGACAGGGGCCTAAATCTCTCAAAATCCTCTGTTGTATTGCTGGGTGACATGAACCCCCTTTTGCCGTGAATGAACCCCTGCTCTGCATTGCTGACAGGGGCCTAAATCTCAAAAAATCCTCTGTTCTATTGCTGGGTGACATAAACCCCCTTTTGCCGTGAATGAACCCCTGCTGTGCCTGGGTGACAGGGGCCTAAATCTCTCAAAATCCTCTGTTGTATTGCTGGGTGACATAAAGCCCCTTTTGCCGTGAATGAACCCCTGCTGTGCCTGGGTGACAGGGGCCTAAATCTCTAAAAATCCTCTGTTGTATTGTTAGGTAACATGAACCCGCTTTTGTCGTGAATGAACCCCTGCTCTGCATTGCTGACAGGGGCCTAAATCTCTCAAAATCCTCTGTTGTATTGCTAGGTAACATGAACCCGCTTTTGTCGTGAATGAACCCCTGCTCTGCATTGCTAACAGGGAACTAAATTTAGTGAAAACATCTGTTACTGATCGGAAGATGCGCGACTACAAGCGCACGCTGATGATAGCATTCCCACCTGACAGCGGGGGCACAGTGGAAGCACAAGGCGAAGGCAGAGGAGGAGGAAGAGGTCGCCAACGCAGCTTGGGCACCACCAGCACCTGAGAAGGCAGGGTTAGCATGGCCAAAATGTGGAAAAGCTTTGTCAGCCTTGGAGGTGCTGACCTGCCCTGCAGCCAGTGTATAGGGTGAACGTGTGTTTAGCACGGCAGAGAGCATTATCACAGGCCGCAGCCATTGTCGACAAGCTTACGTTTATTAAAATGAACCAGGCATGGATCCCACAGGACTTCTCCGTACCTTGTGAAGAATAGACATTTATACCAGCCTCAACCATCCATTCTTGTACTCAAGTGCACTTATTCAAAATAACACAAATCAGTGTTGGCTACCTATTCCTCCTTCACCGCCGCTTCCGCCTACACCGCCACGTCAACCTACACCTCCACATCCACCCATCCACCACCTCCTCAACCTCCTACTCCTAGATCCAGATTGTTATTTTTAATTTTTCAGTATTTTATGTTATTTTAAGTCATTTCCCTATCCACATTTGTTTGCAGAACAGTTTTCATGCTCTTAAGCACATTTTGATGCCTTTTGCAGCCCTTTAGCCCTTCCCAGGACTATTTTAGAGCCATTTTAGTGCCCAAAAGTTTGGGTCCCCAGTGACTTCAATGGGGTTCGGGGTCAAGTTCGGGTCTCGAACCCGAACTTTTTTTTCAAGTTCGGCGAACCTGCCGAACCCGAACATTCAGGTGTCCGCTCAACTCTAATAGTCTTTCGTTTTCCGAATGGGCTCCATGGCATAGCAATTTGGGGTATCACTGCTCAAATCAGGCAAGTACCAAATGACCCGGCTTTCATGTCTTAACCGCCTCCGGACCGCCTAACGCAGGATCACGTTCCGGAGGCGGCAGCGCTGCGCACAGTCACGCATATACGCGTCATCTCGCAGATTTCGCTCAAAGCCGGCCCGCGCATGCGCATCGCGGGCCGGCAAAACTTAAAGAACAATTTCGTCACCAGCCTGCCAGCAACGATCATTGGCTGGCAGGCTGGCGATTTTCAAAAAAACGAATCAGAAGCCACATAACACATCATATTAGTAAATATGATCTGTTATATGGCTTGTCTGCTCCTCTGCTGGTCCTTTTCGTCGGTTGGTTCCAGCAGAGGAGCAGACATCACTGTGAGTACCCACCAAACACTACCCTTAGCCCCAGATCACCTTCCATCACCCCCATCATCCAAATTAACCCCTTGATCGCCCCCTGTCAATCACTTAGTGAAAGACAAAAAGTGATCAGTGTAAACTGACACTTTTTTTTCCCACTAGTATTGACTGTTAGGTTTTAGGGATAGTTTAGGCCCCTTGGTTAGGTAGTTAGCGATCGGTTAGCGCCCATCCCACCGCACCGCAGTCACTGATTCGCTGATTAGCGTATCGCTAATCAGCATTTGTACTTTTATAGTATCTGTAAGTGATCAAAACTGATCACGGTCAGATCTATAATTGTATTAGTGTCACCTTAGCTCACCCTCCACTCAAAACGCAGTGTTTGCCCGATCAGGCCTGATCAGTCGCCCACACGTGGGTTCACCCACGCCCGCCCCACCGCAGTGACAAAAAATATATATTTTTTTGATCACTGCACATTCATTTTACACGCACTGCGGCGATAAAAAAATCAGTTTTGATATTTTTTATCAACCGCAGCGGCCTCCGGTACTTCGCTTGCCTCCCCTTTGTAAGACAGGCTTGCTTTTTTTCTTGGGTAGTCTCAGGGAATACCCCTAAATTTAGTAGTCCAAATGTCAAACAGGGGGTATTCTTCTGAAGAGGCCTACAGGATTCTGACCCAGTCGGATGAGGAATGGGAACCCTCATCTGACGAATCTAGCGGGTCAGAATATGACCCTGTAGAAAGCAGTGGCTCTCTGACCCAAAGTTGGGACGAGGAGGTGGAGGTCCCTGATAGAACCAGGCGTACCCGGCCCCGTGTCGCTAGACCACAGGTTGCGCAGGATCCGCTTCAAGAGCAGCAGAGTGGGGCTGGCGCTGCCGGATCACGTGGTGAGGCATACACCAGCAGTGCAGCCCTCCCTGGACCTAGTACCAGTACTGCCGTACAACATGGTGACGTGGCGAGCACCAGAAGGGCAGTTGAAGCTGGTACGGTGGCACGTGCAGTAATTACCCCGTCGCAGCCACCGCACAGACAGGCCCGTAGAGCCCCTAGAATCCCTGAGGTGCTGGCAAACCCTGATTGGCAGTCACCAACTTCAGCCGCACCATTAGTTCCCCCTTTCACCGCCCAGTCTGGAGTTCGGGTTGAGACGGCTCAAATCGGTTCGGCCCTGGGATTTTTTGAGCTGTTCTTGACTGCGGAGCTCTTGGACTTAGTCGTGGCAGAGACAAAGCGGTATGCCACACAATTTATATCCGCCAACCCGGGAAGCTTTTATGCCCAGCCTTTCCGGTGGAAACCAGTCCAAGTTTCCGAATGTAAAATTTTTTTGGGCCTTCTCCTCAACATGGGTCTAACTAAAAAGCATGAATTGCGGTCATATTGGTCCACGAACCCGATTCATCACATGCCCATGTTCTCTGCTGCTATGTCCAGGGCACGATTTGAGGCCATCCTCCGTTTCCTGCATTTTAGCGACAACACCACCTCCCGTCCCAGAGGCCACCCAGCTTTTGACCGGCTCCACAAAATTCGGCCCCTCATAGACCACTTCAACCAGAAATTTGCAGATTTGTATACCCCAGAGCAAAACATCTGCGTAGACGAATCCCTAATACATTTTACCGGGCGCCTTGGCTTCAAACAATACATCCTAAGCAAGCGTGCCCGGTATGGGGTCAAATTGTATAAGCTCTGTGAAAGGGCCACAGGCTATACCCACAAATTTCGGATCTATGAGGGAAAAGATCAGACCCTGGAGCCGGTCGGTTGCCCTGACTACCTGGGGAGCAGTGGGAAGACAGTCTGGGACTTGGTTTCACCCTTATTTGGCAAGGGGTACCATCTTTATGTGGACAATTTCTACACAAGTGTGGCCCTCTTTAGGCATTTGTTTCTAGAACAGATTTGCGCCTGTGGCACCACGCAAACTAATCGCGTGGGCTTCCCCCAACGGCTCGTTACCACCCGTCTTGCAAGGGGGGAGAGGGCTGCCTTGTGTAACGAAGAACTGCTCGCGGTGAAATGGAGAGACAAGCGTGACGTTTACATGCTCTCCTCCATTCACGCAGACACGACAATACAAATTGAGCGAGCAACCCGTGTCATTGAAAAGCCCCTCTCAGTCCACGACTATAATTTGCTCATGGGAGGGGTGGACTTCAATGACCAGATGTTGTCTCCGTATTTAGTTTCCCGCAGAACCAGACGCTGGTATAAGAAGGTGTCTGTATATTTAATTCAATTGGCTCTGTACAATAGTTTTGTTCTCTACAGTAAGGCTGGGAGAACACGATCCTTCCTCAAATTCCAGGAAGAGATCATCAAGAACCTCCTGTATCCAGAAGGTTCCATGGCCCCATCCACCAGTGTAGTTAGCAGTCTACACGAGCGACATTTCCCAGTGTCGTTCCTGGTACCTCAACCCAACCGTCACCCCGAAAAAGATGTCGTGTCTGTAGCAGGAGTGGAATAAGGCGTGACACCCGCTATTTCTGTCCTGACTGTCCTGACCACCCTGCCCTATGCTTTGGAGAGTGTTTCCGGAAGTACCACACACAGGTACACCTAGCATAGGGATTGCATCTCACAGGACAGGCACACAGGGCTATTAGGGCCCTTTTACTCATAGCTGCTGCAAACCTCTCCTTTCACCTGCGATAAAGTGCATAACGTACTTCGCCACATCTTTGGGCGATTTGCGCTTTGCACATTGTCCCATGGGGAAGGAGAGGTTTGTTCTATAAAGGTAAAAAAAACTAAACAAAAAAAAAAAACCGGTAAGTAAAAAAGTTAACGTTCAGTTAAAAAAGTTAAAAAAAGTTTATATGTTCTGTTCAAAAGTTAATAAATTTATTGCGTTGCGGCCTGGTTTTTTTTTTTTTTTTTTTTTTTTTTTTCCTTCCAGGTGGACCAACTGATCGACTAGCTGCAGCACTGATGTGCATTCTGACAGAAGCATTGCGCTGCTGTCAGATTACACGCAAGTCGGTGTATGCGGCGCTGCAAGACGAGATTTCTCCTCTGCAGTAAAAGATACGTTTGCCGAGGCATATGAGCTGAGGAGGCGGTGGTGTTCATATAATTTGGCAAACACTTTGTATATATAAAAAAAAAAATCCCGGCAAGGATTTGTTCATCCACATCGATTGATGTGAATGGAGAAATCGGGTTTGCCAGGGCATACAAGCTAAGTGGGTATGGATGTTGGGAGGAGCTCCTATGTCCTGGCAGACGCCTTTCCCCTCCTTTTTCTTTTTTTGGCAGAGATTTTTTCATCCACATTGATCGATGCGAATAAAGAAATCTGTGCCGTTCATTTTTTTCTTTCAGCCCAGAGGCTGAACGAAAAAAAAAAATCTCATTACCCGTATGCTCAATATAAGGAGAATAGCAGAAACTCCTAATGCTGGCCATACATGTAATGATTGCGGAGATCCTCAAATGCCAAGGCAGTACAAACACCCCACAAATAACACCATTTTGGAAAGAAGACACCCCAAGGTATTCGCTGAGGGGCATATTGAGTCCATGAAAGATTGACATTTTTGTCCCAAGTTAGCGGAAAGGGAGACTTTGTGAGAAAAAAATCAAAAAAATCAATTTCCGCTAACTTGTGCCCAATTTTTTTTTTTCTATGAACTCGCCATGCCCCTCATTGAATACCTTGGGGTGTCTTCTTTCCAAAATGGGGTCACATGTGGGGTATTTATACTGCCCTGGCATTTTAGGGGCCCCAAAGCGTGAGAAGAAGTCTGGTATCCAAATGTCTAAAATTGCCCTCCTAAATTCTGTAAAAAATGACCGGTGAAATCCGAAAGGTGCTCTTTGGAATGTGGGCCCCTTTGCCCACCTAGGCTGCAAAAAAGTGTCACACATGTGGTATCTCCGTATTCAGGAGAAGTTGGGGAATGTGTTTTGGGGTGTCATTTTACATATACCCATGCTGGGTGAGAGAAATATCTTGGCAAAAGACAACTTTGTATAAAAAAATGGGAAAAGTTGTCTTTTGCCACGATATTTCTCTCACCCAGCATGGGTATATGTAAAATGACACCCCAAAACACATTCCCCAACTTCTCCTGAATACGGAGATACCACATGTGTGACACTTTTTTGCAGCCTAGGTGGGCAAAGGGGCCCACATTCCAAAGAGCACCTTTCGGATTTCACCGGTCGTTTTTTACAGAATTTGATTTCAAACTCCTTACCACACATTTGGGCCCCTAGAATGCCAGGGCAGTATAACTACCCCACAAGTGACCCCATTTTGGAAATAAGACACCCCAAGGTATTCCGTGAGGGGCATGGCGAGTTCCTAGAATTTTTTATTTTTTGTCACAAGTTAGTGGAAAATGATGATTTTTTTTTCTTACAAAGTCTCATATTCCACTAACTTGTGACAAAAAATAAAAACTTCCATGAACTCACTATGCCCATCAGCGAATACCTTGGGGTGTCTTCTTTCCAAAATGGGGTCACTTGTGGGGTAGTTATACTGCCCTGGCATTCTAGGGGCCCAAATGTGTGGTAAGGAGTTTGAAATCAAATTCTGTAAAAAATGACCGGTGAAATCCGAAAGGTGCTCTTTGGAATGTGGGCCCCTTTGCCCACCTAGGCTGCAAAAAAGTGTCACACATGTGGTATCTCCGTATTCAGGAGAAGTTGGGGAATGTGTTTTGGGGTGTCATTTTACATATACCCATGCTGGGTGAGAGAAATATCTTGGCAAAAGACAACTTTTCCCATTTTTTTTATACAAAGTTGTCTTTTGCCAAGATATTTCTCTCACCCAGCATGGGTATATGTAAAATGACACCCCAAAACACATTCCCCAACTTCTCCTGAATACGGAGATACCACATGTGTGACACTTTTTTGCAGCCTAGGTGGGCAAAGGGGCCGGATTTCACCAGCCATTTTTTACAGAATTTGATTTCAAACTCCTTACCACACATTTGGGCCCCTAGAATGCCAGGGCAGTATAACTACCCCACAAGTGACCCCATTTTGGAAAGAAGACACCCCAAGGTATTCGCTGATGGGCATAGTGAGTTCATGGAAGTTTTTATTTTTTGTCACAAGTTAGTGGAATATGAGACTTTGTAAGAAAAATAAATAAAAAAAATCATAATTTTCCACTAACTTGTGACAAAAAATAAAAAGTTCTATGAACTCACTATGCCCATCAGCGAATACCTTAGAAACATAGAAACATAGAAACATAGAATGTGTCGGCAGATAAGAACCATTTGGCCCATCTAGTCTGCCCAATATACTGAATACTATGGATAGCCCCCGGCCCTATCTTATATGAAGGATGGCCTTATGCCTATCCCATGCATGCTTAAACCCCTTCACTGTATTTGCAGCTACCACTTCTGCAGGAAGGCTATTCCATGCATCCACTACTCTCTCAGTAAAGTAATACTTCCTTATATTACTTTTAAACCTTTGCCCCTCTAATTTAAAACTGTGTCCTCTTGTGGTAGTTTTTCTTCTTTTAAATATGCTCTCTTCCTTTACCGAGTTGATTCCCTTTATGTATTTAAAAGTTTCTATCATATCCCCTCTGTCTCTTCTTTCTTCCAAGCTATACATATTAAGGTCCTTTAACCTTTCCTGGTAAGTTTTATCCTGCAATCCATGTACTAGTTTAGTAGCTCTTCTCTGAACTCTCTCTAGAGTATCTATATCCTTCTGGAGATATGGCCTCCAGTACTGCGCACAATACTCCAAGTGAGGTCTCACCAGTGTTCTGTACAGCGGCATAAGCACTTCACTCTTTCTACTGCTTATACCTCTCCCTATACATCCAAGCATTCTGCTGGCATTTCGTGCTGCTCTATTACATTGTCTTCCCACCTTTAAGTCTTCTGAAATAATTACTCCTAAATCCCTTTCCTCAGATACTGAGGTCAGGACTGTGTCAAATATTCTATATTCTGCCCTTGGGTTTTTACGCCCCAGGTGCATTATCTTGCACTTATCCACATTAAATTTCAGTTTCCAGAGTTCTGACCATTCTTCTAGTTTTCCTAAATCCTTTTCCATTTGGCGTTTCCCTCCAGGAACATCAACCCTGTTACATATCTTTGTGTCATCAGCAAAAAGACAAACCTTACCAGCGAGGCCTTTTGCAATATCACTTATGAAGATATTAAACAAAATCGGTCCCAGTACAGATCCCTGTGGAACCCCACTGGTAACATTACCTTGTTTTGAATGTTCTCCATTGACTACAACCCTCTGTTGTCTGTCACTCAGCCACTGCCTAATCCACTCAACAATATGGGAGTCCATGCTCAATGACTGCAGTTTATTGATAAGTCTTCTATGTGGGACAGTGTCAAAAGCCTTACTAAAATCTAGATATGCGATGTCTACTGCACCTCCACCGTCTATTATTTTATTCACCCAGTCAAAAAAATCTATAAGATTTGTTTGACATGATCTCCCTGAAGTAAACCCATGTTGTTTTTCATCTTGCAATCCCTGGGATTTTAGATGTTCCACAATCCTATCCTTTAATAGGGTGTCTACTTTCCGAAATGGGGTCATTTGTGGGGTGTTTGTACTGTCTGGCCATTGTAGAACCTCAGGAAACATGACAGGTGCTCAGAAAGTCAGAGCTGCTTCAAAAAGCGGAAATTCACATTTTTGTACCATAGTTTGTAAACGCTATAACCTTTACTAAAACCATTTTTTTTTTTACCAAAACATTTTTTTTTATCAAAGACATGTAGAACAATAAATTTTGAGCAAAATTTGTATATGGATGTCGTTTTTTTTGCAAAATCTTACAACTGAAAGTGAAAATGTCATTTTTTTGCAAAAAAAATCGTTAAATTTCGATTAATAACAAAAAAAGTAAAAATGTCAGCAGCAATGAATACCACCAAATGAAAGCTCTATTAGTGAGAAGAAAAGGAGGTAAAATTCATTTGGGTGGTAAGTTGCATGACCGAGCAATAAACGGTGAAAGTAGGGTAGGTCAGAAGTGTAAAAAGTGGCCTGGTCTTTCAGGGTGTTTAAGCTATGGGGGCTGAGGTGGTTAAATAACCGAAATACATTGTTGCAACAAAGTATCAGCCAGAGTTTAACTGTAACACACCATTCTCTATTAATTGAAATTAAATTGTATGAAAGTACAGTGCTAAAGGGCAAATGGGGATGGATCCATAAAGTGAACACGGCAATCGAGGTGGTTCTACAGATGCTCAACTGGGTTCAAATCTGTAGTGGCCCCACAGTATATTTAATGCCTCCCCCATAGTCCCCCTGTAGTATAATGCCCCTGTACATATAAATTGGTCCCCCATAGTCCTCCCATAGTATAATGTCCTCCTGTAGTGGTAGTATATATAATGGTCTTCCCATGTAGTGTAATTCTCCCATATATATAATGCTTTCTCCCCCTGTAGTATAATGCCCCTACATATATAATGCTCTCCCCCTGTAGTATAATGCCCCCATATATATGATGTTTCCCGTCTTTAGTTCCTCTGTAGTATAATGCACCTGTATATAAAATGCTCTCCCCATAGCATAATGCATATTTTTGCCCTATAAGACGCACTTTAGTATTCTCCTTGGGGCGAATACCAATGAATACTTCCATTTCAGAAACGCTCATTAGTACAGCAGGATCGGGGAGCAGTGTATGCAGTGCTCCCTGTGTGGACTCTGTACTCACCGCTTCCTGGTCTACTTCTGTAGGACTCATGCTGTGATGTGACCTGCACTCTTCATGAGGACGTCAGCGCATTCTGTGACCTCATGCTGTGCAACATCAAGTCACAACACAGGTTGGCAGGAAGAGCAGGAGCTGGATCTCCGGAGTGGAAGTGTTGTCCGGAACAGGAGAGGTGTTGATTTTATTTTATTTTTTGTTGTCTGATCTGATTGGGGTGTCTTATTAACATGGGGATCTGATCCGAGTTCTGAATGGGGGTCTTATTAACACAAGGGGTGTGATCTAAGAATTGGGGTCTGATCTGAGGTATGGTTGGGGGTCTTATTAAGATTGGGGGTCTGATCCGAGATCTGATTGGGAGTCTTATTAATATAGGGGGTCTGATCTGAGGTCTGATTGGGGGTCTTATTAACATTGAGGATCTGAGCTGAGGTCTGATTAAAGAGGTTCTCTGGGCTTTTTAATATTGATGGCCTATCCTCAGAATAGGTCATCAATATCAAATTGGCGGGGGTCCGACACCCGGGACCCCCCACCGATCTGCTTTATGAGGAGGCAGCACGCATGGTGTGCACACATGCCGTCTACCCTCTCTCTTCCTGCTCTGCTGCTGTATGTCTATGAGACAACAGCAGCAGACAAGAAGAGAGAAGGGAGATGGCACATGTGCATTGTACGCCGTCTCCTCAAACAGCTGATCAGCAGGGGTTCTGGGTGTTAAACACCCATCCATCTGCTATTGATGACTTATCCTGAGGATAGGTAATCAATATGAAAAAGCCCAGAGAACCCCTTTAACATTGAGGATCTGATTGGGGGTCTGATCTGAGGACTAATGAAAAATATATTTTTCTTATTTTCCTCTAAAACATAGGTGAGTCTTATGTGCAGGTGCATCTTATAGGGTGAAAAATGCAATATATATATATAATGCTCCTCCCATACTGCCCCTAATATTCCAACATATTTCATAATGCTCCTCCTATAGTGCTCCCTTTAGTGCCAACATATCACATATGTTCTCGCCTCATGGCAGAAGCTGGCCTGTCAGAGAAGCCCTTTAATTGGCTCTATGGCAGTAAATGAAGACAAAAAGGACGAACAGAAGTCAAATGTATTTTTTATGCATTGTATGAATGAACAAATAAGAACTATATTAGAACTTTGTCATTTTGTGAAAATTTATATTTTTTACATGGCTTTCAGATACCATTGGTTGCGAAAAAATAAATACTTCATCTGCTGGTTCGACACTGGTAACATTTATTTCATTATAGAGCTGACATATTCCACAGCACTATACAGATCTTTTTCTGTCTCCAATGGAGCTCACAATGCAAGTGCCTTATCGGCATGGTTTTGGCGTGTGGGAGAGAAACACATAAAAATACAGGGAGAACATACAAACTCCAGATTCAAATCTAGGACCCCAGTGTTGTAAGGAACCAGTGCTAACCACTGAGCCACCGTAATCATTATGGCATCAGTGAGAAGACATGCTTTATTTTTTGTGAGAAGCTCGCACAGTTGTATTTGATCATTTATCCCCCTTCCCACTGTAAATTATGAGAATTTTGCTGTGACAGGGTAGGATTGGGTATTCAGCACATAAACTACAGTATGATGCTGACACGGCGTCTCAGCAGGGGCCAGTGTAATTTTTTTTACTTGTAATATATCTGTCATAGACAAGCTGACATACTGCAATGTTGTAGACATGTCTTCAGAGACCAGGATTTTTTTTTACCTCCAGTCCTGTCAGGTCTCTTTGTATTTGCAACTTTTGCCAGTGTCAGTATTTTCTGAAGCTTGTTCTCAACTGCTTCCAACACCTAAAGAGGAGGAGTAAATACTGTGGGCCTGGGCTGAGTCTGCTGCACATTTACTAAAGTGTTTCACCTAGTGAGAAGAAGCCAGCGCAAACAAAAGAGCAAGTGCAGCAAGATTTCAGATCTGCTCTTTAGAACTATTAAAACATTATTATTATATAAATGACAGGTAAAAATAATAATGCATAAAGTTAAAAGGGTTATCCAGGAAAAAGGTATTTATGACTTATCCTCTGGATAGGCCATCAGTATCAGATCCGTGGGGGTTCGACACCCGGGACCCCTGCAGATCAGCTGTTAGAAGAGGCCTTGAGAGACCTTGAGTGAAATGGCATTTTTGTCATATTCAGAGCCAGAATTCATCAGCATCCATTTTTTTAGTTTAGAGGAAACCATTCTCTGCTGAAAAAATAAGTATAGTGCTTGCCAATTTTTTTTTTAACAATGAGTGGTCAATGGGCGACATATGGCATTGCAGTCTGCTGGAGGTATATGTTGGGCAGTTCTTATCATGATTATATAAAGGATTTGGTAAAGTGGGGTTCACATGGACACACTTGCATAGTACACATATTCTGTAATTTCACACATATACAAATTGTAAAGTGCACAAACACAAAGATACTTCTACTGTATATATATATATATATATATATATATATATATATATATATATAATAGAAAAAATTGGACTGCACTCCAGACGGTTTCTTCAGTAAAACAGGTAGTGTTTATTCACTCATGTGGTAGCAGCAAAAAAATGCTTTTTTGCTGCTACCACATGAGTGAATAAACACTACCTGTTTTACTGAAGAAACCGTCTGGAGTGCAGTCCAATTTTTTCTATTATCTACAAGTGGGTAAGATCCAGTTACCGTACTTGGACTTTGCACCCGCCTTCAATTGCTTCCAAGGTGGTGCTGCCAGTAGTTTTTTGCATCATTATATATATATATATATATATATATATATATATATACAGTCAGGTCCATAAATATTGGGACATCGACACAATTCTAACATTTTTGGCTCTATACATCACGACAATGGATTTAAAATGAAAGGAACAAGAAGACTTTAACTGCAGACTAATGAAAATGATGATCAGCCGGCACTCCGTAACCAATGGCGTGGTGCTCGCGTCCGAGATCACGATCTCATAAATATAGTAAGGAAAGACCGGCACTCACTGTAGCTTGAAGAAAAGGAAATCTTTATTGTCACATATAATCCGTGACGCGTTGCGACTCACATCTGGAGCCTTCCTCAGACGTATAGGATATGGTACAAACAGAAATAAGCACACAGCATTTAAATAGCCTGCCAAGGCGGAAATGACATCACATTACCATGGTGACGATATCAACAAAACAATTAAACAATTAAGATGTAGCAGGTGAAGAAAATGAAGAAAGGATCCCAGCCGCAATCAATTGACAATTCAAATAGTAAGTATTCCATAATAGCAGTGATAGGGTTAAATGAAGTTTCAAAGTAATGATGCCGCTGGGATGTCTTCAAGTTTTCTAAAAGTAAAAAGAAAACAAGTAATTTGATACATTGGTTTGCAACAATGGTACATGTTATTCTATACAAAAGGGTTATACAACAAAAAATATATATATATATATCTCACGGGAACTGGAGATTCACAAAAAGCTGTGGAGGTCGTACTCGCGGTTCAAGCCCTTGGGTTCCAATGTTTGCAAAGTGTGAATCCAATAGGACTCACGCTTTTTTAACATCTTAACCCTGTCACCACCCCTACGGGGTTGTGAAACATGTTCTATTATCTGGAACCGCAGTTGCGAAATATTGTGGTTACAACGTTCAAAGTGGTGCGGTATAGGTAGAAGCAGGTTCTTTTTCCGTATGGTAGATTTATGTTTGGAAAAACGATCCTTCATGCGCATCGAGGTCTCGCCTACATATAATAAGCCACATGGGCACTTTAGTAAATAAACAATAAAGTTGCTATTGCAAGTGTAGAAACCCTTGATGGGAAATTGTTTGCCTGTATGTGGGTGTGAGAAAAACTCACCTTTAATCACGCTGGAACAGTGTATGCAGCCTAAACAGGGGAAAGTGCCATTTTTAGGTGTAGATAAAGTCATTTGTCGTTGTGTCTTGTGAACACTGCCAATATCAGCCCGCACCACCATATCACGTATATTTTTGTTACGTTTATAACAGATCAACGGACGATTCTGGAATTCCTCAACTGAGGGATAAGCCCTAGATAATATATTCCAATGGTGATTAATAATTAATCTGGATTTGTGGATCCAAGGGTGGAATTTTGAAACAAAAGGGATGCAGGATTTTTTAATGGTTTTATCGACTGTAGGAAGGGCCTTATTCCTCTCCTGATTAAGTAAAGAAATGGGGTAACCGCGATGTCTAAATCTGTCGCTCATCTCGCTGAGGCGAGTTTCCTTGATATCAGTCTGTATGTATCAAATAACTTGTTTTCTTTTTACTTTTAGAAAACTTGAAGACATCCCAGCGGCATCATTACTTTGAAACTTCATTTAACCCTATCACTGCTATTATGGAATACTTACTATTTGAATTGTCAATTGATTGCGGCTGGGATCCTTTCTTCATTTTCTTCACCTGCTACATCTTAATTGTTTAATTGTTTTGTTGATATCGTCACCATGGTAATGTGATGTCATTTCCGCCTTGGCAGGCTATTTAAATGCCGTGTGCTTATTTCTGTTTGTACCATATCCTATACGTCTGAGGAAGGCTCCAGATGTGAGTCGCAACGCGTCACGGATTATATGTGACAATAAAGATTTCCTTTTCTTCAAGCTACAGTGAGTGCCGGTCTTTCCTTACACTACTTTAACTGCAGACTGTCAGCTTTAATTTGAGGGTATTTACATCCAAATCAGGTGAACGGTGTAGGAATTACAACAGTTTGCATATGTGCCTCCCACTTGTTAAGGGACCAAAAGTAATGGGACAGAATAATAATCATAAATCAAACTTTCACTTTTTAATACTTGGTTGCAAATCCTTTGCAGTCAATTATAGCCTGAAGTCTGGAACGCATAGACATCACCAGACGCTGGGTTTCATCCCTGGTGATGCTCTGCCAGGCCTCTACTGCAACTGTCTTCAGTTCCTGCTTGTTCTTGGGGCATTTTCCCTTCAGTTTTGTCTTCAGCAAGTGAAATGCATGCTCAATCGGATTCAGGTCAGGTGATTGACTTGGCCATTACATAACATTCCACTTCTTTCCCTTAAAAAACTCTTTGGTTGCTTTTGCAGTATGCTTTGAGTCATTGTCCATCTGCACTGTGACGCTCCGTCCAATGAGTTCTAAAGTATTTGGCTGAATATGAGCAAATAATATTGCCCAAAACACTTCAGAATTCATCCTGCTGCTTTTGTCAGCAGTCACATCATCAATAAATACAAGAGAAGCAGTTCCATTGGCAGCTATACATGCCCACGCCATGACACTACCACCACCATGCTTCACTGATGAGGATCATCAGCAGTTCCTTTCTTTCTCCATACTCTTCTCTTCCCATCACTCTGGTACAAGTTGATCTTGGTCTCATCTGTCCATAGGATGTTGTTCCAGAACTGTGAAGGCTTTCTAGATGTCGTTTGGCAAACTCTAATCTGGCCTTCCTGTTTTTGAGGCTCAACAATGGTTTACATCTTGTGGTGAACCCTCTGTATTCACTCTGGTGAAGTCTTCTCTTGATTGTTGACTTTGACACACATACACCTACCTCCTGGAGAGTGTTCTTGATCTGGCCAACTGTTGTGAAGGGTGTTTTCTTCACCAGGGAAATAATTCTTCGGTCATCCACCACAGTTGTTTTCCGTGGTCTTCCGGGTCTTTTGAGTTGCTGAGCTCGCCGGTGTCTTCCTTCTTTTTAAGAATGTTCCAAACTGTTGTTTTGGCCACATCTTATGTTTTTGCTATCTCTCTGATGGGTTTGTTTTGTTTTTTTAGCCTAATGATGGCTTGCTTCAGTGATAGTGACAGCTCTTTGGATCTCATCTTGAGAGTTGACAGCAACAGATTCCAAATGCAAATAGCACACTTGAAATGAACTCTGGACCTTTTATCTGCTCATTGTAATTGGGATAATGAGGGAATAGCACACACCTGGCCATGGAACAGCCGAGAAGCCAATTGTCCCATTACTTTTGGTCCCTTAACAAGTGGGAGGCACATATGCAAACTGATTTGGATGTAAAAGCCCTCAAATTAAAGCTGACAGTCTGCAGTTAAAGCACATCTTGTTTGTTTAATTTCAAATCCATTGTGATGGTGTATAGAGCCAAAAATGTTAGAATTGTGTAGATGTCCCAATATTTATGGACCTGACTGTATGTATATATATATATATATACACACAGTATATATACATACATTCACAGTCACACCTGTGATAAAACTCTTGAAAAACCTCTTAAGGTCCCAGTGTGTGGAGTGACCACTTACAGTACACATGGGATCAGTATGGTGCCCATATAGCAGAAAAGCAGGAGGCAGCTCACCTTTGGAAATGCCCCATCTCTACATAGATCCTAAGCACCCCCTGTCTCTATTTCCCTCTGCAGACACAGAGGGTTGGGACTTCAGTAGAGAGGTCTCCACTCCTAGCAGGGGATCAGCTACCTCTTGAACACTATGAACACTAGGAAGGGCATACATATATCAAAACCAAAAAACTACCGCAGGGACAAACATCTACAAAAATATAATAGCTTTATTAGTAATATACAGTGCCTTTCAAAAGTATTCACCTGCCTTGACTTTTTTTGTGTTTTGTTACATTACAGCCTTAAGTTCAATGTTTTGTTAATCTAAATTTCATGTGATGGATCAGAACCCAATAGTCTAAGTTGGTGAAGTGAAATGAGAAAAATATATCAATTAAACTGTTGTTTAGAAATAGAAAACAGAAAATTGGCTTATTCACCCACTTTGTTAGGAAGCCCATAACAAGCTATGGTGCAACCAATTACCTTCAGAAGTCACATAATTAGGGAAATGATGTCCACCTGTGTGCAATCTAAGTGTCACATGAGCTGTCATTACATATACGCACCTTTTTTAAAAGGCCCCAGAGGCTGCAGAACCTAAGCAAGAGGCATCACTAACCAAACACTGCCATGAAGACCAAGGAACTCTCCAAACAAGTAAGGAACAATGTTGTTGAGAAGTATAAGTCAGGGTTAGGTTATAACAAAATATCCAAATCTTTGATGATCCCCAGGAGCACCATCAAATCTATCATAACCAAATGGGAAGAACATGGCACAACAGCAAACCTTCCAAAAGACGGCCACCCAACAAAACTCATGGACTGGGCAAGGAGGGCATTAATCAGAGAGGCAGCACAGAGACCTAAGGTAACCCTGGAGGAGCTGCAGAGTTCCACAGCAGAGACTGGAACTGTAACTTTACATAGGATGACAATAAGCTGTACGCTCCATAGAGTTGGGCTTTATGGCAGAGTGGCCAGAAGAAAGCCATTGCTTTCAGCAAAAAACGAAAAGGCACGTTGTGAGTTTGCGAAAAGGCATGTGGAAGACTCCCAAAATGTATGGAGGAAGGTGCTGTGGTCTGATGAGACTAAAATTTAACTTTTCGGCCATCAAATAAAACCCTATGTCTGGAGCAAACCCAACACATCATATCACCCAAAGAACACCATACCCACAGTAAAACATAGTGGTGGCAGCATCATGCTGTGGGGATGTTTTTCAGCAGCTGGGACTGGGAAACTGGTCAGAGTTGAGAGAAAGATGGATGGTGCTAAAGACAGGGATATTCTTGAGCAAAACCTGTACCACTCTGTGCGTGATTTGAGACTAGGACGAAGGTTCACCTTTCAGCCGGACAATGACCCAAACACACTGCTAATGCAACACTTCAGTGGTTTAAGGGGAAACATGTAAATGTGTTGGAATGGCCTAGTCAAAGCCCAGATCTCAATCCAATAGAAAATCTGTGGTCAGACTTAAAGATTGCTGTTCACAAGTGCAAACCATCCAACCTGAAGGAGCTGGAGCAGTTTTGCAAGTAGAAATGGGCAAAAATCCCAGTGGTAAGATGTGGCAAGCTCATAGAGACTTATCCAAAGCGACTTGGAGCTGTGATTGTCGCAAAAGGTGGCTCTACAAAGTATTGAATTTAGGGGGAATGAATAGTTATGCACATTGACTTTTTCTGTTATTTTGTCCTATTTGTTGTTTGCTTCACAATAAGAAAAAAAAAAAATTAAATCTTCAAAGTTGTGGGCATGTTCTGTAAATTAAATGATGCAAATCCTCAAACAATCCATGTCAATTCCAGGTTGTGAGGCACCAAAATACAAAAAAAGTCAAGCGGGGTGAATACTTTTGCAAGGCACTGTATATAGTATCCGAATTGGAGTCTGGGAAAAAGGGGCAAGATGGAAAAAGACACAGAGAAAGCGGGGAGCTGCCCTCCGTCAAAAAACAATGTCAACAGTATGTTTAGTAACATGCAATAGCAATATCAGACAAATGGCACGTAAGGATGCACATGTGTTATATATGGTCTTAATGGGTATATATAATAAGAACAACACAAGGCCACCACTTAAATAGTCAAAGTGTGGCCTAAATAATAAGCAGAGCTGACCAATTGTAGTCAGACTACAAAATATACCCCGCAGATGTACAACTACAGACCATACATAAACCACAAAGATGCATAATCCAGAAAAATAATGTTAAGGAACACAGATAGATACTAGAGGAATAACCTCAATGTGACCTAAAAGGTAAATGCACATTCAGATATCATAGTCATCAAAAATACATCAAGCAACTCATGGTAGAGCGCACGTACCCTGAGACATGGATATAAGACCAGAGGAGTAAAGCCCCACGCTAAAAAAAACCTCGACGCGCGTTTCACCCTGAAGGATTCGTCAGGAGGTAAGACATAATTAAAATCCAGGGTATATATAGGAGAGGGAAGTGCGTAAAATAATTTGAAAAATACCCTCACCTCCACATATCGAGCGTGATTCCCCCATGATGGCCGACGCCATCCTTGAGCGCGTCCTCACCAAGCCACCGCACATGACCATATGCGCGATGACGGCCCAGAGCACGTCAGGATGGGGCCGGACAGCGCATGCGTAGGTCCTCGACCCTGTGGAACGCAGATGATAGGAAGGGCCGCCTATTCTACAGCTACATGGAATGAAAATAAACTAAATAAAGGGAAGAGCTATTAATGCCTAAATATAATATCTATTATTAAAAGTACCAAAAATCAACTATAGAACATATGGAATCTCAAAATCCAAATGAATGAAAGTGTTTATGGTGACTATGATATCAACATAAGTGCCCTTCTCAGGAAGGGCAAGCTACCTATCCTTCCAAAAAGCCAGCAATTTTCTGCAGACTCTTCCAAACATTTCTGAAAATTACAAACAGGTTCAGTATTAAACTGGTCATAGAAATTAAATTAAATTCTACCATCCAATATATGATTGTTGAGCCATACAAGTACAGTTCTCTCTGATATCAATACAAACACTTTCAATTAACTTTTATTGCCATAAATAAGCCTGGCCACCACTGCCTTGCCATACTTAATGACCCAGAAAGCTAATTAGGAACCCTCACCATTGAAAGGCCCTAGAAGGGCATCTGCATATGGCTTTTTCGATACCAAATTATGTCTCTAATTTGATACCGTTTTTTTGTCAAATACCATATGAAAGATTTTTTGCATTTCCTCCAACCCCCTATTGCTTCTCATCTTTGATACAAAATGAGATGTATCCTGTCCATTGCGAAAAACAAAGTGGCACAGAAAGGCTTGCTCATTTTTTATTTATTTTCCTGCAGAAGCTTTATACCTGTAAATTCCTTACCATTATTGACTTTTGTAGGCTTCCCTAGAATACTAAAACATCCTGTCAACCAAAATTTCAAGACATTTAATTTGAAAAAGGTTTGAAGGTTGACTAGTCCTTCTAGTCCTTTAAGCGATAGACAAATAAAGCTAGAAGAGAAATAAAATTCAATGTCAAATTTTTTTTTTGCAAGGATATTCCTTATACAATTAAAAAAACGGTTTTATAACTTCACACAAGTTAGTCTAATATAACAAAGCAGCACTAAAACTACTGCAAGCTTGTTATATATTTCAAGTTTACATTTGTTTCTTATACTCAAATCTGAAGTGGTCAACTCCGGTTGATCTATGTTTCTATAATATATATATGGCATAAAAAGGGTTATGCACCATAGGGGGTTGGGCAATTGGCAACCCCCCCCCCCCTCCCCTCTTGGGCACACCTGCGAAGGGAAGCCTGCTTACCTGCTTCCTGGCACTTTCTCCTCACCCTTTCTCTCCCTGGCCTCGGCTCCGTTTGCAGGATGTCTACTTCTTTTTTTACGCCGTTGCAGCCAATCACCGGCTGCAGTGATGACCTGCTCACCTTGAGTCATGTCACATGATCACATTACGCACAGGTAATAGGTGATGGCTGCAGTCACTGATTCGCTGCAGTGGCGACAACACAGAAGTTGGAATCCTGGGGGCGCAGCAGAGTAGGATACAGCAGAGCAGCGAAGAAGGAGCGGGGAGCCATCGCTTGGAAGCAGGTAAGTAAGCCTCCCTTCACAGGTCTGCTCAAAAGGGGGGGGGGGTTTGCCAACCCACCACCCCAAAATGGACAACCCCTTTAATGTGTTATGAGCAACAGGCATCTCCATGTTACTTTATATTCACTTAGTCACTTACTTTGTTTAGGAAGTTTGCCTTGCATCTGGGTTTGATTATTGCCTAGCTTGGCCTGGTTAATTAGAGTGGAGTTGCTGATTGCTGAGCCTTTATATAGCCAGGTTTTACTATGTTCTAGCTGCTGGGAATAGTGTTTGTCAGGTGCATATATCATTTTAAGAGTTGCAATACACTGCAAAGTATAGTGTAAAGAGATCAAAATGTATTTGCTTTAATGCGTATCTTGCCTGTATTGGTTATTAATAGGCCATATACACAGCCACCACTAGATGGGACTGGTGTCATTCTATATATATACCACCTCAGGCATCACCTCAGGCAGCACCAGATAGGGGCAAGAGGGAAGGGCCATGGGCAACGAGCGCTTTCATTGTAGCAAAGGGGTTAAGTTAAGAAATTGGCATGGGGGGGGCGCCGTTTCAGTTTTTGCCTCAGGCAGCAGAAAGGCCTCAGGCACCCATATACACATATATATATATATATATATATATATATATAGAGAGAGAGAGAGAGAGTGAGAGAGATAGGAACCATTCTTGTCAGTCTAGTCCAGAGGTAGCGAACCTATGGCACACGTGCCAGGGAGGCGCTCAGAGCCCTCTCTGTGGGTACGCACGCCCTGGAAAAAGTCTAAGGCATACCAATACGCCTTAGACTTTCCCTGCCATTAAGTACAATGATGCTGCTGCTGCCTGAAGCAACCAGTAAAAAAGCTCCTAACAGAAAGAAGCTTTGTTATTGGTCACTTTGAGTGGGCTGCTGGAGCATTCGGTGCATCTCTTTCAAGATGTGGAGGGGGAGGCTCCTGCAGTGGCACACGATCATCACCCAGAGGCCCCCTGCAGGCTAAGTGGCCTTGCCGGCCAAAGGGGCTCCTGATGTTGCAGTGGTGGGCAGTGGGTTTTAGCGGGGGTCCCAGCTCTGAGACCTCCACTGATCTCTATAACGAGCAGTCTAAAGTGCTCAGCTGTGCGCTGTGTCTGCTCACGTGCAATAGTGAAGACAGTTTCAATTAAAAGTCTATGGGAACGTCTTTACCATCCTGCTCAGCAGTGAGGAAATGCGGCACTCAGCTCAGCACTTCATACTGCTCATTATAGAAAACAGCAGGGCTCTCAGAGCTGGGACCCCGTGATCAACACTTTTGATATGCATATCAAACAGTAAATGTATAATGTTGGACAGGGGGCCTGTCTGGGGGTTCTGAGCCCCTGGGGGTTCTAGATTTAATGCAGGAAGGCTATTATAGCTAAATAATAAATGGTGTTGAGCGCGAATATTCGAAAAGCAAATTTTTTTTCGCGAATATCTACACATCGAGAATTCACTAATATTTTGAATATAGTGTTATATATTCATAATGATGAATATTCATTTTTTTTTTTTTTACACAGTACATATCAGGTGATCATCCCTCCCTTCTTATAGCTTGTGGGCCAATGAGAAGGCTTTGTCACAGCTTAGCAACATCCCTAGAAACCAATAGAAAAGTTGCCTACCCCACGCTGGTATTTCACATGCAATACATGAATAATACATTGCTGATTTTCGCAATCAAGAATATAATCTCAAATTTGCTAATTCATGAATATATGCCGAATATTCTACAAAATATTCTCAAAATATTGCGAATTAAAATATTGCCCCTGCCGCTCATCACTAATAATAAAGTACATGGAAGATATACTATATTGGACTGCAGTATTCAGGTTAAATTGCTGTGTTGGCAATTTGCGATAAATTAGTGGGTTTTGGATTGCAGTTTGGGCACTCGGTCTCTAAATGGTTCGCCATCATTGGTCTAGTCAGTGTAGCCAGTTTAAAAAGAGAGTCTGAGTCTCACCAGCAACCAGAACAGATGCAAATATGTAATTCTGACAAGCTCACCTGTCCCTGAGCAGATAAGCATTCCAGATAAAAGGAAAGGTGTAGAGAAAGTGCAGTAGAGATAAATTGCTTGAAAAAGAACTTAATGGCTCTACAGCGCATGTGTCCAGAAGCCTCTGGTCCTTGGATACTCATTAAAGCAGATTGACCTACGTGAGAATCTCCACATGCCAAAGAGTTTGCCTTCCATGAGGGGACCGTCCTCTGGTTGCGTTGTATTGTCTAAATTATACACTCCACATTTGAGTGCTTGTGTCAGAGCCAGATAGTGACGTGCAGAGTAAGGAAGACTACTTTAAAGAGACACTTTGGCCTAATAACTACCTGAAACATCTGTGGAATGTGCATTTTTTGTACCAAATACCAGTCCTTTGCAAGCTAAGAAGTGTGATCTGATCTTTTTGCATTTTAATTCTTCAGTAAATAACTGTTCTGCTGCACAACTGCTTCATCGTTGCTTCCTGCACTACTACACAGCAAAGTATTGGCCTCACGAACCAGAGACCCTGTCTTGCGCCTCAAAACAGCTTAATGGTCATCAGGCAGGAAAACCCCAGAACAAAAGTGTGCCTTGAAGGGAAGAAAGGTTCACCCTTCTACATCATTGAAGACCAAAAATTGACCCTGACATATGTAAAGGCGCTTAAATTTATATGTACTGTACATATAGTCCTCAGACTATTATTGCCTTATCTTGACATATGTCTTATAACCCCATAAAACGTAACTTTTATTACAGCTGTAACAGCTTTTGCTGACCATTAAACTATGCATTAAAACCATTAGTTGTGTAGCCCATTTTTGTAATTGTGTCCTAAACTTCTTACTCTCACGCTACTGCTAAAGTATAATAAGGAAATATAAGACTGGCACTCAATATGTGGATCATAAGCAAAGTGGCAATTTATTATACACAATTGTAATAAAATCGGCACGTAATGAGGAATAAAAAAGGAATATAAAATGCAACACAATATCACACAATAAAATTTAATAAATTAAAAAAATAATTTCAGAAAAATAAATAAATAAATAAAAATTGCAGGACAATCGCACGTGGATAGTGATGTATAAATGATAGAAGGTGCAGTTTTGGCGTCAGCTAATCGCAATTGGCATATGGAAGTATATGTGCACAAACTTCTTTTGTGTAATCACAAAGGGTTGGGTCCTTCCAGGTTTAGCAATATTTCAGAGGTTACCTCCTAATACGTGGGGGTACATTCCAGGAAATATTCCCCCTTAATAGAAACAGTCATTCATTCAGTTATGTACACTGTGTGCATACAGTGGCTGGGTCCGGTAAAGAGAGTCCTGTTATTACGGCTGGTGCTAATGGTTGTATACAGGTGGTGAGTAAGGCAGTGATGAGTATCTTACCCGTAGAAGATCGGGAATACGAGATTCTCACGTGATACGAGATTCTCGGACGAGGACGCCAACGGCAAGAGAAGCAAGCGTAGGAGATCGGGAACGGTAACCGGAGATTGTATCTCCCCAGCCGCTACTCACCACACCGTACCGCTTGCTTCTCTTGCCGTTGGCGTCCTCGTCCGAGAATCTCGTATCACGTGAGAATCTCGTATTCCCGATCTTCTACGGGTAAGATACTCATCACTGCCTTAATCACCACCTGTATAGCCCCCAATGTTAAGTTGCTATGTTGAGTTGCCATCCCACTTTGAGTTGCATGGGCAGAAGTTTCCCACTGAGCGGTCCAAGGTTGCCTTCATTGTGTCCCTGCTGTCCGATGAGGCCCTTGCTTGGGCAAATCGTATTTGGGAACATGGAGGTCCAGAGACCACCAATCTGCAGTCTTTCCTGGCTGCCTTCCGGCTGGTCTTTGAAGAGCCCGGCTGCACGTCCTCCGCTACATCAGCTCTGCTGCGTCTAGGACAGGGTTCCTTGTCTGTTGGTCGGTACGCCATCCAGTTTTGTACCCTGGCTGCCGAACTTGCATGGAACAATGAGGCTCAACTGGCGGTGTTCTGGGAGGGCCTTTCTGATCGCATTAAGGATGAATTAGTTGGTCGTGACCGTCCGTCTACTCTGAATGACCTGATCACCTTGGCCACAAGGATAGATATGCATTTCAGGGAACGTTCCAAAGAGGTCACATGCCCCCGAAGACCACCTCGTTTGGCTCCATCCTTCCAGAGGCCGGTTCTTCCTCTAGTGTCCACTCCATCTGAAGATGGAAATAGAGCACCTTTGATTGTCTGTTCAGGAACGTTTACGCCACAAAGCAGAGAAACTGTGTCTGTATTGTGGAGGCAAGGCCCACTTTGTGCGTAATTGTCCTCAGAAGCCGGGAAACGCCAATGTCTAGGGTCAGTTGGAAGGGTGGTCCTAGACAAGGAGAAGTCCTCTCCGAAACTTTCAGTTCCAGTGACTCTCTCTCACAAGGGAGTCACACTGTC
The DNA here is from genome assembly GCF_905171765.1 of Bufo bufo. Taxonomy (NCBI): domain Eukaryota; kingdom Metazoa; phylum Chordata; class Amphibia; order Anura; family Bufonidae; genus Bufo; species Bufo bufo. The sequence goes on along the minus strand of NC_053394.1, from coordinate 75,788,119 downwards.
TGTGCCTGCATTCTTGGACTTTGGTCAGCCGGTAACTTCATTCAGCAAGCTCTGGTCCATCAGTACCGGCTTCCTACCATGCATCTAGAAAGGCCTCTGTCAGTGGCTTCCATAAATGGACTGCCACTTCCCAAACCTGCGCTTTCTGTTACTATGCCCCTTAAGTTGCAAATAGGGGTTCTGCATTCAGAGATGATCTCCTTCTATGTGCTGCCAGCGTCTGTGAATCCGGTTATCCTTGGTCTTCCCTGGCTGCATCAGCACACTCCAGTTCTGGACTGGCACTCTGGTCAGATTCTGCATTGGGGAACCTTCTGCCAGTCCACCTGCTTATCAGAGGTCTGACCTGCTTCCTCGCCTGCTGTACCTGTAGACCTGCTTGGACTTCCGCAGCAGTATGCCAGTTTTGCAGATGTCTTCAGTAAGAAAGAGGCCGAGACCCTGCCTCCTCATCGTCCTTATGATTGTCCGATTGACCTTCTGCCTGATGCCACTCCTCCTCGTGATCGAGTCTACCCACTCTCAATTCCTGAGACCCAAGCGATGTCTGATTACATTAAGGAGAATCTCGAGAGGGGGTTTATCCGGAAATCTACTTCACCAGCCGGTGCCGGGTTCTTCTTTGTGCAGAAGAAAGATAGATCCTTACGACCCTGTATCGACTATCGAGTTCTGAATAAGGTCACAGTCAAGTTTCGATACCCTCTTCTGCTAATCTCCGAACTCTTTGACAGGATTGGGGGTGCTAAGGTCTTCACAAAATTCCACCTGTGCGGCGCATACAACCTTATCCGCATTCGAAATGGCGATGAGTGGAAGACTGCTTTCAACACTCGTGATGCCCTTTGGTCTGTGCAATGCTCTCGCAGTATTCCAGGAGTTGGTAAACAATATTTTCCGGGACCTGCTCTATGTCTGCGTTATAGTGTACCTGGACAATATACTGATCTATTCTCCATATTTGACCACTCTCCGGAAGCATATACGTTTGGTTTCACAGTGGTTGAGAGAGAATCGACTTTATGCCAAACTAGAGAAATGCATCTTTGAAAAATCTACCGTACCGTTCCTCGGATACATAATCTCGGATGTCGGGTTGCAGATGGATCCTCAAAAATTGAATGCATTAATGGACTGGCCCGGCCCACAGCGCTTCCTTGGATCCGGGGTACTGTGAAGATCCAGGGGTTCACTTAGACAACGCCCGTAGAGCAGGTAGGACACGTGGCACAGTGGATTCCCACCCGCTGGTTCGTAACATTATAGCATCTATTCTCTTTCGTCCATATGTACCGTACTACACATCTGCATTAATCATATGATTACCTAAAACGTGCTATATATATTATACCCCATCTATATTTTTGGCACTATGTGATATGCACTGTCAATTTCTACTGGGTGATTGCTATTTTAAATGTTAAATTTTTGGTTGTAGTCTTTGTAGATTTGCTATGATTAAGGGCCACATTTGCCTGAAACACGTAAACAAAATGTTTCTGTTTTTGTGATGTTTTGTATATAGACATCTAATAAAGCCTGAAGTTTTATTCCTCTTACTGGATGCTAAATCCTCGTCTTCCTTCTATAAAAATCTATGGGTGACTTACTTTATGTGTTGTAAATGATCTATTTAATGTAACAGTTTCATTCCAGTAACCAAAATGTTGGTTATGCAGCTTCGGGGCATCAATCAACCATTAGCCAGTTTCTAAAGTACTTAAATGTACTATACTCTCTCGACAGTCCAGTGAAATAAACAGTGGCACTCACCCATCTAAAGACATGCCTGGTAATTTCCTCAAAAAGAAACAGTCACCAGCTTTCAAAATACAAACTGAATACAGTGTTAGGGTCCATATGTGTTTTGCTGATCCACAAACTGCGGAGCCGCAAAACACGGACACCGGTAATATTCGTTCCGCATTTTGCGGAACGCACATCGCCGGCACTCTCATAGAAAATGCCTTTTCTTGTCCGCAATTGTGGACAAGAATAGGACATGTTCTATTTTTGCGGAATAGAAGTGCGGATCCGCAAAGGCAGATGTAGACAGCACATTCCGGTCCCAAAATGAATGGGTCCGAATGGATGCGTACCCATTTTGTGTACGTGTGAATAGACCCTTAAAGGGTTTTCCAGTTCCACAAAATAAAAAGTAACACCAGCATTCCACCTAAATGCAATACATCTAATATATAAAGCTGAGTGTGTGTATGTATGTCCACTAAAGGAATCCGCACCGTCGCATTTAAAATCACAAAATTTGGCACACAGGTACACCAGGTGTCCGGGAAGGTTTTAGACCGGGTCTCAGCTCTCTAGCACGTACTGTTCCTGAGATATTCACCAAAAATGCCAATATGGCACATCATATGATCTACATTAGCCAATAGAATCCTGCGGGTCTTACTCTTCATATCCCAACTTCCATACACACGGTCACATGTCCCTTATCAGCTAATAGAAGCTCGCAGGCCCTTAGCCTCCACATACACACATTTTTTTGCACCAGGTTTCCATAACAACCCAGCCATTTTTCTTTCCTGCTGCAGGTCAGCTTTAAAGGGGCAGGGCGCTGTGGATGACACTGTTAAGGGAGCGGAGTGCTGTGAAGATCACAGTTCAGGGGGCAGGTACAAATAAAATACAGATTTTAAAACCCCTCCCCCAGGTCCCACCAAGCCACGCCCCTGATCCAGTTAGTTCACGCCCCCTACCACTCCGCAGCCGACAGGGATTGAAAAAATGAAGGTAGAAATCAACTTCTGTCAGCTGCAGGGTTCGGATGAACAGTGGATTTCTCCCTGCAGCTCTCGCTCAGACAGCACAGTGCTGCTGTCTGAGAGTGAGGTGTTCAAAAGGTCATCCCTGTGTCCGCCCAGGCCCTGCTCAGAACGGAGGACAGGGAGTCTGAAAGCCGGACTGTCCAGCCTAAAACCGGACCTCTGGCCACCCTAGGGGCAGGCTGCTGTGGAGGTCACCATTAAGGGGACGGTCCGCTATGGAGGTCAGTGTTAAAGGGCAAATTGCTGTAGAGGCCACTGTTAAGGGGACAGTGTGTTGTGGAAATCACTGTTAAGGAGATGGGGTACTGTGTAGGTCACTAATAAAGGGGTGGCCACTGTGGAGGTCACTATTAAAGGGAAGGGCTGCTGTGGAGGTCACTGATAAGGGGGCGGGATGCTGTGGAGGTCACTGTTAAAGGGGCAGGGGCTGTGGAGGTCACTGTTTAAGGGAACAGAGCTCTGTAGAGGTCACTGTTAAGGGGGTGGTTTATTGTGGAAATCACTGTTAACGAGACGGGGTACTGTGGAGGTAACTAATAAAGGGGCAGCCGCTGTGGAGGTCACTGCTAAAGGGGCGGGGTACTGTAGAGGTCACTGTTATAGTGAATACTGTCGATATCTTTTAACGACACACACAAACATTAAATGAAATATACCCGGGCGAAGCTGGGTCCTTCTGCTACTAAGTCATATAATGAAGTTCTGAGTCCATTTTGACTCCTCCTGTGTAATTGTGATGCGACGTGCGCCCTTTGTTTAAAACCCAGTTCAAGACTTACGCGGAGAGTCTGTAGCATCAGATCTATGCCTCTTCTTCTCTTCCCAGCTCGAACATCACAGTTCAAAACCTGCTTGAAGCTCTCTTGGAAAAAAAACCACCCCTATGACACAGCATCATTGCTGACATCACAGGGAAGAGTCCAGGAGAATGAGCAGCACACCACCACCCTCAGGGGCAAGGTCATTGATGATGTTGTGTCTATAGGGCAGAGCCATACAAGCCTTGTTGCGCCTCGGATGTAGATGTGAGGTCATCAGGATAGGGAACCAACACAGCAGAAAATGTCATGTGACTGCAATGAAGTGCAGGAAAACAGGGCATTATAGATGAACAATCACTGTTAGTTGGTGATAACAAGATGCTTACTGTGAACTGATGCTGAAAATTGCTAATCCGGAATACCCCTTTAAATACATTTTTTAGACCTGATGAGGCAGGAGTACTTACAGTAATTTGTAAATCTATGGCTGAATGCCTATATAATCCTCTTTGAAAGTTTTCCTGTCTAACATTAAAATAAGCTCTAGCAGAACTAATTTTAATATTAGGCAGGAATCTTTCAAAAAGGATAATACAGTCATTAAGACATGGATTTACAAAGTAAGTACCTCAGCCTCATCAGGTCTAAGAAATGTATTTAACACTGTATGCTGTTTGTATAGTGAAATCTGGTGACAGATCCTCTTTAACTTTGCTTATTGTCCTATGGTCTACAAGACGGAGGTGAAATTCTGATACGTCTTGCAAAAGAGGTACATTAAGATATTCTTTGCTGGGTGTCATTTATCAATATCAGCCCTAAAATATCTAGTTGTTAATAATGCTTTACAGATTTTCTTAATGTTATCCTTGCAGAAAAGGAGTAAACAATCGAGTGCTAGAGCAAAAGAGGCAAAAAGGATTGAGAGTAGCAGAGGAGCAATGGAAAACAATTATAGGACATGGAGTGTAAGATTGAAGCATTGGAAAAGCAATGATAGTTAAAGAGCTGTAAGGCTGAAGTTAAGGGAATAGCATGCAAGACCGCAACCATTCAGAAGAAAATCAGTGAAGGGGAAAGACATGAGGGGGTCTAGTGGAAAAACAATGAAAGGTACTGGAATGTGAGAGTGGCCCTGAGGAAATGCAAGGAACAGTTAAGGTTAAGCATTTTATTGAAGACTGCTGATAAAGGCTTGTAAGACACACAACGACATATATACTGGAAATATAATGCTGAGTATTATAATGTTTAGATAATATAATGTGCTTAGATGATTTCTTAGAACTAAAGAATGTTTACATGTATATAAATGTATAGATGTCTTGCTTTAAAGGAGTTACGCCATGAATGAAAATCGGACATCATATACTAAATGCAGTGGCAAGCCTAGGGTGTTTGGCACCCGGGGCAGGTCCTTTCTTTGCCCCCCCCCCCCCCCCCCAAAAAAAAAAAAATTGTACCTCCTCACAGTAGTATTGCCCTCATTGTACACCCTTCACAGTAGTTTTGTACAGATGTGTGGCCCCTTACAGTAGTTATGCCCACAATGTGCCCTCTCTGTGCCCCTTTCACAGTTGTAATGCCCTCTTTGTGCCCCTTCATAGTAATAATCCCTATTGTGCCCCCTTTATAGTAATAATGCCCACTGTACCCCCTTCATAGTAATAATGCCCATTGTGCCCCCTTCACAGAAATAATGCCCATTGTGCCCCTTAATAGTAGTAATGCCCACTGTGCTAGTAATGTCCTCTGTGCCCCCTCCATAGTAGAAATCCCTATTGTGCCCCTTCACAGTAATAATGCCCACTGTGCCCCCTTCACAATATTAATGCCCTCTGTGCCCCCTTCATTGTAGTAATGCCCTCTGGCTCTATGCCCCCTCCATAGTAGAAATGCCCATTGTGCCCTCTTCATAGTAATAAAGTCCTCTATTCCCCCTCCATAGTAATAAAGCCCTCTGTCCCCCCTCTGTAATAAAAAAGAAACAAAAAAAAACTACTCACCTTGTCCCGCTCCTGAAGCTCACATACCTCTCTTCCCTGCAGGCACAGATCGCTCTGCAGCACTGCATGGGCAGAGCTTATGCTGACTTCTGGGCTGCAGGCTCCACCAACACAGGCCAGCAGCGCGATCTGTGCCTGCAGGCTGAATGGTCTAGCGGAGAGAAGTCTTCCTGCTTCACCATTCTGTGCTCAACCAGCCTGAAGGAGGGGAGGATCGCTGGGAGCTGAGCGGTGAGTGACAATACGGCAGCTCCCAGCGCTCCAGCAATGAGCACTTCCATCTGTATTGATGGAAGCGCTCATTGCTTCTGGCACCACCCTGAGAGCCGGCACCCAGGGCGGACCATCTCCCCCTTAGTACGCCACTGAGTACATGACAACCTGTAACAAAACTAGAACTAGTCCTCTACCTTACATAGATCCAGAAATCTCCCTATTCATTGCTCCAATTGATCTGCTAGATTTATTCCAAGTTGTCAGCTTAGGGCAGTGATGGCAAACCTTTTAGTGACCGAATGCCCAAACTGCAACCCAAAACCCACTTATTTATCGCAAATTTTTTGCATCGGAGATTCGTTTGTGTCATGTGACCATGGAGTGGGAGTGAAGCGCTTGCTATTGCTCCCGCTCTGTGGTCTCCCACTGTATTTGGAATACTCACCTTTCCAGGAGGGGGCCTCCGGACACTTCACAGCATGTCCATGGTCCCGCGCTGAACTGACCTCCTCACGTACGCACGCCGCGACCTGACTCACTGTGTGACGTCAGCGGCGCCCCTGCTGCAAAGGTAAGTTCGTAAAACCGAGAGGGACTAAGGTCGGGCGCCCGGAGTGCACAGCATCATAGCAACCAATGACGCTGCGCAATCTGGGTGTCAGGAGGAGCAGGGCAGCAGAGACTATGGCACAAGGGGGAAGAGCTAATGGCACAAGGGGGAGAGCTGATGGCACAATATGGGGAGAGCTGATTGCACAGTGGGGGTAGAGATGATGGCACAGTGGGGGGAGAGATGATGGCACAAGGGAGGAGAGATGATGGCACTGGGGGAGTAAAGCTGATGGCACAAGGGGGGGAGCTGATGGCACAAGGGGGGAACAGATGATGGCACAAGGAGGGAGAGCTGATGACACAATGGGGGGAGAGAGTATGGCACAAAGGGGGAAGAGATGATGGCACTGGGGGAGTAGAGCTGATGGCTATGGGGTGGGAGATAGCTGATGGCACTGGTTGGGGAGAGCTGATAGCACTAGGGGAGTGGAGCTGATGACACTGGGTAGGAGGAGAGCTGATGGCACTTGGGAAGTGGAGCTGATGGCACTGGGCTGGGGGAGAGCTGATGGCACTGGGCTGGGGGAGAGCTGATGGCACGGTGGGGAGAGCTGATGGCACTGGGGGAGTGGAGCTGATGGCACAAGGGGGGAGCTGATGGCACAAGGGGGAGATCTGATGGCACAATGGGGGAGAGCTGATGGCACAAGGGGGGAGGATGATGGCACAAGGGGGGAGAGATGATGGCACAAGGGGGAGAGATGATGGCACTGGGGGAGTAAAGCTGATGGCACAAGGGGGGGAGCTGATGGCACAAGGGGGAACAGATGATGGCACAAGGAGGGAGAGCTGATGACACAATGGGGGGAGAGAGTATGGCACAAAGGGGGAAGAGATGATGGCACTGGGGGAGTAGAGCTGATGGCTATGGGGTGGGGGATAGCTGATGGCACTGGTTGGGGAGAGCTGATAGCACTAGGGGAGTGGAGCTGATGACACTGGGGAGGGGGAGAGCTGATGGCACTTGGGAAGTGGAGCTGATGGCACTGGGCTGGGGGAGAGCTGATGGCACTGGGCTGGGGGAGAGCTGATGGCACTGGGTGGGGAGAGCTGATGGCACTGGGTGGGGAGAACTGAAGGCACTAGGGGAGTGGAGCTGATGGCACAAGGGGGGAGCTGATGGCACAAGGGGGGACAGATGATGGCACAAGGGGGGACAGCTGATGGCACAATGGGGGGAGAGCTGATGGCATAATGTGGGGAGAGCTGATGGCACAATGGGGGGAGAGCTGATGGCACAATGGGGGGAGAGCTGATGGCACAATGGGGGAGAGATGATGACACAGGGGGGGAGAGATGATGGCACTGGGGGAGTAGAGATGATGGCACTGGGAGAGTAGAGATGATGGCCTTGGGGTGGGGGAGAGCTGATGGCACTGGGGAGTAGAGCTGATGGCACTGGGGTGGGGGAGAGCTGATGGCTCTGGGGTGGGGGAGAGCTAAAGGCACTGGGTGGGGAGAGCTGATGGCACTTGGTGGGAGAAAGCTGATGGCACTGCGGTGGGGAAGAGCTAATAGCACTGGGGTGGGGGAGAGATGATGGCACTGGGGGAACGGACCTGATGGCACGGGGGAAAGCTGATGGTACTGGGTGATAGTGGAGCTGATGGCAATGCCGGGAACGGAGCTGATGGCACAGTGGGGAACGAAGAGTGTTGTGGACTAATGGCAGGGAGTCTTATGAGTTTTTATAAAGGAAAACAGTCTATTAATTTATTTTTTCTTATTAGATTACTCGATTAATCGTCAAAAATAACCGATAGAATACTCGATTACTAAAATATTTGTTTACTGCAGCCCTACTACAGTCCAATATAGTATATCTTCCATGTACTTTATCATTTAGCTATAATAGCCTGCCTACATTCAATGTGCTGCCTGTGCAGTTCATATGGCTCCTTGCGCTGATGAATGGCAGGAAAAGTCTAAGGCATATTGGTACACCCAGCAACTACCAATATCCACTTCAGTACATGTGAGTCATTCAAAATAAGTCCAGCAAAAAATAGAAAGACCCTTAAAAACACACTGTAATTCATATAGTTAAAAACACCAAAAGTTTCCCAATATATTATTCTAATGATGGTCAGTTTGAAACCTGCTTTACTATACACCAAGATACTATATACTATACAATAGGATAGTAACTCAGAGATACATCAGCAAGGGAACACTGGAGTGAAAAATACTTTCCCTGCGATAACCCTAAAGTGTCCCTTAGCCCAGAGATGTCCCTTAAAGGTGGAGACTCTGTCCTCGTACCTATCCGTGTGGCTCCCATGCTGTGTAAGTGTGGGGGCCATAGACTGAAGGGCAGGGGGGTGCAGGGAAGGGTTAATTATAGGGGAGGTCTCGCCGGGCCGAGCGTGCCTCAAAGGGGGGATATATATAGGGTTATGTCATATGTTTATAGTAGGTGTCTAAAAAATAGACCCACTATAAAGTATTCTCAGTGGTCTCAAATATATGTTTGTTATTAACTGAGTATGCCTTATTATATTTATTTTAAGATTTAACTTTTATTCTTATCATTTAAAATAATGATGAGACGGCTGAGTTTAGTGAAACTGCTGCGCTATTCAGATTAGAGAGAGAGGAGAGGGACCAATTAGATAGTACTGGTTTAGAGTGGTGTACCTGTCTAGAAGGCCTATTGCATATAAGGGGAGAGCCTAGTTAGTTATACTAGAAGTCCCTATGCCCTTACCCTACTTGACCTAGTCTAGTCAGGGTGATAGCCTTAATGGCTGTAGTCGGAGCACTCGTCTTGAAAAAGACGACCCCCAGCCTCAGGAACCTCGGGCCTGTACTATGAGTCCCTATGCTCTTACCTCTCTACCGTTGATTTCCTTTTTCATCCGACGCGTTTCGCCAGGTATGGCTCTTCAAGGAATAAAGAGGATGTTCAGGTGCTGAAGGCAGTGGCTCTCACCTGTATCGATCATGCGGCAGTGGCGGCGTTGTAAAGCTGTGCGTCTCTTTTTGTGCGCCTCGCTCCTCCCCTGCATGGAATTGACCAGTCAGCTGGTGTGGGCCAGACGCACTGTTGACACTCCCCCCTGTATAGTGACCTGTCTGCTTCCCAGCGGAGACATGCGCAGACGAGTTCCGCTTCTTCCGTCGGACGGCCTGGCTATGCTCTGCTATAGTACGGAAGTGACGTAGTATTAGGGAGTGGTTAGTTGTCATGGGGATCTTATACCGCGTCCCTGGCCGGCTTTCTGTTTAGCAAAGTTGCTATTACCTGAAAGGTATTGACAGTTAGGTTAAGTTTGTTAAAAATTTGCCAAATCTCCTCTGACTGGACATCAGTTATAGAGTCCTGTCTTTTCTTCAGTGTTATATTAAATTTTTTAGGTTTTTAGTTTCTGTCATGTTGATATTGACACTCTTCTTATTGCAAACATGTTTTCACTTTTAGTGATAGTTTAGTGTATAGGTACCTAGTTGTTTATCATTTTGATACCTATATACATTATAGAGGGCCATTTGAAGTTGCCCTCTGTATGTATATTGTATATTTATAGAAAGGGTTTATAGGAGAGGTATTCATTGAGGCCATTTGGACATCATTATAGTGATCTCTGATGCGTCTCCTAAATTCTCTCTTTGTCTTCCCTACATAGTCTAGGGGACAGGAGCACTGTGCCAGATACACCACCCCCATGGTTAGACAGTTCACGTAATCACGGTTGGTGTATTCTCTCCCTGTATGTGAGCACGTGAATGTTTTTGTTTTCTTTATCTGGCTACAGGCCAAGCACCTACCACATTTAAAGGTACCTGTAGGTTTCCTGGATAGCCAGTTACCAGGATTTGTAGGGGGTAGGTAGTGGCTGTTGACCAATCTGTCTTTCAGGCTTCTACCCTTCCTATAAGTTATTGCTGGATACGGTCCTATTATTGTCACAACCAGACAGCTGAGAAGCTCTGACAGAAGCCTTTCAGAACCTCCTCCTTGAGTTTTCTTTGTTTTGGTTTTCAGTTCCTCATCTCGTTAGCCTCTCTCAGCTGTCATGTGTTTGGACTGATTGCATCCCTTTAAATTCCTCCCTATAATGCAATAGTGTGCGGCTTATACAACTTCCTGGAGTGTGTGTGCATGCTGTTCCTATTGCCCAGTCTTCTACAAAGATAAGTGCTGTACTTTTATTTGTGATTTTCTGTTTGCTGAATCTCAGTTGACCCTGACTCCCTCCGTGTCTACTGTAGGGAGCCGGTGGTCGTGTCCCCTCACTATTGTAGGGTGTTCAGGTGGTAGATAGTCGAGGTACGTGGATATGCGACCATCCACCTTTGGGGTGTTCGCATAGGCTGAGCAGTCAGGGAGAGTGACAGGTCTCATGCAGGGGTCTCCCTTTTGTTCCTTAGTTTTGGATCCAGTGAGTCATAGATTCTTTTGCTTTGTCTTGTTTCCTGTACACCATCCATGACATTATAAGCCGCCAAACCGTCTCAAGCATGGATCCGGTTTCACTTTTGGCTAAACGCTTCCAGGGTCTTTTATTGGAGGTAGCTGATCTCCGTAAGAATTTTTCTCAGTTTCAAGTGACCGGTTCAGCTTGCGTTCATGGAGTTTGTTCTGAGCCTAAGATCTTGCTCCCGGATCCGTTCTCCTGGGGGTAGTGAGAATTTTGTGTGTTTTAGAGAGGCTTGCAAACTCCATTTTCGCCTTCTTCCCCATTCCTCTGGTGATGAGGAACGGAGGGTGGGGATCATTATATCGCTGCTCAGGGGTAACGCTCAGTCCTGGGCCTTTTCGCTGCCGGAGGGGGCACGGCCCCTCCGGTCAGTGGATGAATTCTTTTTAGCCCTGGGTCAGATATATGATGATCCGGATCGTATTGCTCTGGCTGAGTCTAGACTACGTCTGTTATGCCAGGGTAAACAATCCGCAGAGATATACTGCTCAGAATTTCGGAGATGGGCAGCTGATACTGGTTGGAATGATGCTGCACTCCGAAGTCAATTTTGCCATGGTCTTTCAGAGGGATTGAAAGATGCATTTTCCTTTCATGAGAGGCCTATCTCCTTGGACTCTGCTATGTCTCAGGCCGTTCGTATTGACAGGCGTCTTAGAGAGAGAGGAGAACTCTCTCCTTCCTGTCATACTCAGTCCCGGGACAGTGCAGCGGTCTCATTATGTGCGCAGGGGTCTCAGTCGCTGTCAGCCCCTTCTGAGCAGGAGCCCATGCAGCTGGGGTTGATTGCCTCTGACAATAGAAGATTCAGCCCGCATGGGAGGGTTTGTTTTTGTTGTGGAGGTATAAATCATTTGGCAAATGTTTGTCCCTCTAGGAGATACAGGCAGTTTTCTGGGAGTAATAAAGAAACAAAAAGGAAAAAATCTTTTAAAAATGTTCCGTCTGTTACTATTGGCAGGGTTGAGGCGGAAATTGAAGGTTTTCCGTTTGCTTGTAGTTCCCGTTTTGTCCTGCCTCTAGGGTGGCGCTAGAGAGCAAGATCATTTTTTGTGAGATTTTTGTGGATAGTGGAGCAGATTTCAATCTCATTGATAATCAATTTGCAATAACTGATGGTTTCCAGGTATGCACTTTGGGAAAGGATATTCCTGTTTTTGCTATTGATTCCGCTCCACTTTCTCAGAAATCATTAAAGGGCATAGTTCACAATATCTGTTTAATTGTGAGTGATGCTCATGTTGAGGATGTGTCATGTTTCGTCCTTAGCGGTTTGCCTACTCCTCTAGTGTTGGGGCTACCCTGGCTCACTAAACATAACCCCACCATTGATTGGCAAGCTAGGCAAATAAATGGTTGGAGTGACTTTTGCAGAGAGAATTGCCTCACGACATCTGTTTCTGAGGTTTCTACTAAGACTGTACCACCTTTCCTCTCTGAATTTTCGGATGTCTTCTCTGAGAGTGGAGTTCAGGATTTGCCCCCGCACAGGGAGTACGATTGCCCTATTAATCTCATCCCAGGCGCCAAGCTGCCTAAATCTCGTTTATACAATCTTTCCCAACCTGAGAGGGTCGCTATGCGTGCTTATATCTCTGAGAGTCTGAGAAAAGGACACATACGACCCTCGAAGTCACCTGTTGCCGCTGGTTTTTTCTTTGTTAAGAAGAAAGATGGTTCTTTAAGACCTTGTCTGGATTTCAGGGAGCTGAACAGTATCACTATTCGTGACCCTTATCCGCATCCTCTGATCCCGGACCTGTTTAACCAGGTTGTTGGGGCTAAAGTCTTTTCCAAATTAGACCTAAGAGGGGCATACAACTTGGTCAGGGTCAGAGAAGGAGACGAATGGAAGACGGCCTTCAATACCCCTGAGGGCCATTTTGAGAATTTGGTTATGCCTTTTGGTTTGATGAATGCCCCAGCCGTTTTTCAGCATTTCGTGAGCAGCATTTTTTATCATTTGATGGGAAAATTTGTATTAGTGTATTTGGATGACATTTAGATTTTTTCTCCTGATTTCAAAACTCATAAGGAACACTTACGTCAGGTCTTGCTCATCCTGCAGGAGAATAAATTATACGCGAAACTGGAAAAATGTGTGTTTGCGGTTCCAGAGGTTCAATTTCTGGGGTTTCTTCTCTCCGCTTCTGGTTTTCGCATGGACCCCGAGAAGGTCCGCGCTGTGCTTGAGTGGGAGCTTCCTGAGAATCAGAAGGCGCTGATGCGTTTTTTGGGCTTTGCCAATTATTACAGGAAGTTTATTTTGAATTATTCCTCTGTTGTTAAACCACTCACTGATATGACCAGAAAGGGGGTAGATTTTTCTTCCTGGTCGGTAGAGGCACGTAAGGCCTTTTCTAATATCAAGGAGAGTTTTGCTTCCGCCCCCATCCTGGTACAACCTGATATTTCTTTACCCTTCATAGTTGAGGTTGATGCTTCAGAGGTAGGTGTGGGTGCGGTCTTGTCTTAGGGTTCCTCTCCTGCCAAATGGCGACCGTGTGCCTTTTTCTCGAAGAAACTCTCCTCCGCTGAGAGAAATTACGATGTGGGAGATAGGGAATTGTTGGCCATCAAGTTGGCTTTTGAGGAATGGCGCCATTGGCTAGAGGGAGCCAGACACCCTATTACCGTGTTTACTGACCATAAAAATCTGGCCTACTTGGAGTCAGCCAAGCGTCTGGTTGTCATTCTCTTCTGCTTTCCACCCGCAGTCGAATGGCCAGACAGAGCGCGTCAATCAGAATCTGGAGACATATCTGCGCTGTTTTGTGGCGGAGAATCAGGAGGATTGGTGTTCTTTTTTGTCCCTTGCTGAGTTTGCTTTAAATAACCGTCGTCAGGAGTCCTCTGATAAGTCACCATTTTTTGGTGCATATGGGTTTCATCTGCAGTTTGGGACTTTCTCGGGAGAAGGGTCTTCTGGTTTACCTGATGAGGACAGATTCTCCTCGTCTTTGTCATCTATTTGGCAAAAGATTCAGGATAATCTAAAGAGCATTAATGAGAGATATAAGCGTGTGGCAGATAAGAGACGTGTGCCTGGTCTGGACCTGAATGTTGGTGATCTGGTGTGGTTGTCTACCAAGAATATCAAGTTGAAGGTTCCCTCCTGGAAGTTGGGTCCTAGGTTTATTGGGCCTTACAAGATCCTGTCTGTCATCAATCCTGTTGCCTACCGTCTTGATCTTCCTCAGACTTGGAAGATCCATAATGTTTTTCATAAGTCCTTATTGAAACCTTATGTTCAACCCATTGTACCCTCGCCTTTGCCTCCTCCTCCGATTATGGTTGATGGGAATCTTGAATTTCAGGTCTCTAGGATTGTGGATTCTCGTCTTGTCCGCGGTTCTGTCCAGTACCTCGTTCATTGGGAGGGTTATGGTCCTGAGGAGAGGATGTGGGTCCCAGTGACTGACATTAAGGCCACTCGTCTCATCAGGGCTTTCCATAGGTCTCATCCTGAGAAGGTTGGCTCTGAGTGTCCGGAGTCCACTCGTAGAGGGAGGGGTACCTGGCAAAATGCGTCGGATGAAAAAGGAAATCAACGGTAGAGAGGTAAGAGCATAGGGACTCATAGTACAGGCCCGAGGTTCCTGAGGCTGGGGGTCATCTTTTTCAAGACGAGTGCTCCGACTACAGCCATTAAGGCTATCACCCTGACTAGACTAGGTCGAGTAGGGTAAGGGCATAGGGACTTCTAGTATAACTAACTAGGCTCTCCCCTTATATGCAATAGGCCTTCTAGACAGGTACACCACTCTAAACCAGTACTATCTAATTGGTCCCTCTCCTCTCTCTCTAATCTGTATAGCGCAGCAGTTTCACTAAACTCAGCCGTCTCATCATTATTTTAAATGATAAGAATAAAAGTTAAAACTTAAAATAAATATAATAAGGCATACTCAGTTAATAACAAACAGATATATATAGGGTTAACTCCTCCTCCACTTCCTCTTGGAGTGCGCTCGGCCGGCGAAGGTTTTCTGCACCAAGTGAAACCGCATTAATGGCAGATTTAAACGAAGCGGACCTCCTGGCTCTCCTACAGGAGAAGGTTGCCAGGGAAGGTTCCGCATGGTTAGCCCCCCTGCTCTCAGCCAGTGTGCAGGGGAGCTCTGTGTCCCCTCAGGCGGCTGCTGCCCCTCCTGCCGCGCGGCCCGTACGATCCTCGCGCCCCCCTGTCCCATTCCCCAGTCAGGCGTCGCAGGCATGGACATGCCCCGTCCAGGACACATGCGTGCTGCGGGCCTGCCGCCCGGCAATGTACACCCCCGATTACATGTCCCACAGCAGACTGCTTGGCTGTGGCACACCCCGGCTGTGTTGCAGGTTGCACAGCCTGTTTTTCCTCCTGGGGCCGTGCAGCCTGATAATAACCCACCAGGCAGGCTGGCCAGCTGGTTTGGATGCCAGCCAGTGACCCCTCCACCTGCTGTTTATAACCCCCCCTGGCCCCTCCAGCAACGGCCCCACAGGGTGACTTACCGGCTCCTGTTGCAGCTCCTGGTCATTCTGAGTCATTGTTAATGACAGCAGTGAGGAATTCTTTGAATTTGAAGCTGTCCCTGGCACACCACAAGATAGGATATAGTCAATTCCTATAGATGGCTGAATGTTGGTGCGGGGATTTAGCGTAGTCAGTGGCCAAAATCGTCGGGGGCGAGCGTCGCTCCACATCATCGTCGGACTCAGTCAGTAGCGTATCTCGCAGCCGGAGCAAAGTCCATAGGTCTCACAGCCGGAGGTCGGAACATGGTGGGTGGTCGCGTCTTGGTCGCAAACACCGTAGTTCCCATGGCTTCAAGAGGCACAGAGATCAGTCGGTTTCCTCACGTTCCAGTGTGGAATATAGTGGTCGTTCTTCCAGGAGGGATCATCGCAGATGGAGACGAAGTCGTGGGAGGCGTTCTCACAGCCCTTCTCAGGTGGCTAGATCCGAGACTGTGGTTATGGCTTCTGACGCTCCTGTGCTACCTTCTCCTCCGATTCCCGTTTCGGCTGCCGCCGCACTACCGCCGGATGGTGGGTCTGCCTGTTCACAGGCGTGGGTAGGTGGGAGTGTATCTGGTTCTGGTGAATATGCTGGACGCATTAAAAACATTGGTTGCCAAGTTGGAAAGTTCAGTGGCGACGCCAGGGGTGGCCCCTTCACCGCCTGCGAGTAGTTTGGATGCATCCGGACTTTTGTTTCGTGATGGTTATTTTTGTGGAGTGGCCCCGTTAGGTGGTCAGGTCACTCAGGAGGTTAAGGAAAAAATAGCTAACTGTGAGTACGTGGATATTTGGTCCTTGTTGGCAGTCAATCAATTGACTGTCGATAAGGAAAAACGTGTCGAGAAATCTGATGATAGGATGCCCAAGGTCGCCAAGACGTTTGGCAACTGGTTACAGGCTTTTTCTATATTGGCTGAGATATATAGTCAGCGTCACCCAGACAAAGCGTGGGAATTGTTCACTTATGTTGACTCAATTTATTTGGCTAAGTTGATGCGCTTGCGTGTTGCTGTCTGGATGAACAAAAGATTACACTTAGGGAATTGCAGTCTCTCCTAGGTCAAATAGCCTTTGCATGGCAGATTTTTCCGATGGGGCGGGTTTTTTCACGCCGCTTGGTACTGGCGATGACAGGCGTCCGGCAGCCCCACCATTTTATCAGATTATGAAAACCTTTGAAGGATGACCTTCTAGTTTGGTTGCGGTTCCTGCATTACTACGACGGTGTTTCGTGTTTTCCAGAACCGGAAATCGTCAGCGACGCACTTCACCTTTTTACTTATGCGGCGGGTTCTTTGAGCTATGCTGCAATATTTGGAGATCGCTGGTCGGCAGCGCCTTGGCCTTCAGAATGGTCGGATTGCGGTTTGACAAAAAAAATCGTACCTTTTTTGAACTGTTCCCAATTGTGGTGGCGATGGAAGTACGGGGTCCTGAGATTAGGAACAAGTGTATTCAGTTTTGGTCGGACAATGAAGGGGCAGTTATAGCGATTAATAGTTTAACCGCTCATTATCTACCTGTACTGGCGCTGTTGCGTCAGCTTGTTATAACGTGTTTATTGCATAACGTGGTTTTCAAGGCGTGTCATGTGCCAGGTAAGTGTAATGTGATGGCTGACCCTCTTTCTAATTTGCAGTTTCATTGTTTCAGGACGTTGCATCTAACTGTGGACCCGGTGGGCTTCCAATGCCCTCCTTTTCTATGGGACCTTCCACAGACAGGTTAATGCCGCTGATTCAGAATGCAGTGGCTCCTTCCACCTGGTCCAGTCATGGTAAGACATGGTTTGAATGGTTGGCATTGGCTGAGGCGGACGCGTTGCTTACATCTGACTATTGCCGTAGGGTCACACTATATTCGTGACATTATATTCATGTCATCTTCGTGATAAGGGGTGTTCGTTGGGCGTGGTTCAAAAACGGTTATCGGGCATGACCTTTGCATTTCGTCTATTGGGTATCCATGACGACACTAAAGATTTTGCCATTTCGTTGATCATAAAAGGTAGTTCCCTGTGTATTGTGGAGTAGAGCGAGGAACAACAGTGGCATTCAGAGGGCACACCGCTTGCTGAATATGCGGGAGTCTAGACACGTTAGGTCGAAAGGTGGGGTAGTGGTTTGCCACCGTCAGTTGGAGGGAGACAACCGTAACTTAATGCTATGGGATGGAGTACACCATAACGACATAGGTCTGGACATATTTCTTTCGGGGTTGCAGAATGCCATTGACAGAGCCCTCTTCATTTTGTTAGGGGTGGGGGTCGGAGCTCGGTGTAGGCTTACACCCGACTCCGGTGGAAGAGGGAGGACCTTGTCTAAGAAGAAGATGGAGAAGTGGAAGTCACCTGAAGTTTCCACAAAGACATGCTCACCGTGGTCACGGTGTCCAGGCATATGAGGTGACGAAGAAAGTGCAGCGGCTTGGGATTTATGGGTAGACAAGGTCTTCCTGTCTTTGTAATAAAGCTGTGGCCTCTTTTTACCACAAATATAAGGTTCCGTTGATTTATTTGATAGATAGAGAACCCCCTGTGGGAGTGGGATGTTAAATGTCTCTTCAGTCGTGTGGCTCCCATGATGTGTAAGTGTGGGGGCCATTGACTAAAGGCCAGGGGGGTGCAGGGAAGGGTTAATTATAGGGTAGGTCTTGCCGGGCCGAACGCGCTTCAAGGGGAGGATATATAGGATTAACTCCTCCTCCACTTCCTCTTGGCGTGCGCTCGGCCGGTAAAGGTTTTCCCACCCTCCCTCCCTGTGTTTTTTTTTTTTTTTCCCAAACCTGCAGTGATATGTTACAGATATTTACATTGTTTGTGTTGTTGGTCGACTCATATACCTGTAATTTCAGATGTCACAGCTAGCGGAGGGAGGACCTTGTCAAAGAAGAAGATGGAGAAGTGGAAGTCACCTGAAGTTTCCACAAAGACATGCTCACCGTGGCCACGGTGACCAGGCATACGAGGTGACGAAGAAAGTGCAGCGGCTTGGGATTTATGGGTAGACAAGGTCCTCCTGTCTTTGTAATAAAGCTGTGGCCTTCCCCCCTTTTTACCACAAATGTAAGGTTCCGTTGATTTATTTGATAGATAGAGAACCCCCTGTGTGAGAGGGATGTTGAAAATCTCTTCAGTCTGCCAAAAACCCTACTTGGCCCTCATGGGTCCCTGTGTCCCAACGCGTTTCCCCCACTTCTGGGTTCCTCAGGGGGACAATATCTCATGAGGTGGCTGATTCAATATGAGCTACCGTAAGGCTTGGGTATAGATACTTTTCTAATATATATAGATAAATCAATCAATCAATATACTGCACCAGCAACCATTGATCATGGGGGCCGGTATTGGTAGGGCAAGACATCAAGATAAGATGCAAGTCAATCCCTACAGTGAAGATCCACCAGGTAGTGATAACATAAAAGGTGCCTGCAAAGAAAGGACAGGCACTTAAAATCCATTACAACTCACCGCATTCTTCACGTCTAAAGGCAGAGTAATCAAGACAACTCAGGTGGACTCCCCCAGGCTCCCTAGATTTCCGCCTCCTCTGGTATGCTGTGCCAAGAGTGGCAAGGAACCATACCGACCCATTTAAATAGTGTACAGAGGACGCGCTTCCTCCCGCCATACTGTGCTAGGTCAAACAAGGCGCTGCATCCAGCGCTTCCGATCACATCGGATAACCATGCGTTCCACACAGTCCTGGCTAATCTATAAGGTAAATGTAGGTGATTCAAGCACTGAAGTTATGCCTACACTCAATATCCTATATACCGAGGCTCCCCTAAACATACTGGGATTATGCTCCATCCTCTTTATTATATAATTAAAACATACAAGACACAACATAACTACAGGGCGGGGGGGGGGATAAATATAGCTTAGTCCCTTCCCAGGTTTGGAGGTCAGTCTAGTGCCACCTCAGCACACCCCAGGACAATAAGGCTGCCATTCGATAGTGCCACTGGGATGTTGACACTAGGATCAAAAAAATTGATATACCTAGTGTCAATAGCTGCACAGCACAGTATACATGCTCTTCTCCTTGACCATCAAATGACCCCCTAGGGCAGGCATGCTCAACCTGCGGCCCTCCAGCTGTTGTAAAACTACAACTCCCACAATGCCCTGCTGTAAGCTGATAGCTGTAGGCTGTTCAGGCATGCTGGGAGTTGTAGATTTGCAACAGCTGGAGGGCCGCAGGTTGAGCATGCCTGCCCTCGGGTGTCAGGGGGGCATGACAGTGAAACCACATGTGGAGGAGGATATCCACTCCCCTTTTATTATAACAATAATTTTTGGATGCTTTCCGCAGTTAGAAATCTAATCTCGTATACACTTATGTAAAGGCAAGTAAGGCTACTTTCACACCTGCGTTAGGTGCGGATCCGACTGGTATCTGCACAGACGGATCCGCACCTATAATGCAAACGCTGGTATTCATTCAGAACGGATCCGTTTGCATTACCATGAAACTGATCCGTTTTGACTTACACTGAAAGTCAATGGGAGGCGGATCTGTTTTCAATTGCACCATTTTGTGTCAGTGAAAACGAATCCGTCCCCATTGACTTACATTGTAAGTCAGGACGCATCCGTTTGGCTCTGCATCGTCAGGCGGATATCAAAACGTGTGTCCGCCTCCAGAGCGGAATGGAGGCTGAACGGAGGCAAACTGATGCATTCTGAACGGGTCCTTATCCATTCAGAATGCATTAAGCCTGAACTGATCCGTTTTGAACCATTTGTGACATCCCTAAACCGGCTCTTACAAACGGAATTCAAAATGCCAGTGTGAAAGTAGCCTTAGTCCAAAGAAAGCCCTTCAAGATAAAGGAACCCCTCACAGAAAACAACTGAAAGTCAACCTCTTGTTAATGCCCAAAGGGGACTGGGACCGGAACCTATATATCCACTCAGATTCTTTTTGCAAAATCTTCCTGTCCCAGTCACCCTTTCTAGGTGACAAGGGTATTACCGTATATATTTTGCTTTATAAGACGCATCCGATGATAAGACGCACCCCAGATTTTAGAGTAGGAAAATAAGATTTTTTTTTTTTCATCAGACCTCATATCAGTCCACTCAAACCCCAATTAGACCTCATATCAGCCCACTCAGAGCCTTATCAGACCTCAGATTAACCCATCAGACCCTTATCAGACCTCAGATTAGCCCATCAGACCCTCATCAGGCCTCAGATTAGCCCATCAGACCCCCATCAGACCTCAGATTAGCCCATCATACCCCAGATTAGCCCATCAGTACCACCAATCAGACCTCAGATTAGCCCATCAGTACTCCCAGACCTCAAATTAGCCCATCAGTACCCCCAGACCTCAGATTAGCCCATCAGCATGCCCAGACCTCAGATTAGCCCATCAGTACCCCCAGACCTCAGATCAGCCCATCAGTACCCCCAGACCTCAGATCAGCACATCAGTACCCCTAGATCTCAGAATAGCCCACCAGTACCCCCAGACCTCAGAATAGCCCATCAGTACCCCCATCAGACTAAAATAAAAATCATCTTACCTGTCCTGCGCCGCGGCTCCTCTTCTGCTGTCGCTCTCCCATCTTCCCGGCTGCGCTGCACTGTCACATGACTGCATACAGCGTCATGTCATAGCGAGCACTATGTCCTGATGCTGTACGGGGTCAGGACAGTGCAGCAAAGGCCGGGAAGATGGTAGCGTGACAGCTGAAGAGGAGCCGCGGCGCAGACCAGGGAGGGTAAGTATTACGTGTGGAGGGTTCGCTCCCCGCTACTAATACATACTAGTGAGTGCTTCCATAATAGAAGCGCTCACTAGTATTCTTTTTATAAGACGCACAGACATTTTCCCCCCACTTTTGGGGGGGGATGTGCGTCTTACAAAGCGAAAAATACTGTAATTCGAGAACAGAGAATTTGAGAACCTTGGGGTTACCCCCATGTACTTCAATTACATGACTCGCCACCGGGATAACATTCTTTTTGCAGACGTCACTAACATGCTCGCAAATCTTCCTCCTCAATTCCCTGATGGTCTTGCCAATGTAGTCTTTAGGGAAGGGGCACTAATAGATATAGATAACTCCCCTGCTCATACAATTGACAAATTCCTTAATGGAGAGGACTTGTTTAGTGACAGAGTACGTGAACGTCTTGGCGGTGGCAATAAAGTCACAGGCCTTACAGGCACCACAGTGGAACATTTCCACTGGTCTGCGCTCAAGCCATGTTTCAGTTCCGCTAGGGGGCACATAATGGCTGTGTACCAACCGATCCTTCAGACTCCTCCCTCTCCGATATGTGATGCTGGGATAAGTTGTGACCACGTTCGACAAATCAACGTCCATCGACAAAATGGGCCAATATTTCTTTAAGATGTCCTTAACCTCGGTATTCGTGACATAGAACGTCGAGATCAGACGGATCGGGGCTGTTTGTCTGTAGGTGTTATTCTGGAAGTTAAAAAGTTGGTACGATCCTGCTGAAGTGCATGTTAGAATGCATCCTCCTGTGGCCTCTGGATAATCCCTTTTCTGGAACCTTTTATATAGTTGTTTAGACTCCTCAAAAAAGGCTTCAGAACTGGAACAATTCCTGCGTACCCGCAGGTACTGTCTCCTTGGGATACCTCTTTTCAATGCAGGGGGGTGATGGCTATCCCAGTGCAATATGGAATTTTTCGCGGTTGTTTTCCTAAAAATCGTAGTTGTCAGTCTCTCATTATGTTTATATACCCTCACGTCAAGGAATGTAATCGTTGTACTATGTGCCTCATACGTAAATTTTTGGTCAATTTGGTTATTAGTTGAATTTGATTGGACCGGCACTCGAACATAAGGGTTCACGCAGAGGACCAATATATAGTAAAATAGTGCAATTTATTAAAACATAAAAACATTCATACAGGTATTAGTGGGATGGATGAGGCTGTAGATGGACTATCTCATATAATACTCTTTATGAATATCCCATCGATCTCAGACGCGTTTCGAAATAGATCCCTATTTTTTCCTCAGTGGGTTCTATAGGGATCTATTTTGAAACGCGTCTGGGATCGATGGGATAATTATAAAGAGTCTGAAATTTTAAGCATGGCCATGCAACATTGAAAGATATTTACGAAACTACTTTCGAAAAATAACTAAAGAAAACCAACTGGTGGTCAATCTTACTAACAGCTGGCTACTGATAGCAATTTATGATCAAAAGATCGAAGCTTCACTGCGATTTTTAAGCCGCGATTAAGAGTCTGTATCATATGAAAGAAAAGGTAACAGCTCATCTCGCGAGAATAGAAGCGATCTTACGGAGTTACGATTTATGACGTCAGCAAGCAATTACATTCTGCCGTTTGCATTTGATTGAATCGACACCGCGGTAAGTGCTCTTACATGTGGGATGCCACATAGTTGCGCATCAAATAGTGAGTACTCCACTTATTATGCTATAAAACTGTTTGCTATGGATTTTGCCCAATAGGAATTACCAGCATAAGAACGGGACTTTATCCATTTTCCATTTATCTAGGTTTGATCCAACTTAACAGATATACCTGCACCTTGCGGAATTGTTATATGAGATATTAATACGTGTATGCATTTTTTTATGTTTTTATGTTTTAATAAATTGCACTATTTTACTTTATATTGGTCCTCTGCGTGAACCCTTATGTTCGAGTGCCGGTCCAATCAAATTCAAATTTACTGCTTTTGAAGGGGTGATTCATTTTGGACATTGGCACCTATCCGTGTTTATAGATAGTGAGCCGTCCCATTACTATTTATTCAATTTGGTTATTATTAAGCACACTAATCAAGTCAACAAATTCTTCAATCTTCCCGTTCCAGATGACGAAGACATTGTCAATGTAATGTGTCCAAAACTATATTTTCTCGTTCCACCAAACCTGATGGTCTGGGTTTGGGAGTATCCTCCCAAAAACCCAGGAAGAGATTGGCATAGCTGGGAGCACAAGGGCTCCCCATCGCCGTCCCTCTGAGCTGGTGGTAGATGCGTGTATTGAACAGGAAAAAGGTGGGTCAAAGTAAATTCAAGTAGGTTAAGAACAAAATGACTGTATGCCTTACAGTGTGGGGACCCCTTGTTCCTAGATAGTATGCCACTGATGATAGCCCCTTCTCATGTGGAATGGAGCTATATAGCGACTGTACATCGATTCTAGCGAGTATACAGTCAGGATCAACATTAAGGGTCTCGATCTTATTTAAAAAATCCATTGTATCCCTCGTATATGAGGGAAAGGAGAGTCCAAATTGTCTCAGTACCTGGTCAACATATATTCCACAGTTCTGAATCAGAGAGCCCACCCCAGAGACAATGGAGCGGCCTTTCAGGGGACTTGTGCCCTTATGGCCCTTTGGAATTCCATAAATGGTCGCAATCTGTGGGGTACTTGGTAGTATAAAGTTGTACTCTGCCTCATTGATGACCTTCTTCTGACGGCCAGTATTCAGAATGATCTTAAGTTCACTCAGAGACTTTTTCATTGGGTCGGCAGATAGCACACAGTAACCTTTTGTGACGGTTACGTACATTACACACAGGGGGGAGGATAGTTATCACTGTGCTCCACCCTCACCCCTGGCCCTGCCTACTTGCCTCGCAAGTCCTAATGACAGGGGACAACTAGACGTCAGTCCCTAACTTAGGATACGTGCTGGGAAGACAGACAAGACAAATAACTGAATGTGAACGGACCGGGTCAGAACCAAGAGAGTTACGCAGTACAAAGGGTTAAGCAAAGAATGGTCAGGAGAAACCAGAGTCAAATAACAGGAGAGTAGAGAAGTACCAGAGGCGTCCGCAAAGAGTAGTCAGATGGGAGCCGAGGTCACAATACCAGGAGGGATGCGCAGTACAGGAGGAGCAGGCAAAGGATCGTCAGGGAACAGGATCAGGTGAGTAATCAGTAGTCCAACAAATAGCCAGGAACCTATAATTAACAGGCAACCTGTGGCCAGCAGGCTGCCTGTATTTATAGTGGGGTCTGAGGGTCATGTGACGTGGCCAGCGTCACATGACCGACAGAAAGACAAGTCGAGCACCGAGTGATCAGCTCGGCGCTCAAGGCAGACCTAGGAGCAGGGAGCCTCCCAGCTAGCAAAGCCGCCCTGGGAACGAGGCCAAACACAGATCCTCGCTCCCGAAGCTAAGCAACAGGTCTGTGGCTGATGGGAGACCGAGTACGCCTTTGGCGCCCCGTGACACCTTTGCGATCTTTTAACGTATCAAGGCACATTTTCAGATATTTTTCATGATCCAGGATTACCAGATTGCTACCCTTATCAGATGGTTTAAGTATCATACACTTATCCTTCTCCATCCCTCTTAAAGCCTCCATTTCCATTTTTGATAAATTGAAATGGTGAGGGTGTTTATTCTCAAGGCGTTCGAGGTCTGAGATGACTAACTGGAGAAAGATGTCTATGTGTTCATAATTAAATAGTGTGATTTGTGAGCATGCTAATGACGTCTGCAAAAAGAATGTTACCCCGGTGGTGAGTCATGTACTTGAAGTACATGGGGGTAACCCCAAGGTTCTCAAATTCTCTGTTCTCGAATTAATACCCTTGTCACCTAGAAAGGGTGACTGGGACAGAAAGATTTTGCAAAAAGAATCTGAGTGGATATATAGGTTCCGGTCCCATTCCCCTTTGGGAATTAACGAGAGGTTGACTTTCAGTTGTTTTCTGTGAGGGGGTTCCTTTATCTTGGAGGGCTTTCTTTGGACTAATTTGCCTTTACATAAGTGGATACGAGATCAGATTTCTAACTGAGACTGTGATGCGGAAAGCATCCAAAAATTATTGTTAGAATGAAAAGGTGGAGTAGATATCCTCCTCCACATGTGGTTTCACTGTCATGCCCCCCTGACACCCCACCCTAGGGGTTCATTTGATGGTCAAGGAGAAGAGCATGTATACTGTGCTGTGCAGATACTAACACTAGGTATATCAATATTTTTTGATCCTAGTGTCAACATCCCAGTGGCACCATCGAATGGCAGCCTTATTGTCCTGGGGTGTACTAAGGTGGCAATGGACTGACCTCCAAACCTGGGAAGCTGTATTTATCCCCCCCTTCCCTGCCCTGTAGTTATATTGTGTATTATGTTGTGCCTTGTATTTTCCAATTATATAATAAAGAGGAGGGAGCATACTCCC
Source organism: Bufo bufo (assembly GCF_905171765.1). NCBI lineage: Eukaryota > Metazoa > Chordata > Amphibia > Anura > Bufonidae > Bufo > Bufo bufo. Next base: position 75,762,634 of record NC_053394.1, on the reverse strand, counting down.
AGTATATTTAGGGGAGCCTCGGTGTATAGGACATTGAGTGTAGCAATAACTTCAGGGCTTGAATCACCTACATTTACCTTATAGATTAGCCAGGACTGTTTGGAACGCATGGTTATCCGATGCGTTCCACTGGCGAGGTAGGGTAGAAATGGACGGTAGAATGGAGGAGGCGGAACGGAAACCTCTGCGCTTCAAGCCTGCTTTCCACTTGCAGGAAGTTAGCGCAGGCAAGGTCTCCCATGTGATCGGAAGCGCTGCAGCGCCTTGTTTGACCTGGCGCAGTATGGCAGGAGGAAGCAGGTCCTCCGTACACTATTTAAATGGGGCGGTATGGCTCCTTGCCACTCTTGGCACAGCATACCAGAGGAAGCGGAAACCTGGGGAGCCTTGGAGAGTCCACGTGAGTTGTCTTGATTACTCTTCCTTTAGACGTGAAGAATGCGCTGAGTTGTAATGGATTTTAAGTGCCTGTCCTTTCTTTGCAGGCACCTTTTAGGTTATCACTACCTGGTGTATCTTTACTGTAGGGATTGACTTGCATCTTATCTTGATGTCTTGCCCTACCAATACCACCCCTCATGATCAATGGTTGCTGGTGCAGTATATTGATTGATTTATCTATATACAGTTAGGTCCATAAATATTGGAACACCAACACAATTCTAAAATTTTTGGCTGTATACACCACCACAATGGATTTGAAATGAAACAAACAAGATGTGCTTTAACTGCAGACTGTCAGCTTTAATTTGAGGGTATTTACATCCAAATAAGGTGAATGGTGTACGAATTACAACAGTTTGCATTTGTGCCTCCCAGTTGTTAAGGGACCAAAAGTAATGGGACATAACAATAATCATAAATCAAACTTTCACTTTTTAATACTTGGTTGCAAATCCTTTGCAGTCAATTACAGCCCGAAGTCTGGAATGCATAGACAGCACCAGACGCTGGGTTTCATCCCTGGTGATGCTCTGCCAGGCCTCTACTGCAACTGTCTTCAGTTCCTGCTTGTTCTTGGGGCATTTTCCCTTCAGTTTTGTCTTCAACAAGTGAAATGCATGCTCAATCGGATTAAGGTCAGGTGATTGACTTGGCCATTGCATAACATTCCACTTCTTTCCCTTAAAAAACTCTTTGGTTGCTTTTGCAGTATGCTTTGGGTTATTGTCCATCTGCACTGTGAAATGCCGTCCAATGAGTTCTGAAGCATTTGGCTGAATATGAGCAGATAATATTGCCCAAAACACTTCAGAATTCATCCTGCTGCTTTTGTCAGCAGTCACATAATCAATAAATACAAGAGAACCAGTTCCATTGGCAGCCATACATGCCCACGCCATGACACTACCACCACCATGCTTCAATGATGAGGTGGTATGTTTAGGATCATGAGCAGTTCCTTTCCTTCTCCATACTCTTTTCTTCCCATCACTCTGGTACAAGTTGATCTTGAGTAAACTAAAAACCAAACAAGTGGAGTGTTATATCAAAAAATGTTATTTATTATAAAATATAAAAATGGAGAACAACAGGATGTAATACAGTACACGGAGAAGCACAGGGTGAGTCAAATCAAAAGAACAACCATGAAACTGTGCAAAGTAATGCACAGATAGGTACGATCGAGAGGTAAAGCTAAAGCTAGGGCTCTGGGAAACCAGATAAATATCACATATAATAGTCTCCTCAATAGGGGTATGGTACACAACGCACCACAGACTAAATGTAATAAACCCAAGGTCGTAGCTAGCATACACGGAATAATATAGGCGTCACAATCAGCCAAATAAGGTAATATAATAATGAAAAATCACTTGGCTGGGATCCAAAATAATAAAACTGGTATACGCCTAAGTGCAAGGGACCCAGCGTGGATACATACAAGGGTGCCCCACACGCAGTATGGAACCGTGCTAAATACAGAACGTACCTGAAGACATGGTGGCAAAATGAATGACAGGCCCTGGGCGCGAGACCTCGACGCGCGTTTCACCTCAACGGCTTCGTCAGGAGGCTGACGAAGCCGTTGAGGTGAAACGCGCGTCGAGGTCTCGCGCCCAGGGCCTGTCATTCATTTTGCCACCATGTCTTCAGGTACGTTCTGTATTTAGCACGGTTCCATACTGCGTGTGGGGCACCCTTGTATGTATCCACGCTGGGTCCCTTGCACTTAGGCGTATACCAGTTTTATTATTTTGGATCCCAGCCAAGTGATTTTTCATTATTATATTACCTTATTTGGCTGATTGTGACGCCTATATTATTCCGTGTATGCTAGCTACGACCTTGGGTTTATTACATTTAGTCTGTGGTGCTTTGTGTACCATACCCCTATTGAGGAGACTATTATATGTGATATTTATCTGGTTTCCCAGAGCCCTAGCTTTAGCTTTACCTCTCGATCGTACCTATCTGTGCATTACTTTGCACAGTTTCATGGTTGTTCTTTTGATTTGACTCACCCTGTGCTTCTCCGTGTACTGTATTACATCCTGTTGTTCTCCATTTTTATATTTTATAATAAATAACATTTTTTGATATAACACTCCACTTGTTTGGTTTTTAGTTTACTCTGGATGTGGTACAAGTGGTCATTATAGCTGTCTTAGTTGACATAGCTGCCTTTTTGTAGGATAATAACAAGTTGATCTTGGTCTCATCTGTCCATAGGATGTTGGTCTAGAACTGTGAAGGATTTTTTAGATGTCGTTTGGCAAACTCTAATCTGGCCTTCCTGTTTTTGAGGCTCACCAATGGTTTACATCTTGTGGTAAACCCTCTGTATCCACTCTGGTGAAGTCTTCTCTTGATTGTTGACTTTGACACACCTGCACCTACCTCCTGGAGAGTATTCTTGATCTGGCCAACTGTTGTGAAGGGTGTTTTCTTCACTAGGGAAAGAATTCTTTGGTCATCCACCACAGTTGTTTTCCGTGTTCTTCCGGGTCTTTTGGTGTTGCTGAGCTCACAGGTGCTTTCCTTCTTTTTAAGAATGTTCCAAACAGTTGTTTTTGCCATGCCTAATATTTTTGCTATCTCTCTGATGGGTTTGTTTTGTTTTTTCAGCCTAATGATGGCTTGCTTCACTGATAGTGACAGCTCGTTGGATCTCATCTTGAGAGTTGACAGCAACAGATTCCAAATGCAAATAGCACACTTGAAATCAACTCTGGACCTTTTATCTGCTCATTGTAATTGAGATTCAGTACAAAAGAAGCTCCAAATATGTGTGGGCTTCACCAATATTCCAATATCAATCAGCAAAAAGAGGCCCTCTGAGGGGGGAATATCATTAATTTAAATATAACTTTTAATTCAATATACAGCTAAAACACACCACTAAGATGCATCCTCATAACAAACAGAAGGGGTCCAATCCTGGTACCCCAGTACTGGTAGAGAAGTGAATAAACCTAAAAAGTTTAAGATGAAAAGTATTCAGATGCAAGTGCTGGTTTGAGAACTGTTGAATGTTTTTCATGTCACAACCCTTTAATGTTGATCCAATCTGATCGCCGCTTACAATCAGGAAGGATTTTATTTTTAAGAGTTTATTTTACCTTCCTCTTGATGTAAAGAGGGGCAACAAAGTTTGAAAGTTTATCCATACCTTTGCCTTCATCCACATCCTTACCCACTTCCTGCCTGAACTTGATGGACTAACTATGTAACATTGTATAGTGAGCCTCGGGGCAACATAAGGTTCTTTTCATATATGTCTCAAGTACCCATCCAAAGATTTGGTCAGGAGAATTTTCCAATGGAAACCTTGGGAGCATGCATTTATTGGATGCCACTGAGTGTGGCACTGAATGTTAAAGCTAGGTACTCCAAGATATTGTTCTTGAGTGCCAAAGCTAAAGGGGGCAATCTGAAATTCTCAATGATTGCTTCATACAATTCCATAAGGATCAATAGTGACTAAATAAAAAGAAGATAAAATAAAACACAATTGATCACCTTTAATTGTGACTGTTGTTTCAGTTTAAAGAGTCTTCTTAGCAAGCCTAACCTAGGCCTTACCAAGGAGAGTCCATCTTCAGTCTAACACAGGGGTCTCCAAACTTTTCAACAGGAGGGCCACATTGAAGATTTTACAAGTATTCGGGGGCCGGAAAAAAAAATCAGTTATGTATTAAATTAAATGTATATATTTTACATGGATCGTTTTTGTAATCAGCATGATATGACTGAGAACAAAAGAGAAAAAACTTTAGCAAAACAACGCAAAGACACCCGTGTCCCTATCAGCGGTGTCCCCATCAGCACAAAAATGTCCCCATCAGCACAGCAATGTCCCCATCAGCACAGCAATGTCCCCATCAGCACAGCAATGTCCCCATCAGCACAGCAATGTCAGCATCAGCACAGCAATGTCAGCATCAGCACAGCAATGTCAGCATCAGCACAGCAATGTCCCCATCAGCACAGCAATGTCCCCATCAGCACAGCAATGTCCCCATCAGCACAGCAATGTCCCCATCAGCACAGCAATGTCCCCATCAGCACAACAATGTCCCCATCAGCACAGCAATGTCCCCATCAGCACAGCAATGTCCCCATCAGCACAGCAATGTCCCCATCAGCACAGCAATGTCAGCATCAGCACAGCAATGTCAGCATCAGCACAACAATGTCCCCATCAGCACAGCAATGTCCCCATCAGCACAGCAATGTCCCCATCAGCACAGCAATGTCCCCATCAGCACAGCAATGTCCCCATCAGCACAGCAATGTCAGCATCAGCACAGCAATGTCAGCATCAGCACAACAATGTCCCCATCAGCACAGCAATGTCCCCATCAGCACAGCAATGTCAGCATCAGCACAGCAATGTCAGCATCAGCACAGCAATGTCCCCATCAGCCGTGTCACCCTTAAGCACAGCAATGTCCCCATCAACGATGTCCCCATCAGAACAGCAATGTCCCCATCAGCGGAGTCCCCATTAGCAGCTGATAGGGGCCACCACTGATGGGGACACTGCTGTTGGGGACGCGGCTGATGGGGACACCATTGATGGGGACACCCGTGTCCCTATCAGCGGTGTCCCCATCAGAACAGCAATGGCCAAATCAGAACAGCAATGTCCCCATCAGAAAAGCAATATTCCCATAAAAAAAAAAATATTCCCATCAAAAAAACAATATTCCCATCAGAAAAACAATATTCCCATCATGGGGACACCCACTGATGGGGACGCTGCTGTTGGGGACATTGCTGTGCTGATGGGGACACCACTGATGGGGACGCTGCTGTTGGGGACATTGCTGTGCTGATGGGGACACCACTGATGGGGACACCATTGATGGGGACACCCGTGTCCCTATCAGCGTTGTCCCCATCAGCACAGCAATGTCCCCATCAGCGGTGTCCCCATCAGCACAGCAATGTCCCCATCAGCGGTGTCCCCATCAGCACAGCAATGTCCCCATCAGAACAGCAATGTCAGCATCAGCACAGCAATGTCCCCATTAATGATGTCCCCATCAGAACAGCAATGTCCCCATCAGCGGAGTCCCCATTAGCAGCTGATGGGGACACCACTGATGGGGACACTGCCTTTGGGGACGCGGTTGATGGGGACACCCGTGTCCCTATCAGTGGTGTCCCCATCAGAACAGCAATGTCCCCATCAGAATGGGGACGCTGATGGGGACATTGCTGTACTGATGGGGACACCATTGATGGGGACACCTTTGTCCCCATCAGCAGTGTGCCAATCAGCGGTGTCCTCAGCAATGTCCCCATCAGCACAGCAATGTTCACATCAGCAGTTTCCACATTAGCAGCGTCCCCATCATTGCTGATGGGGACGCCGCTGTGCTGATGTGGAAACCGATGATGGGTCACCGCTGATGGGGATACCCATGTCCCCATCAGCGGTGTCCCCAGCAATGTCCCATCAGAACAGCAATGTCCCCATCAGCAGTGTCCACCGCAACATCCCCATCAGCACAGCAATGTCCCTGTCAGCGGTGTCCCCAGCAGCATGTGTCCCCATCACCGCTGATGGGGACACCTCTGATGGGGACATTGCTGTGCTGATGGGGACATCGATTATGGGGTTACCGCTGATGGGGACATTGCTATCCTGATGGGGACACCATTGATGTGGACACCCATGTCCCCATCAGCAGTGTGCCAAACAGCGGTGTCCCCAGCAATGTCCCCATCAGAACAGAATTGTCCCCATCAGCAGTGTGCCCATCATCGCTGATGGGGACACCTCTGATGGGGACATTGCTGTGCTGATGGGGACACCATTGATGGGGACACCCGTGTCCTCATCAACGGTGTCCCCATCAGAACAGCAATGTCCCCATCAGCACAGCAAAGTCCCCATCAGCAGTGTCCCCAGCAGCACAGCAATATCCCCATCAGTATGTGTCCTCAGCAGCTTGTGTCCCCATCAGCGCAGCACAGCAATGTCAGCGTTCCCCATTGTGTCCCCATTGTGCAACACTTGCCTCCGCTGTAGCCGGCTTCTGCTCCTCTTCTTTTTTTTTTCTTCTTGGACTCCTGAGTCCCGACTCCCGCCCGCTGCTACACACGTGGATTTGTTATTTCAAACAGCGGGCGGGAAGAGGGGAGGTGCCGCACCTGTGACGTCACTGGTTGCCGGGACATCGGCGGTCCCAGCAGCCAATCAAAAAGCACAGCGTGACAGCATGGGCGGTTGTGCGGCTTTCGTTCCTGCAACCTGTCAGCTGCGGGCGGGCCGGATCGAACGCACAAGCGGGCCGGTTGTGGCCCGCGGGCCGGGGTTTGGAGACCCCTGGTCTAACAAGTCAGATAGGTAAGGCGATGGATGGGCAGTGGTAGTTAAGCACGTGTACATAGTCAGAGACTGGAGTAGTGACAAAAGGTGTCTGAAAACCTCAGTATTTTACACACAGGCCTCTTCAACGCCCAGAAAAATGCTGAAGACAGACTCTCCTTAGAGCTTTGCTAAGAAGACACTTTACACCCTGTTTTCTAGTACAAAGAAACCTCTTCCCTAATAAAATATATTAGAAAAATGTTTAATATCCCTGACCCTACCCTTTAGGCTACCCTACACTTTAGGCTACTTTCACACTCGCGTTTGGTGCGGATCCGTCATGGATCTGCATAGACGGATACATTCCGATAATACAACCTTCTGCATCCGTTTAGAACGGATCCGTTTGTATCATCTTTAACATAGCCAAGACGGCTCCGTCTTGAACACCCTTAAAAGTCAATGGAGGAGGGATCCGTTTTCTATTGTGCCAGATTGTGTCATAGAAAACTCAGTTTCCGTCAGTTTCGTCAGACGGACACCAAAACACTGCAAGCAGCGTTTTGGTGTCCGCCTCCAAACCGGAATGGAGATGGAACGGAGGCAAACTGATGCATTCTGAGCGGATCCTTATCCATTCAGAATGCGTTAGGGCAAAACTGATCCGTTTTGGACCGCTTGAGAGATCCCTGAACGGATCTCACAAACGGAAAGCCAAAACGCCAGTGTGAAAGTAGCCTTAAGGATATGATGACGTGAGGCAGATTTAGCTGTTCTTCTGCAGCGGAAGTTTCGCTACAGATTTATAGAGGATTTTGTTATAGATTTGCTGTGGATTTCACCCTGTGCAGTGAAAAGGATTCAAATCCATGGGTGAAATCGACAGCATAAATTGAAAAGTAGTGGATTTTTTCTGCTGCATGTAGTTGATGACATTTCTTAAATGTCTAATTCCTTTGGCTGATAGTATAAAACCTTACCTTACCTTAGGCAAATCCACGGTGGTAAATCCGCTGCGTTTAACCAATACTCCAAAGCAGTTTGGAAAATCCAGTTTCCAGACCCCACAATGTTAAGCAGTTTTTTCATGCAGTTTCTAAAGCCAAGATCAGAAGTGGATTGAGAAAGAAGAGAAGTAGTATATGTAGTTAATACTTTCTCTCCTTTTATAATGCACTTCCAGAGGTGTACACATATCTCCTAGCTCCCAATGTATGGGCCCTCCTGCACCACCAATGTCCCAGTTCCAAGAGTCAAAAAGTACAGTTCACCTGCTGGCAGTGTCGGACTTAAGTCCCTTGGGCCCACCAGATGACATTATTCTGAGGCCCACCCTCTGTGTATATAGAACCATAAGGGCCCCGTTTTACTAGGAGTCCATTATTGTAAGAGCTTGGGCGCACCGGAGGATCCTCTGGTACTCTGGTGGGCCAGTCCGACCCTGCCTGCCGGCTCCACTGAGATGCATGGAATGTCTTTAGACCCAGACAAATGAAATGAAAGAAGAAAGTGTATTCCAGCATCTGATTTACAGATAAAAGCAGTCTTTATTTCATCCAGTAAAAACAATACAAACAGAAAAGGATAAAGTACACAATCTAAACATTTCAGGTGTATAGCTTGCCCTCACTCATGGTTACTTTATTATCTTTTTTTATTAACCACACAAATTTTTATTAAAACAAATTGTAATTTAAAAAAATTTCCCTCATCCTGGCAAAAATAGCATACACAATTTTTCCTAATTCACTTCACATATTACAAAGCTGTCTCTTTGCAGCTACCACTAGTGGGCGCTCATTAGGTAGGAGTATATACAGTTACTATAGTCTGTGATGGAAGCATTAACAGACTATATACCATTGGATTAGAGTTTTCACGATCTCACTGAGATTGTGAAAACTCAGATCCGATAATATATTCTAACCCCCAGGCAAGCGTCCCCGTCACCATGGGAACGCCTGGGGGTAATAATATACCATTGGATCTGAGTATATCCGGCGTATAAGACAACCCCCGACTTTTGAAAAGAATTTCTAGTGTTAGAAAGTCGTCTTATACGCCGGAAAATACTGTAGTTTCACCTTGGGAGCAGGAGTTCAGTCACTCCTTGTTTTCGCTTCAAGCTGAAAAAAAACTGAAAATGATGCAGCACCTTAAAGGAGTTATCCCATGACTAATGTAAAAAATTAACATAGCCATCTCATAGTACATATTCAAACTACTAAGAGTTAGATGATCCCAACACTGCCGTCCTCGGGAACCACAAGATTAAATTTTGTCGCTGCTAGGTGCACAAATAAATGGGTAGACTGCCAGTACCCCCTATAATATGTGTATCTTATAGTGCATGACAATCATTTTCTAACAAAGCTGGAACTAGCCCTGTACCTCATATGGATCCAGTGATCTTCACACTCGACAGCTCAAGGGGAGTGTCCATTCTGCTGCAGCTCTCTTCCTATCACAACTCAGGAGGCATATGAAGGATGAAACTGAGCATGTGCGGCCTTCTCAGTGAGCAGGTCAAAGAAATAAGAGCAGGTCGTGGGACAACCCCTTTAAAAGATGAATTCCCTACACTTTATCTTTTAGGAAGAAACTACTGAGGAATTCCTAAGAGGGTAAGATTTTTGCCAACAGCCTTGGAATCTATTGGTGTTAGGCAACTGGCTGATGAGTTATAATTACTTGCACTATATTGTTGTATATTCACATGTTTATCACACTGAATGCCAATACACAGCATATGCTAATTGCATCAGCCAACCCCTTCATTTTATGGAGTAAGCCTGGGAAATCTCTGCATCTCAGTTGACTTGTAAGCATGCTGGGATGTATAGTTCCACAACATCTGGATTGAGATGAACCCCAGGTTGTCTACCTCTGATTTCAAGAGGTTTTCCGCTTCTAGAACAGTCTGATCACTGCTACATTGTCTCAGCTTTTCAGAGGCTGCGGTACAACCTCAGTCGTTTAATGATTACAGCTGACTAAGTGCGGCTACATAATTGTCTTATAATTCTAGCTTCTTGATTGCTGCAGCTTGATAAGTACAGCTGCATGCTGCTTCGTGCACACTGTTTTTCTAATTCCACAGCTTGCTGAACATAGCTACTGCGCGTACTACTTATGGTTGCACAGCTTCAACACCCTGAGCCCCGGCCTGACATTTCCAGTTGTCTGATTGGCTTGTGGTTACCAAAAAAGATATAAGCATCTATAAGTGATCGTTTCCATGCAATACAAAGTAACAGCCGCAGCTTGAAAAAGTTCTACAGGATCTAATTCAGGATAAAGCTACGGAAAATTTCAATTAAAATACTTATTGAACCATCAGAGAAAGTCTGGGCAATTTAAAACTTTCAAAGGAGCATCTGCAGAGCAAGACAATGAGCGCAGTGGCCAACTGAGTGCACACCATCTGTGATCAGGAAAAAGACCAAAAAGGGTTGAACTGGAGAGTTGCCATCATTAAGATCAGTTGACTGCCTGACATCTGGGTATAGTCGAGACCGGGGCAGATGTTTATAGAACCACTCATACTGCCCTAGTGGGATTTCAACTTTGTGTTTCTACTGAATATTGACGCTTCACAAGTTGGGAAATAATTTGTACTACAAAGAGCCAAAAAGGCAAACTAGGTTATAGATCATATTGTGACAGCCAGTGGTGTACACAGAAAATTACCTTTCGGTGCTAAAGAATTGCTGTGGAAACTCATGGATGGGCCATATACGTTCGAAGAATTTGGACATACAGTATTCAGACTTGCAAGTGTCCGACAAAAGGTGCAAATTGACTCATTGCTTCAGACTTAAGATTGTTGCAAAGTGATTCAATTTTATAACACTTCTTATATATATTTTGCACTCATTTATTTTCCTGCATTCCTTTGAATGTTTATGTGTTTTGATAGCATGTAATGTTTCACAATTATAAGTTGGTCCAGGCTGGAGAACTTTTTCTTACTTTTTTTTAATATGCATCCTTCAAAAAATTAAAAACATTATGGAGATTTATCATAGGCTGCTGTTTTACGCCAGTCTATGATACACCTTGAGCTGCCAGAGAATGCACTTAATTTATTATGTGGCGCAGGCGCATCCTCGGCAGTCCATGTACTGAGCTGCCATAGATTTTGGTCTTCATTTTCACCAAAAAAACTTATGTAACTGAAGATTACTGCTGGCCATGCCCCCCCACCATCACCACGCCATTTATGACAAAATATTGTAGCAATGGCATTTAAAAAGTTGCTGACTTTTTTGTGGCCAGATAAGGGAGATACATTTACCCCCTAGTGGTACATCATAGGACCTCATACATCTGAGAACCAAATTCATTGATCCCAGTATCAAACACCTTATAGTGATATAGACATAAATTATTTTCTTTTACTTTTTCTGTGTTTTAGGAGTTGAAATAAACCATCAGGGATACCAGTCTATAAGCCTCACAAAGGAAAGGGCTCCATAATACTGCGGCACATTTTGCATACATGTAAGCTCTTATACAAATAGAGAAAACTAGCCATAGAGGATTTGGATTGGTGTGGTGGTGGCTCATGTGAGACAATCTCTTTAATGGATAATGGCCACAATTTTTTTTTACATGACCATGAAATATCAGGTGTCTCAAAATGTCAGGTTGTCTGGGTTGCTACAGGTGTGGCCAGGTATACTAGTATTATTTGCCGGCTACTCAAATGAAAAGCTGGCCATGTGAATGGCCTTGTGAAAGGTGCTCTACTCTGATAAATACAGGACGGTCATGAGGAATGGATCCCAGGTCTTCCAAGAGAATGTGTACATGATTCATAACAAGTGATAGCTGGACTATCAAGCCTCAATTTGAAGGATATCATCAAGAGCTCATTTGCAGGACATTTTAAGTCCTGTCCTTAACCTCCCTAGGAACAGCAAGAAAACCTCCCTCACTTTGGGACAGATTGCCTTAAAGAAGCCTGGTTAGGAGGTATACAAGTCATACTTAACCTGTTATCAATAAATGACCTATTATTAAAATCAAGTTTTTATGCTAAACATATTTTTAAGAATTTTGAATGATGTTATTTTTAATTTTCCTTGGGACTGTCTTTATTAAAAAAAAAAATCCTGCAGCTTTTGTACTGGCTTCTAAGTCTAATATTACATCCAGACTTCCAGTTATGTACAGATCACTTGTTAGCAGTTGTCTCACTATGATCACAGGCAAGATTACAATTAGTGTTGAGTGAAGTGAGCTTCGGATGCTTCAACCTGAGTCGCTTCGTCCAAAACTTCGGAATAATAGTCTATGGAGATTCATCTCCGTACAGTATTAGAATGTATGGGATCCAATGAGCCGAAGCTAGTTATTCACGAAGTTGCACTTGGAACCGAATATCCGTACAGTATTATTGTGAAGTTTTAAACAAATCGACTTCGGATGAAACAACCGAAGCTCGCTTCGCTCAACACTAATTGCAATGACATATGGCACCTCTGTATAGATAGCACAATTAGTAATGTCATAGTTTATCTATTCCCCCTACCTGCACAATGACTTCTGCAGAGGCCACAGAGCATGTCTCTTGTCTATTGTGCCTATGATCCATGTGGTTGCTATAAAACATATCTTTACATGCTGTTAGTGCAACGTGACGCCTCCCACCAGGGCCCTCCTATCAAGACTCAGGTTTAGTAGGAATGCCAAGTGGTGTAGTGCGGCCCAAATGTCTCTTTATGTGTGTCACGGTGCTCCTACGTGCATACCGCTGGACCCCAGGCTTTGGCTCCGAAGAAATAAAAAGGGAGAATAATTGAGGGATTTAAAAGAATAACTTGAGTCCAGACCTTGAGGAAGTTCAATGTCAGCTTTACTTGAATAAATGTTTCTTCAAACAGTTTTCAGGCTTTGTCTTGGTTCCAGCAGGCTTTAGCATAAACTGGCAGGCAAACTCAACTCTGCTTTATCTCTTTCTCTCTGCTGTGCTGATAGGCTAGCTGTCACGGCTGTATGTGGGCAACAATAGTAATACACAGTACAGAGCTACTGACTGGACCCAGAACTAGGGAGGATAACGGGTGACCCCTGTCCGACCCTCAACGCTCTCCCTATTCTGCTAAAGCACATGCCCGGATCCAAATGGCGGAAAGAGGCATGCCCACGTGCCTAAGACTAATGACCACTGTAACCCCTACAATAGTGGAAGGGGCACGGCCACCAGTGCCCTACTCAGTATATGGAGGGAACCGTGGCCACCTCAGATCCAGTCAGAAAATAAACAGGAACACAACAATGTCTGCACACTTAGCTGACGGTGTTGCAGCCGCAGAGAAGACGGATCCAAGGACAGGCTGGCAATATCCGGAGTGCTAGCTGCAGCAGAACACAGGTCCAGTGAACTGATAGCTACAAGTGAAGAAACTAAAGCCAGAGCTACAACTGAAGTGAGAACTATAATCCACATCCTATCATAGGAGGAGGGGTGATATAAAGAGAGGAAAATCAAACACATGAAGGACAGCTGTGGTGAAAGAAACCAAAAGTAAACAGAGTAGTGAGAACTCCTCCCAGCTCTAGTAGTGACATCATCACAGGGGTGGAGAAACAGAGCTGTGAGAACGTCCCAAAGCTCTGGTAGTGACAGTACCCCCCCCTCTACGGGTGGACTCCGGACACCCAGGACCCACCTTCTCAGGATGAGCCCTATGAAATGCCCTGATGAGGTGAGTGGCTTTAATGTCCGACACCGGAACCCACATCCTCTCCTCAGGACCATAACCCTTCCAATGAACGAGGTACTGAAGAGAACCGCGGACCATGCGAGAGTCCACAATTCTGGAAACCTCAAACTCCAGATTGCCATCAACCAAAATCGGAGGAGGAGGCAAAGAGGAGGGTACCGTGGGCTGGACATATGGTTTTAAGAGAGATCTGTGAAATACATTATGTATCTTCCAAACCCGTGGAAGATCAAGACGGAAGGCAACAGGATTGATGACTGACAAGATTTTATAAGGCCCAATAAACTTGGGACCCAATTTCCAGGAGGGAACCTTCAACTTAATGTTTCTAGTAGACAACCACACCAGATCACCCACATTCAGGTCCGAACCAGGCACACGTCTCTTATCAGCCACACGCTTATACCTCTCACTCATCTTTTTAAGATTACCCTGAATCTTTTGCCAAATGGTAGACAAAGACGAGGAAAATCTCTCCTCCTCTGGTAAACCAGAAAGAGCCCCTCCCGAGAATGTCCCAAACTGTGGATGGAACCCATATGCACCAAAGAATGGTGACTTATCAGAAGATTCCTGACGACGGTTGTTCAGAGCAAACTCGGCAAGAGGGAGAAATGAACACCAATCCTCCTGGTTCTCTGAAACAAAACAGCGCAAATATGTCTCCAGATTCTGATTGAGGCGCTCAGTCTGACCATTCGACTGCGGATGAAAAGCAGAAGAGAAGGACAGCCGAACCCCCAGGCGAGAACAGAAAGCCTTCCAGAACCTGGACACAAACTGCGTGCCTCTATCGGAAACAATATCAGAGGGAATGCCGTGCAATTTAACAATATGGTCGACAAAAGCTTGCGCCAACGTTTTAGCATTAGGTAAACCAGGGAAAGGTACGAAATGAGCCATCTTGCTAAAACGGTCCACCACCACCAGGATCACCGACTTCCCCGAGGAACGAGGAAGATCCGTGATAAAGTCCATGGACAGGTGTGTCCAAGGACGGGAAGGAATGGGTAACGGGAGAAGGGAACCTGAAGGCCGTGAACGAGGGACCTTAGCGCGAGCGCACGTCTCACAAGCAGCCACAAAACCCTCCACCGACTTACGAAGAGCCGGCCACCAAAATCTCCGAGCAATGAGATCCACCGTGGCTCTACTCCCGGGGTGACCAGCAAGAACCGTATCATGATGCTCCTTAAAGAGTTTGTGACGTAGCTCAGGAGGCACGAACAACTTCCCAGAAGGACAACGGGCAGGTGTCTCAGTCTGGGCAGCCTGGACCTCGGCCTCCAAATCAGAATATAGAGCAGAAACAACTACCCCCTCCGCCAAAATGGGACCCGGGTCCTCAGAGTTTCCTCCTCCCGGAAAACAGCGAGAGAGAGCATCAGCCTTCACATTTTTTATCCCAGGTCGGAATGTAACAACAAAATTAAATCTGGAGAAGAACAGAGACCATCTGGCCTGTCTCGGATTCATACGCCTGGCCGACTCCAAGTATGCCAGATTCTTATGGTCGGTATAAACGGTGATAGGGTGCCTGGCCCCCTCCAACCAATGGCGCCATTCCTCGAAAGCCAACTTGATGGCCAACAACTCCCTATCGCCCACATCATAGTTTCTCTCTGCCGGGGAGAGTTTTTTAGAGAAAAAGGCACAGGGTCGCCACTTGGCAGGGGAAGGGCCCTGGGACAAAACCGCACCCACACCCACCTCGGAAGCATCCACCTCAACAATAAAAGGTAAGGAAACATCGGGATGCACCAAGACGGGAGCAGACGCAAAATTCTCTTTAATCTTAGAAAAGGCTGCAAGCGCCTCCTCCGACCAAGAGGAAAAATCCGCCCCCTTTTTTGTCATGTCAGTGAGGGGTTTGACAACAGAGGAATAATTCAAAATGAACTTTCTGTAATAGTTCGCAAAACCCAGAAAGCGCATCAATGCCTTCTGATTCTCAGGAAGCTCCCACTCAAGTACAGCACGGACCTTCTCGGGATCCATGCGAAAACCAGAAGCAGAGAGGAGAAAACCCAGAAATTGAATCTCCGATACCATAAAAAGACATTTCTCCAGCTTGGCGTACAATTTATTTTCCCGCAGAATCTGCAGAACCTGAAAAAGATGATCCTGATGGGTCTGAACATCAGGGGAAAAAATCAAAATATCATCAAGATACACCAATACAAATTTCCCCATTAAATGATAGAAAATACTATTAACAAAATGCTGAAAGACGGCCGGAGCATTCATCAGGCCGAAAGGCATAACGAGATTCTCGAAATGCCCGTCAGGGGTATTAAAGGCCGTTTTCCATTCATCCCCCTCTCTGACCCTGACCAGGTTGTACGCGCCTCTCAAATCCAATTTGGAAAACACCTTGGCCCCAACAATTTGATTGAAGAGGTCCGGGATCAGAGGAAGGGGATAGGGATCGCGAATCGTGATACGGTTCAGCTCCCTAAAATCTAGGCAAGGTCTCAGAGAGCCATCTTTCTTTTTAACAAAAAAAAAACCCGCGGCAACAGGTGACTTTGAGGGACGAATATGCCCCTTTTCGAGACTCTCGGAGATGTAAGTTCGCATAGCGATTCTCTCCGGTTGTGAGAGATTGTAGAGGCGTGCTTTTGGCAGCTTGGCGCCGGGAATGAGGTTAATGGGACAGTCAAACTCCCGGTGAGGAGGTAGCTCCTGAACACCGCTCTCGGAAAACACGTCCGAGAAATCAGAGAGAAATGATGGCACCGTTTTAGTAGACACCTCAGCAAAAGTCGCTGTGAGACAATTCTCTCTACAAAAGTCACTCCACTCATTTATTTGCCTTCCTTGCCAATCAATAGTGGGGTTATGTCTAGTGAGCCAGGGTAACCCCAAAACTAGAGGAGACGGCAATCCGTTAAGGACAAAACAAGATATATCCTCCACATGAGTGTCACCTACAGCTAGCCGGATATTGTGAACAATGCCTTTCAGAGATCTCTGTGAGAGTGGAGCAGAGTCAATAGCAAAAACAGGTATATCTTTATCTAATGTGCAAACCTGAAAACCATGCATGGCTACAAATTGAGTGTCAATAAGATTGACGGCCGCTCCACTATCGACAAAAATCTCACAAGAAATGACTTTGCTCTCTAGCGCCACCCTGGCAGACAGGAGAAAACGGGAACTGCAGGTCAGAGGAAAAGCATCAAATCCTACATCAACTTTGCCCAAAGTAGCAGATGAAGCAGAACTTGATGATTTACCTTTTGAGATTTTTCTCTTATTATCGCTCTTAGTACGGTTCAAGAATCTCCTAGATGGACAAACATTTGCCAAATGACCTATGCCCCCACAACAAAAACAGACCATACTCTGAGGACTAAATCCTCTTTTATCAGGGGCAAGTCGAGCTAGCTGCATGGGCTCCTCCTCAGAGGGGAGCGAGACAGGATGAGGCCCCTGCACACTGAATGAGTCCGCACCACTTCCCCTAGACTGACAATGGCTGGACAGAGAGGTCTCGTTTCTTTCTCTTAGACGCCTGTCAAGGCGTACCGCCAATGACATGGCAGACTCTAAGGACGTTGGTCTCTCATGGAAAGCAAACGCATCTTTTAATCTCTCCGAGAGACCATGACAGAACTGACTCCGGAGTGCAGCATCATTCCAACCCGAATCAGCTGCCCATCTCCGAAATTCAGAACAATAAAGCTCCGCAGACCGTTTGTTCTGGCATAAAACACGTAGGTTAGATTCGGCCAGAGCAACACGATCCGGGTCATCATAAATCTGCCCCAGGGCCACAAAAAATCCCTCCACGGATCGAAGGGAGGGATCCCCTGATGGCAGCGAAAAAGCCCAAGTCTGAGCATTACCCCTGAGCAGGGAGATGACAATCCTCACCCTCTGCTCTTGATTACCAGAAGAGTGAGGACACAAGCAAAAATGGAGTTTGCATGCCTCTCTGAAACGAACAAAATTCTCACTGCCCCCGGAGAACGTCTCCGGAAGTGAGACCTTTGGCTCGCAACAGACTCCATGAGCCGGAGCAGGGCCCAATGCTTGAAGCTGAGTCATAGATTGACGGAGATCCGCTACTTCCAAAGAAAGACCCTGCATGCGGTCAACCAGGCCAGAAAGCGGATCCATGTCAAAAAAGGACGGTTTTGGTGGATTATAATGTCACGGCTGTATGTGGGCAACAATAGTAATACACAGTACAGAGCTACTGACTGGACCCAGAACTAGGGAGGATAACGGGTGACCCCTGTCCGACCCTCAACGCTCTCCCTATTCTGCTAAAGCACATGCCCGGATCCAAATGGCGGAAAGAGGCATGCCCACGTGCCTAAGACTAATGACCACTGTAACCCCTACAATAGTGGAAGGGGCACGGCCACCAGTGCCCTACTCAGTATATGGAGGGAACCGTGGCCACCTCAGATCCAGTCAGAAAATAAACAGGAACACAACAATGTCTGCACACTTAGCTGACGGTGTTGCAGCCGCAGAGAAGACGGATCCAAGGACAGGCTGGCAATATCCGGAGTGCTAGCTGCAGCAGAACACAGGTCCAGTGAACTGATAGCTACAAGTGAAGAAACTAAAGCCAGAGCTACAACTGAAGTGAGAACTATAATCCACATCCTATCATAGGAGGAGGGGTGATATAAAGAGAGGAAAATCAAACACATGAAGGACAGCTGTGGTGAAAGAAACCAAAAGTAAACAGAGTAGTGAGAACTCCTCCCAGCTCTAGTAGTGACATCATCACAGGGGTGGAGAAACAGAGCTGTGAGAACGTCCCAAAGCTCTGGTAGTGACACTAGCTTAGTAACTTTAATTCCTTCATTATGCTGCACTCCACTCTTTAGTCTGACTTAGTTTCGGCCAAGGAATAGGTTAGTGTTCTGTCAGCTCCAACATGGAGTCTAAAAACCGAAATTAATTAGAACTGACACACTTCCTTCTGGTAGCAAGCAGGACTGGCCCACTTCTGCTTAAAGGGGTGAGTTCCATTTTGTCTAAGATAGCTCTGCCAGAAACTCTGCCACCTGCTGGTGAAGCAGGCATATTACGTGTACAGTATAACAGTTGCATAACAATATTATAGATGCACATTGTGGTGAACCTGGAACAGAATTACACAGATGACATTCATGTTAGACCATTAAATACAGTAGCAGGGTGCAGGAGTGGTAACACCACTCTGGGGTGTTACATTAGCAGCTCAGGCAAGATGGCTGCCCCTATAGCCATGTGCAGAAGGTAACATAACAAAATATACAATAAGAAAATAAAGAACTGATTATAAAAAAAAAAGAATACAGTATGTGTTACTATCGGTTTTAATCAGTAAAAAAAAATAGGTGATACAATCCCTATAAGGGTCCACTGTTCATGTGAGCTGCATTTACACTACATGCAGCAATCAAATGCTCTGTATGGGGATAAATAATCACTACTGCGATCATTCATTCCCGTACAGACTAACTGGTTGTTGGCAGCTCATATATGTTTCCACAAAGAAATGTGCTGCCGGCTAACTATGATTTCATATCTTCATAAACAGCAGATCACCAAACAAGCGTTTTGCTCATTTGCAGTGTGATCACAGGCACATTTAGGGTACGGCCACATGGTAAAGTTTCTTGATGCAATTTGAAAGCCCAAATTAATGAATTAAAAAAAGAGAAGTTGTATCTGTTCTTTATACTTTCTGTCCTTACATGGGACATTTATTAGGAACGAGCAAATTATGAACATTCGTTCTCAACCACTGTCCTGATAATCTGCCCATGTGAAAAGTCCCTCCCTGCACCATTCCATTCTGGCTAGGTTGTTATCACTGTATTTTATTGTTCAATTCAGTTATTATTAGGTAACATAATTGCAGATGTTGCTAAGGACAAGTTTGCTGCAAATACAGTAACTGTGTAGTTTATATGCATAACATGCTTCAAGATTTCCAGACTGTATCCTTTTACATATGTTCTGTTAAATAATTAATGTATCTAAGCCCTCTGACAAAATCTATAGCAAAAGTTCTGCCTAGGTAAACCACAGATGTCGGTGTCTGTCATTTTTTTTTTCTAAATAGGCCACTCTCTGGCAGCTCTGGCAGTTGGTAGAACCAACAATGTACATGTTGAGCGAACTCGAACTGTAAAGTTCGGGTTCGTACCAAACTTTACGATTTTTTCCACCCGAACCCGAACATTTACGTAAAAGTTCGGGTTCGGTGTTCGGCGAATTCTATGGCGCTTTTTGAAAGGCCAATCAACAAGCGTCATACGACTTGCCCCAAGAGGCCATCACAGCCATGCCTACTATTGGCATGGCTGTGATTGGCCAAGTGCACCATGTGACCCAGCCTCCTTAAAAGCTGGAGTCACGTAGCGCTGCACGTCACTCTGCTCTTCACTAGTGTAGGGATAGGTTGCTGCTGCTGTGAGGGAGAGATTAGGCAGGGAGAAATACAAGTCCTGAAATTCTGCACATCTACAGCTGAGAATCATCGATCTTTTGTGGGTGCAGAGCACACAGGTTTGGTGCCTGCCCTGAGCGTTTATTTTCAGACCCTTTTTTTAGTGGTCATCGGCGGCCATTTTACCGCAATTGCAGTGCACCAGCACAACATTGCATGATATGACGCTTGTCTTCAGGCCATACCGCTCTGACCCAATCTGTGTGTAACAGAACCTATTTAGAAGTAGCTGAAATAAATCTATTTTGCTGGGAATCTGTCATATTAACCAGCCCATATACACCGCTGTGACACTATCTGTGTGTGACCGTACCCAAGTAGCTGAACTAAAGCTATTTTGCTGAGAATCTGTCATATTAACCAGCCCATAAACACCGCTGTGACACTATCTGTGTGTGACCGAACCGATTTAGAAGTAGCTGAACTAAAGCTATTTTGCTGACAATCTGTCATATTAACCAGCCCATATACACCACTGTGACACTATCTGTGTGTGACCGAACCTATTTAGAAGTAGCTAAAATAAATCTATTTTGCTGGGAATCTGTCATAGTAACCAGCCCATATATACCGTTACATTTATTTCTTGCTTGGCGGAACGCTAACCGTAAGGAAAAATTCTAATATGGGACGCGGTCATGGTCGTGGTGGTGGTGTTGATGGAGCCACTGCTGCAGGGAGAGGACGTGGCCGTTCGGGCCCAGCTACATGGTCTAGTGAACCAACTACTTCGGGTCCCAGTAGGCGCCAGAATCTCCAGAGATATTTGGTCGGGCCTAATGCCATTCTAAGGATGTTAAGGCCTGAGCAAGTACAGGCGATAGTTGATTGGGTGGCCGACAGTGGATCCAGCACGTTCACATTATCTCCCACCCAGTCTTCTGCAGAAAGCACACAGGTGGCGCCTGAAACCCATGCCCATCAGTCTGTCACATCACCCCCGTGCTTATCAGGGAACCTGTCTGAGCCTCAAGTCATGCAGCAGTCTCTTATGCTGTTTGAAGACTCTGCTGGCAGGGTTTCCCAAGGGCATCCACCTAGCCCTTCCCCAGGGGTGGAAGACATAGAATGCACTGACGCACAACCACTTATGTTTCCTGATGAGGACATGGGAATACCACCTCAGCACGTCTCTGATGATGACGAAACACAGGTGCCAACTGCTGCGTCTTTCTGCAGTGTGCAGACTGAAAAGAAGTTCAGGGAGGAAGAAGATGAGGTCCTAGACCCCACATGAAATGAAAGTCGTGCCACTGACTTTCAGAGTTCGGAGGAAGAGGCAGTGGTGAGACCGAGCCAACAGCGCAGCAAAAGAGGGAGCAGGGTGCAAAAGAAGAGCAGCCGTGGCAAAGACAGTTCGTCTGCTACTGGCCACCGCCACCAGGGACCGAGCACACCAAAGGCAGCTTCAAGGAGTTCCCTGGCATGGCACTTTTTCACACAATGTGCTTACGACAAGACCCGAGTGGTTTGCACGCTGTGCCATCAGAGCCTGAAGCGAGGCATTAACGTTCTGAACCTTAGCACAACCTGCATGACCAAGCATCTTCTTCCGAGACACGGGCTGCGGTGGAGTAAGCACCTTCAAAACCAAGAAATAGCTCAGGCCCCTCCTGCTCCCTCTTCTGCTCCTGCCTCGGCCTCTTCCTCCGCCTCTGGAGGAACGTTGGCACCTGCCACCCAGCAAACAGAGGATGTGCCACCAACACCACCACCTCCGTCACCAAGCATCTCCACCATGTCACACGGAAGCGTTTAGCTCTCCATCTCCCAAACATTGGAGAGAAAGCGTAAATTCCCACCTACCCACCCTTGATCTCTGGCCCTGAATGCCGGCATTTCTAAACTACTGGTCTTTGAAATGCTGTCATTCAGGCTGGTGGAGACGGACAGCTTCAAACAGCTCATGTCGCTTGCTGTCCCACAGTACGTTGTTCTTAGCTGCCACTACTTCTCCAGGAGAGCCGTGCCTTCCCTGCACAACCAAGTATCGGATAAAATCAAGTGTGCACTGCGCAACGCCATCTGTGGCAAGGTCCACCTAACCACAGATATGTGGACCAGTAAGCACGGCCAGGGACGCTATATCTCCCTAACTGCACACTGGGTAAATGTAGTGGCGGCTGGGCCCCAGGCGGAGAGCTGTTTGGCACACGTACTTCCGCCGCCAAGGATCGCAGGGCATCATTCTTTGCCTCCTGTTGCCTCCTCTTCCTACTCGGCTTCCTCCTCTTCTACCACCTCCTCACCTGGTCAGTGACAGACCTTCACCACCAACTTCAGCACAGCCAGGGGTAAATGTCAGCAGGCCGTTCTGAAACTGATGTGTTTGGGGGACAGGCCCCACACCGCGCAGGAGTTGTGGCGGGGTGTAGAACAACAGATTGACGAGTGGTTGCTGCCAGTGAGCCTCAAGCCCGGCCTGGTGGTGTGCGATAATGGGTGAAATCTCGTTGCAGCTCTGGGACTAGCCGGTTTAACGCACATCCCTTGCCTTGTGCATGTGCTGAATTTGGTGGTGCAGAAATTCATTCACAACTACCCCCGAGATGTCTGAGCTGCCGCATAAAGTGCGGGCCGTCTGTGCGCGCTTCCGGTGTTCTCAGCCTGCCGCCGCTCGCCGTCTGCGCTACAGCGTAACTTCAGCCTTCCCGCTCACCGCCTCATATGCGACGTGCCCACCAGGTGGCACTCCACCTTGCACATGCTGGAGAGACTGTGCGAGCAGCTGCAGCACACACGGGTGAGACGCACTGCGGAACAGCACCACTTAACCACCAATGACTGGGCCTCCATGCGAGACCTGTGTGCCCAGTTGCGCTGTTTCGAGTACTCCACCAACATGGCCAGTGGCGATGACGCCGTTATCAGCGTTACAATTTCACTTCTATGTCTCCTTGAGAAAACATTTAGGGCGATGATGGAAGAGGATGTGGGCCAGGCGGAGAAGGAGGAGGAGGAAGAGGGGTCATTTCTAAGACTTTCAGGCCAGTCTTTTAGAAGTGCCTCAGAGGGAGGTTTTTTGCAACAGCAGAAGCCAGGTACAAATTTGGGCCAGCCAGGGCCCACTACTGGAAGTCGAGGAGAAGGAGGATGAGGAGGATGAAGCATGTTCACAGCAGGGTGGCACCCAACGCAGCTCGTGCCCATCACTGGTGCGTGGCTGGGGGGATACGGAGGACGCAGACGATACGCCTTCCACAGAGGACAGCTTGTCCTTACCTCTGGGCAGCCTGGCACACATGAGCGACTACATGATGCAGTGCCTGCACAACAACTGCAGAGTTGCCCACATTTTAACGTTTGCTGACTACTGGGTGGCCAGTTACAAAGACAATGTGCCGTCCATAATTCCCTCACTGTAACGTGATCGGAAGATGCGCGACTACAGGCGCACGCTGGTAGACGCACTCCTGAGAGCATTCCCGACTGACGCCGGGAGACAAGTGGAAGCACAAGGCGAAGGCAGGGGAGGAGGAAGAGGTCGCCAACGCAGCTGTGTCAGCGCCAGCACCTCAGAAGGCAGGGTTAGCATGGCCGATATGTGGAAAAGCTTTGTCACCTCGCCGCAACAACCGGCCCCAACTGCTGATATGAAGCATGTTAGCAGGAGGCAGCATTTGAACAACATGGTGGAACAGTACCTGTGCACACGACTACACGTACTGACTGATGGTTCTGCCCCATTCAACTTCTGGGTCTCCAAATTGTCCACATGGCCAGAGCTTGCCCTGTATGCCTTGGAGGTGCTGGCCTGCCCTGCAGCCAGTGTACTCTCTGAACGTGTATTTAGCACGGCAGGAGGCGTCATTACAGACAGACGCAGCCGCCTGTCCACAGCCAACGTGGACAAGCTCACATTCATTAAAATGAACCAGGCCTGGATCCCACAAGACTTGTCTGTACCTTGTGCAGAATAGACAGTTCTAACAGCCTCAACCAACCATCCTTGTACTCAAGTGTACTTATGCCTTTTTTTTTTTATATGTCCCAATATTTTGGGGGATACCCCTATGTAAAAATGCTAAATAACACACATTTGTGTTGGCTACCAATTCCTCCTTCACCGCCGCTTCCACCAAGACCGCCACGTGAGCCTACACCGCCACATCCACCCATTCATCGCCTCCTCAACCTCTTCCTCCTTGATAATTCCTCTTTTTTTTTTTTTTAAGGTCTTTTATGTTATTTTAATTCATTTCCCTATCCAGATTTGTTTGCAGAGCATTTGCCATGATCTTAAGCACATTTTGCTGCCTTTTGCAGCCCTCTAGCTCTTTCCAGGGCTATTTTAGAGCCATTTTAGTGGCCAAAAGTTAGGGTCCCCATTGACTTCAATGGGGTTCGGGGTCAAGTTCGGGTCCCGAACCCAAACTTTTTTTTAAAGTTCGGCCGAACCTGCCGAACCCGAACATCCATGTGTCCGCTCAACTCTAGTAATAAGTCAGAGCAACTGGATTTCTCAATTTTAATGGTTGTATGTGAATAAATACCAGTGACTTGTGCTTCAGTCATGGAGGTAAGGTGTTGATTGAGTTTACATGACTGAAGCTATCACAGTGTTAGAGCCGCACTATAAGTGGCAACCAATAGATGTTGCATTCCACTTCTATTCAAGCTTGGCTTCTCAAACTTAACATAAATAGCGCCTTTCTTTTGAACAAGTCCTCCTCTGCGATTAAGATGCAAACCTTTTTGCCATCAAACAAGGTTCCTTTGTCCATAAAATGTAGTTCCTGGCAGTGTTGGATCCTCTTTGCTGGGTCATACGTTGGTGTAGCTGCTGCTTTGTTTCACAAATGTACAATTTTCTGCACTCCTCATTTCACTAGACTGTCTGCACAAAATTGCTCTTTTTGTGTTTTGGCGTTGGGTCTTTTGGTTGAGACTCTTGGTTGAAACCAGTTGCTGCCTTAGTGTGTTGTCAGGTTTAAAGCAGACATGGATGCAATGTTTATTAAAAATTCTTCTATTCTTCTGAGATTTTCAGATACTCCAGCTATGTATAGAAGTTCTTCCATCTGCCCTGCTTCACACCTTCACTAGCAATCTTGACATTTTTATTTCTTCTTTTCTCAGTTTGAACAAAAGCCCAGTCTGGATACCAAGAAGGTATCTAACAGCCCCTCTGAGATGTTCTAATTCCCTTGTCTTAGCCTCTACACTGGTTGAGATCTTTTCAGCCTGATGGTGTAGGGTTATGATAACCCCCAGTTTCTGATCCAGAGGATGGTGGGAGTCAAACAGCAAGTGAGGGTCTTTATGAGTGGGTTTCCTGTAGATTCCAGTTTCCAGCTGTCCTCCCTTTCCAAGCAGTCCAAGAATCTCTCTGGAGTGGGGTGCTTTTGGCTGTTGACACTCTAGTGACACTCTGTCTGTAGACCTGTAAGGAGTCATGGTGCTTTATGAGATACTGCCCTTTTTAGACTTCTGCTGCAGGAGTGGGAACTTTCCCCTCTCTGCTACATCTTTCATGTCTTCCCAGCTCCACTATTGAGTCTAAACTGGACCAAACTAGAACTGCAACCCTTCCTTCTGGTAGGAAACAGGACTGGCCCACTTCTTCCCAAAACAGGGAGAATGAAATCGTATGTTCCATTCTGTCTAAAGATAGCTCTTCCATACACACTGCCACCTGCTGGTAGACCAGGCACAGTACATGAACATAACGGTTTCATAACAATATTATCAATGCACAGTGACAAAGGACCTGGAATAAGTACACAGATTACATTGTGGTTAGCAGTTAAAGACAGTAGCAAGGTGAAGAAAGGGTAATACCACTCTAGGGTATTACACAGGGGCGTAGCTACTGTATAGGGGAAGCAGGTGGAGCGGCTGCTTTGGGGCCCGAACTCAGAAGGGTCCACCCAAGGGGGAAAACTAAAAGATTATATTGTCAGGACCCCCTCAGCAGTATTATAAAAGGACTATATATACAGAGACACTGTAAGAAATGGACATAGGGGCTGTCGGGCCTTTTTTGAGAGAGTGATCTTGACTAGCCTCAGGAGTGGGGGTTGCACAGGAGGAGGAAGTTGTGGGGGCACCATTCAAAAATAAGCTGTGGGGCCCAGTCCTTTATAGTAATGGCACTGATCTATTGAATAATAATTGTAAATTGATTTACTGCATCTGCACTTAGTACTTAGCGCAAATAAATGTATTTACTGCCATACTTTTTAATCCAATGGTGTCAATAATTTCATTATTTCTTTTTTCTTTTTTTTCTCCTTACTTTCCCTGGCCTATAACTTTGCTTTTTGCAGGACAAATTGGAGGACATTTATCAAAATAAGTGTAAAGGAAACTGATTTAGTTCCCCATAGCAACCAATCAGATTACACCTTTCATTTTTCAGAGCTCCTTTGGAAAATGAAAGTTGGAATCTCATTAGTTGCTATGGGGAACTAAGCCAGTTCTACTTTACACCATTTTTTTTTAAATAAATCTCCCCCGTATTTTTTAATGGCATGATTTAAAGGGCTTCTGTCACCCCACTAAACTAATTTTTTTTTTTTGTGTACTTATAATCCCTATCCTGCCATATTGCCATACATTATGTTATTAATAATTTTCGTTCAGTAGATTTAGCAAAAAACGTACTTTTATGATATGCTAATTACCTTTCTACCAGCAAGTAGGGCGTCTACTTGCTGGTAGCAGACGCAGAAAACCGCCCCCTCCTTCTGTTGATTGACAGGGCCAGCCGCGATCTCCTCCTCTGGCCAGCCCTGTCAGCATTTCAAAAATCACGCGCCTGTGTTGATTCAGCGCAGGCGCTCTGAGATAAGGAGGCTCGCCTCCTCAGCACTCCCTCAGTGCGCCTGCGCCGATGACGTCTTCTCTTTCGGTGACGTCATCGGCGCAGGCGCACTGAGGGAGTGCTGAGGAGGCGAGCCTCCTTATCTCAGAGCGCCTGCGCCGAATCAACACAGGCGCGCGATTTTTGAAATGCTGACAGGGCTGGCCGGAGGAGGAGATCCCGGCTGGCCCTGTCAATCAACAGAAGGAGGGGGCGGTTTTCTGCGGCTGCTAGCAGCAAGTAGACGCCCTACTTGCTGGTAGAAAGGTGATTAGCATATCATAAAAGTAAGTTTTTTGCTAAATCTACTGAACGAAAATTATTAATAACATAATGTATGGCAATATGGCAGGATAGGGATTATAAATACACAAAAAAAAAAATATGAGTTTAGTGGGGTGACAGAAGCCCTTTAATTTACCTTACCATATTGAAGTACATCTGAGTATTAGATCACTTTTTATAAACATTTTTTAGAAGGCAAGGTGACTAAAAAACTGCAATTTGGGCATTTTTATTATTTTTTCTATTACAATGTTCACCATATTGGATAAAAAATGTTATATATTAAAATAGTTCTGACATTTTTAGATGTGGTGATACCTTATTTTTTAATTGTTTTATACATAAAATATGGAAGGGTAGGTGATTTGTTAATACTTTGGGTTTGTTTAAATATATTTACAAGCATTGGGGGATATTTATCAAAATTAGAATCTGGTTTAGTTGCACATAGCAACCAATCAGATTCCACCTTTCTTTTTTCAGAGCTCCGATGGAACTTGAAAAGATCAATCTGATTGGCTGCTATGGACATTGGACAACTAAGCACGTTTTCTTTTATCCCAGTGTTGCTAAATCTCCCCCATTATTTTTACTTTTCTATCCTTTTTAGTCTCCCTAGCGGACTTGAGCATGTGATCAGTTCATCATTTATGCTATAGACTGTAATACTATAGTACTGCAGTCTATGGAGATTGTGACATCTTCCTATTATGCCCTTCCAAACAAAGGTCTTAATAGGAAGATTACCATGGCAGGCTGGGAGCCTTGACAGGTCTCCAGGCTGCCAAAACAACCAATCAGCTCCCTACACTTTCACCGAGGGGATGTCAAAGGGAGCCTACTCCCTCTGACCAACCACTAAGATGCTATTGACCGCAGCATCTGAGCGGTTAAGAGACCAGGACCAGAATCATCTCTGATCAAAGTCACTGCAGGAAGCCGATAAGCATAGAGTGGGATCAGCTCCTGAGCCTGCTCCATACTCCACCTCCACCAATGATGGCAAATGCCGCCAAAGGGTTAAACACTAGGATTTATTATATCCAATGTACTTTACACTACCTAAAATGCTAATTGACATGTGAAGTTCAGTGGATTCTATAGGGAACTACTAGTTCTGCATGTACGTCAGCGTGAAAAGATATTTTCTGTAAATTACTCTGGCAGATGAACAATAGTCTGTCAATCATATTCAAAATTTATGAATATTTTAATTCTCCAAAATAGTTAGAAAATCTATTGGAATCAATCCCTGATGTTCCCGTCATGATTGACAGCTATGAAGCTCTTTAGTGGATACGAGCATCAGCATCAGCATCAGCATCAGCTGCTTTACAGTATTAATTGCTAAGTCTCTGTAATAATGCAAGGTGCTTGCCTTAACCCGTGCTTCACACCAGCCTCACAAATGCTAAGAGGGACTAAATATAGTCGTATAAATAATCTACTTTCTCCTATTCCGGGTTTATTCTGAGCATGAATAATTACCGTGCAGTCTTTGGTGAGAATAAGAAAATAAATAAATAAATAAAAAAGTCTCTTTTTCAGGATAACTTCATGAAATGTGGAATTTTGTATAATTGAAGTAAATAAGCATGTGATTCCCAGAGGCATCACGGAGCAACCATTAGACAAACCCCGAATTATACGCTCATTTTATGTTGCCATTTAATGAGGATAAATTTGTGAATCCGCAAGTTAATGTGATTTTTAAGAAAAAATGTTTTACTGTGACATTTAAATCCACTTATATTTAAAGTGGCCGGTTAATCTATGAGGGCAGATATTGCTTTGTAAAGAGGGTTTTTATGTGCTGCTGTATAAATAGACTTATGTCTGGGGAAGTATCCGATATTGCTCTGTATGCTTAGCTGGGCTATGGAAGAGGCCAGACACACACACAGAGGCAGCTTATGGATACGATGTCTGTATAGGCACAGGGAACAAATTCCTGGTGATATTTTCATTTATTTATTGCGTGGATTAGCAGCTGTTGGAGTATATGAGGACGGCTCGCACAACGAAGTCTTCAGAGATGTCATTAAGAGAGCACAACAAAGCCACAAGCAGCTGGAAGGTTGACATAGTTCTGCTTGCTGTCAGGATATGAACTGTCCTAAATATCAACTTATTTCTATCTGACACTGGCTTAAAGGGGTTCCCAGTCGTAAAGCACTTTTTACTTACGGCCCATATTGAAAGATTTATACTTGCCTGCTCCCTACTACATCAGTGCTGCACACTGGCTCACACTCGTCCAGATTATCTTCTTCTGGCCAAGTGGGGACATAGTCACTTGCACTGCCTCAGCTATTGACTGGCTTCACTGGTGATTTTCCGCTTGTGGGCACATCACTGCTGAAGCCAGTCATAGGCTGCAGTGAAGCTTGTGACCATGTCCATACTTGGGCAGAAATAAAGCCAGGGACTGGAACATGGATGAGCAAGAGCCAGAGGGCAGGACCAGAGGGAATAGCAGCAGGAAAGTATGAATCTTTTAGTAGGTTATATAGGCTGCAGGGTGAAAGCAAAAACCCCTTTAAAGTGAGAACAAAGTATAAAAGGTTTATAAAATATGACACAAGATTTACAATACATGTTGCCATTATAATGTACTAGCATTACTGCAAATAATTAAGTGTTATATTCATCTGAGAATTTAACATACACACTGTATTTTTTCTATAATCATACGATTCAATGTACTGCAGGGACTAAAGATGAGCGAATTTTTCTAATATTCGATTTGGCCGGTTCGCCTAATTTTTTGAAAAATTTGCTTCGATCCGAATAAAAACGGCTGCTGAGAGCCTTTCCAGTGGTGTAGAAAACTGTGCCCTGCAGTGACACGCATAGGAAGTGAATTAATATTGTGAGTCCGTATGACATGCAGATGACAGGCGTCGCTCTTAGAATCACTGCACACTTCACTTATTTGGGCAGTTACGGGGCCAAAACTGACCAAATAACTCAAGTATGAACTCAGTCTTACAGGTCGATGTTAGCGCCAAGAAGAAGCGCACTCCTTTTACACCATCGTCAGCTGATTCCACATAGATGTCTACAGAACCTGTTCTATTAAACGCTTATACAAGTAGAGCCCCCGACAGAGTGGAGAGGGTGTCAGCAGTAAGTCTGTGTTCACGTCACTGATTCATTTTCCCCATTCTCTGATCTGTCAGAGAATTACCCAGAAAAAACGGATCCTGTCTGTGGAGCATATGCCTTCACTCGGTCAGCATTTGGTCAATAATCCATAAGTATTGCTAAAGGCAAAAAAAAAGGAGTGGATCTAAAACAGAGATGACACGTGAATGGAATATTTGGATGTCTTCTGTGTTTTGTATCCACTCCTACTTTTGGCTACCAAATCATAAGCCAATTCTGATGCGACCATACAGGCATTTAAGCTGCTACACAGACAGGATATGTTGTACGTCTCATTTTTCCTTCCTTCTGACAGATCAGAAGAAGGGTCAAATAAATGATGATGTCAGCCAGGCGAAAGCAAAAATAGTGGACCAGTCATGAAGTGGGGAGGGTGGGAACAGCATGAGAAGTCCACAGAGTGGACCTATGACAAAGTGGTGAGGTGAAAGCAGCATGAGGAGACCACAGAGTGGCCCAATGACAGGGTCTGAAGGTGAAAGCAGTATGAGGAGGCCACCGAGTGGCACAATGACAGAGTCTGTAGGTGGCGGCAGCAGCAGCATTAGGAGGCCACATAGTGGCACAATGACAGAGTCTGGAAGTGGCAGCAGCATGAGAGGCCACAGAGCGGCACAATGACAGAGCCTGGAAGTGGCGGCAGCATGAGTAGGCCACAGAGTGGCACAATGACAGAGTCTGGAGGTGGCAGCAGCAGCATCAGGAAGAGGCCACATAGTGGCACAATGACAGAGTCTGAGCTGGCGGCAGCAGCATCAGCAGGAGGCCACAGAGTAGCACAATGACAGAGTCTAGAGGTGGCAGCAGCATGAGAAGACCACAGAGCGGCAAAATGACAGAGTCTGGAGGTGGCAGCAGCATGAGTTGGCCACAGAGTGGCACAATGACAGTCTGGAGGTGGCGGCAGCATAGGAGGCCGCAGAGTGGCAAGGTGACATACTGTGGAGGTTGGTGGCAATACCAGTACCCGCTGAAGATAGTGGGTGAAAGAAGGAGCACTTGGCATCAGATGTGTGGCATCAGGCGGGTAACAGCATCAGAATAGTAGCTGAGGCAGGTAGCCAGACGAAACCTGTCTCTTTGGTCAAATTGTTGGTGTGGCAACATGGATGATCTAGTCTGATGCATCAGGCATTGGTGTGTGGAAATTCTGGCTGATCCATGCCTGATTTATCTTGATGCAGTGTTCCACTATGTGCTATATGTGGGCACTTTAAACTGTTGCTAAATGTCATATCAAATGTATTGCGGAATCATGCTGTAATTCCCTTTAATAGGTTGGCAGTGTCATTTGCCTTTATTCGCCCCTAGGTGGTGCTGATGCCATGTCCCACTACCCACGTGGGTACTGCAAAGTTGTTGTGTATTGCTTTCTATGCCTTATATAACCTGTTTTATGCTGCAATGCATCTTTATGCATAATCCCTTCCTACAGGTGTGTCAGATTGCATTACACTGAGCCTACCACTAGGTGGAGACAAAACATCCCATATATATAGCCCAGCTCAGACCTAGTCTTAGGGAGTTGACCTCAGTCTTCAGCCCTCAGCTGAAGTAGTCAACATCTTGCTCAGAACTCTGCTAAGAGTTAGTGGACATCAGCTAGAAGTTTTGCTTCAGGAAAGGATATTATTCCAAAAAGCACTAAAGAAGCAGACACCCAAAGGGTTATGTCCATCGCTATACGCGCCTTAGGACCTTTGGAGCTAAAAGTGAAGGATTTTCCAGCCTCCGGCAGCCTCACTAACCTGCACTGGGATAACACGGAACCAGCATAAAAGTCCTCTACCAGTAAGCATAAAAACTTATATCATTAACAACTTGAGAGACAGACATTACACCTGTGAGCAGTGGACCTCTTGCAGCTTTACCTCTGTCCATCTTAAAGAGACTGTTTTCTATATGGATGTGACTGTTACTAGGAGCAACGTTCAGTAAAAGTTCTAAGTTGGATTGCGCCATCCTTTTCTCAGTCTCCAATTCCTCAGTTAACACTACAGTAAATGGTTGTACCACCATCAAAGGTACTGGCGTCACGACTACAAGGGACCTTGCCATAGGCACATTAATACAGACCATCAAGGGCACCTCGAATCACCATCTGGCCTGTGTCCCTTACACCAGAATGTGCCCCAGAGAATTCCTGTGCCATTCTCCTTATCACTTATGCAAGCCTGCCCAGGGATGACATAACCGTGAGTAACCAGAACTGTATTTACCTTGGATCACCAATTGCTCACACCGTGACCTCACATGTAATTCCCCTGTCGGTCTGGCATACCGCATAATAAATCTTGGCGTCACGAACAGGATCCATTCCTTTGTGCCTTTAATGAACTGTGTGAACAGGATTTGCAAACCCCTGCGCCATCATAGACTGCCTATTGTGAATGAGCCCCAACTGTTGGATTGCTTTTATTGGGTCAAAGAACTGTTTAGGCTGCTTAGAGACTGTCCAGTGGCGTACCGTCAATATAGGCAGACCACGCACTGGCTATGGGGCCCGTGAGGTTAGGGGGCCCGGCCAGTCTGCATAGCTCCGCCCCCTTTCCGACCTGAATACACGCTGCATTAGTTAACAGTAGAGAGATAAATACTGGCAATGGGGCGTTTGGGTCGGCAGCCCTGGGCCCAAACGCCCCAGTGCCATTACATATTTAGATTTTCATTTGGCATTATACACAGCGCTAGTGCTGCGCTGACAACAGCAGGCTGGAAGGAGGGAAGGAGCAGGGAGAGTGAGCAGCCGATTCCTCCAATCAGGAAGCAGCTCAGTGCCTCATGTGCCCGTCCCTCTGTGAGGTCTTTGGTGCAAGTTTCAGACATCCCAACCTGCAAAAACTTATTTCAGGGAGGTTTTCTTTTTTTTTCTTTCACAAACTTTTTATTACATTTTCCAAACATATGCAGTATCTGCACACTTTGCTCTATGGTGTGGAGGACTGGGCTCATTACCCTGCCCCAAATTATCATATTTATGTATATGATTAAAGCATCCAGGGGGGGTGAATTTAACACTGGGGTAAATTATATAATTAAAATGGAGGGTTAAATGTGTAAAAGTCATGGCCGGACTGGGGGCGCAGCCTTAGGGGAGGGCATCATGACGGGGGTTTGGTTTAGGGAGACCCCAGTGTGTAGGTTAGGTGGAGTTAGAGGGGATGGGAGGAGGAATCGTGGAAAGTGGGGGGATTGGTTGGTTTAAGTGTGGGGGTGTGGCCAAGGGGTTAAATAGAGTAGCTGAGGAGAGACCGGGGGCCATTTTGTTAGGATCTAGAAAAGAGCTGGTACCTTACAGTGTGGCTGGTAACCGAGATGGAACAGCTAGAGGAAACCATTGCTCGTCTGACCGCAGCAGCGGAGGTCTGCGGCGCCGACTGGATCCAGGCGCAGGTACAGCAGATGCTCCAGGGGGCGGCTGAGGCTCCAGCCGGGCCTCAGCCAGTGTTAATCCGGCCGCGGCGGGCCAGGCCGCCGGCGCGCTATAGCCCGCAGGCTTCTCAGTCTGCCCAGCCCCCTCCCAAGGCTCAGCGCCGCAAGCGGAGCCCCTCCAGGGACCCTTCACGCCGGGGGTCGGCGGGGAACGCTTCCTCCAGCACTCCCCGGCGTGGGAGGAATCCGAATAGTAGGCGGAGCCTGCGAGGTGGCCGGGCCCGGTCACCTCGTTCTGCGGCAGTGGACATCGTGGGTGCAGGACCAGGAGCGGGGGTTGTCACCCCTGGAGCGGAGGTTGAGACCCCTCGGCGTGGTCAGGTCAGCGGGAGGAGCGGGGCTGCTGCAGTTGTTCCGGTGTCCGGCAGCAGGCCCCTGTCAGCGGTGAGGCCTGCGCAAGGAAGAGGAAGCCCCGCCCACTCCATCGCAGCTCAAGAAGATGGAGGGTCTAACGTCTCTAGCCTGAGCCTGGCTAGGGGACTTGAAGATGAGGCGGCAACGCAGAGGAGAGATCAGCTGGAGTCCGGATTGTCGGCTGGTGGGGACACAGCACCCAGGCAGCCAGGTGAGGCCTCTTGGGGAACGTTAGCACAGTTTGTTGGGGGGGCTGGGGGTGTTGGGGGGTCCCCAGTAGATGTTAGCAGGGGTTTAGGCCAGTTGTTGGGGGGGCTGGCAGGTTTGCTTGCGGGATGGGGTATGGGGGGGGGCGTCTCCGTTACCAGCGTGGGGGGTGTCTGGGCCCTCTGGGGGCACGAGCGCGGTTGGGGGGGGCTAGTGTGAGTGGAGGGTCTGCAATGTCGTCGGTGCAGACGCAGGCGGGGGGTGCGGTGGAGGCGGAGACGGTGCGGTTAGACGATAGGGCAAGGGGAGAGGTTTATGTGTGCTTTGAGGGCCCATTGGGGGCTCATTTGAAGCAGGAGGTGAGGGAGAAGATTTGGAGGGGGGAGTATGTAGAGATTTTTTCTTTGCTTCCCCTAGACAAATTTAACTTGGATAGGGTGAGACGGGATGAGGGTAAGAAGGAGGAGGAAGAGAAGCGGAGGTATCGCCTGATACCGCGGACGTTTGCAAACTGGTTGCAGGCGTTCGCGATATTAGCGAGCGTAATTGGGGAGAAGGCGCCGGAGTGCTGTTCGGCGTTGTTCTGTTATTTGGATGCAGTTGGGGAGGCATATAGGGTGTATGGGGGTATAGCGTGGCTGCGGTACGATGAACAGTTCCGGCAGCGGAAGGCGGTGCGGCCTGAGATTAGGTGGGATCACAAAGATATAGCTTTGTGGTTGAAGGTTACTGCTCCGGTGAGACAGGGTCAGTCCTTTCGGGGGGAGGCAGGAGGTAGTGGGCAGTCTAATGTTGCATCAGCGTCAGCAAAGGGGCTATGTTTCGCATTCAATGATGGAACATGTAAATTCGGAGCAAAGTGCAAATTCAAGCACGAGTGCTCAGTGTGTGGGGGGGCTCACGGTGCAGCGAGGTGCTTTAGGGGGAACAGACAGAGAGGGGGGGATTATAATAGCAAAGGGGGAGACGCCGGTTCGTCTGGGAAGGATGGGCCCGTTTCTAGACAGGTATCCGGATAGGGAGGCGGCGGCTTTGTTGTGGGAAGGGTTTTCAGTTGGTTTTCGGATCCCGTTTGTTCAGTGTGAAGGGGTTTTGGTTAAGAAAAATTTGAGGTCAGCGTTGGAGCATCCGGAGGTGGTGGCTGAGAAACTGGGCAAGGAGGTCAGTTTAGGCAGAATGGCGGGCCCCTTTTCGGCTCCACCGTTGCCGAATTTACGGGTGTCACCATTAGGGGTGGTTCCGAAGAAGGAGATGAATAAGTTTCGGCTTATTCATCATCTGTCTTTTCCGAAAGGTTCGTCGGTCAATGACGGTATAGACCCCGCCTTGTGTTCGGTGGTTTATACCTCATTTGATGCGGCAGTGCAGTGGGTTAAGAAGTTTGGGAGGGGGGCGCTGTTAGCAAAAACTGATATTGAGGCGGCGTTTCGGTTGCTGCCGGTACACCCAGACTGTTTACATTTGTTGGGATGTTATTGGGGGGGGGAGTTTTTTGTGGACAGGTGCCTGCCTATGGGCTGCTCCCTGTCCTGTGCGTATTTTGAGGCGTTTAGCTCATTTTTAGAATGGGCGGTGGTGGACTCGTCTGGGTGTGAATCTATCATTCATTACCTGGACGATTTCCTGTGTATTGGTCCGTCGGGTTCAAGGGTGTGCGCCTTATTGTTGCATACCTTGGAGTCGTTGTTTGGGGTTTTTGGGGTCCCGTTGGCTAAGGACAAGACGGTAGGGCCGGTTACGGAATTGAGTTTTTTAGGGATAGTGATTGACTCGGTTAGGATGGAGTGTAGGTTGCCCTTGGATAAGTTAGAGGATTTGAAGGGGGAGGTGGCGAGGGCGTCTCGTTTGAAAAAATTACAGTTGCGGGAGCTTCAGTCGCTGCTCGGAAAGCTCAATTTTGCTTGCCGGATCATGCCTATGGGGAGGGTGTTCTGTAGGAGATTGGCTATGGCGACGGGGGGGGTGGTTTCACCACATCATTATGTGCGTTTAGGTAAGGAGTTGAGAGCGGACTTGAGGGTGTGGAGTTCTTTTCTGGAACGTTATAACGGTCGCTCGTTGTTTATGGGTGATGTGGTGCATTCTTTCGATTTCGAGTTGTTTTCGGATGCAGCGGGCAGTATGGGCTTTGGGGTCTATTGCCGGGGGCAGTGGTGTGCGGGTCGGTGGCCTGACAGTTGGGTGGAGCGAGGCTGGGTGAAGAACGTGGCTTTGTTGGAACTGTTCCCAATTGTAGTGGCCGTAGTGTTGTGGGGTGACTCGTTCCGAGATAGGAAGGTTCGGTTCCACTGTGATAACCTAGGGGTGGTGCAAGCGATAAATGGGTTGTCTGCTTCGTCGGAGTTGGTGGTGAGGTTGTTACAACGGTTGGTGTTGGAGTGTCTGTTGATCAATGCATGGGTGGTGGCGGTGCATGTGCCGGGAGTGGATAACGGCATAGCTGACGCTCTTTCTCGTTCACAGTGGGATCGTTTCCGGCAGTTGGCTCCAGACGCGGAGGAGTTTGGGAGGGAATGCCCGAGTTGTCTATGGGAGGTACTGGAAGAACGGTAGCAAGTCTTATTCAGGCGTCGCTGGCACCTAGGACGTGGGAGTTGTACCAGAGATCGTGGCAGTATTGGGAGGATTGGTGCAGTAAGTTGGGGGTGGGGGAAGGGGAGCTAGAGGTCCCGATGTTGTTGTTTGTGGGGCACTGTAGAGAAGAGGGGTGGTCGGTGGCGAAAATGAATAGTTGCATGGCCGGATTGGCATTCGGTTTTAAGTGTAGGCAGCGGCCGGATGTGACTAAATCATTTTTGGTAATGCGGGCATTGAAGGGGTGGCGAAGGGAGAGTACGGGGGGGGATAATAGGAGACCGGTGTCCTTCGGATTGCTGTTGAAATTGGGGGAGCAGCTGGGGGTGGTGTGTTTTTCCGCCTCAGAGGTTCGGTTGTTCCGGTTGGCGTTTTCCTTGGCGTTTTTTGGGGCGTTAAGGGTGGGGGAGTTGGTGAGTCCGTCAGTGCGTAAGGCTGGGGGGTTGCAGAAGGCGGATGTGGAGCTGTTCCAAGACAGGCTGGAGTTCGTTATTCGCCGGTCCAAAACGGATGCGGAAGGTCGAGGGCGGAGAGTAGTATTGTTTGAGGTCCCGGATTGCGCCATGTGCCCGGTGGGGAGTTTAAGGGATTACTGGGGGGATAGGAGGAGTGGGATGTTGCCGTTGCTGGTGCACGAGGATGATTCTTTTTTGTCGCGTTTTCAGTTTGCTGCGGTTTTTTCAAAATGTCTGGTTCGGTTAGGCTTGGGGCCTGAGGGGTACTCGAGTCATTCTTTTAGAATTGGAGCGGCGACGGAGGCGGCTAGGTGGGGGTTGAGCGACGAGATTATAAAAAGGATTGGGCGTTGGGAGTCCGTGCGGTTTAGATCGTACATTCGGTTGCATAGTCTGTAAAGGAACGGCCGGCGGGGGATGGGGTAGGATAGATGGTTGGTGTTATGCAATGTCATTATTGTTTGTCTTTGGGTTTGTTTTCGTTACAGATGCAGTGCCGGCCCTGGTTTGGATCCTCGGACATTCTTATGTCTTTTGGGGGGCCGTCCGGGCAGCGGTTCGGCCGGACGGTCAGCAACTGGGGTTCTCGAGGTCCGTGGCGGTGGTGAGATGGCTAGGGCGAAGAGGTATGGTTTGGGCTGGGGTGTTGCCGGAGGTGCATAGGTTTGTAAGGCAAGACAGGGCACCCGAGGTCTTAGTTCTACACGTGGGAGGTAATGACCTGGTGGCGCGGCCGTTCCGCGAGTTGTTGCAAGGGATGAAGTTTGACTTGCTGCGGTTGTGGGCCTTGTTCCCGCAGATGGTGACGGTTTGGTCCGATATTGTTCCTAGGAAGGTGTGGAGGGACGCTCGTTCAGTGGTAGGTGTCAATAGGGCACGGGTTAAGGTGAACCGGGCAATGGGTAGGTTCATGGCCAGGAATGGTGCGGTGGCAGTGAGGCATTTGGAGCTTGAAAAGGGGGTAGGGGGGTTCTGGCGGGCAGACGGTGTGCATTTGAATGCGGTCGGCTTGGACATGTGGAGCCTTGCAATCCAGGAAGGGGTTGAAATAGCCTTGCGTTTGTGGAGGAACGCGCAGACTTAAGGTGGTCAAGTCTGTGCGTTGGTGGCGGGGGGAGGTCCTTGAAGTTGGTCATATTCACAGAGGAGGATGCTGGGAGGGCTCCATGGTTGGGGCTGGACTCCCAGTGGTGACGGATTTATAAGGGGCCATTCAGTGGTGCTTCTGAGCTGGAGGACAACGGCTGGAAGCAAGATGGCTCATCCACTGGAGTATTTGCGGTTGTTTGGGGGCTTCAAGGACTTCCCCTCGGGGGGGGGAAATTGTTATTTATTATCTGTTATGTTTATATGTTAATAAAAGACGGCTGCTGTGGCCGATTTATTCCAAGCCTGGTGTCCGTGTGTCTTTTGGGGCATGTTGAAAGAGGCATGGGGGAGGTGTGGACATGGAGTTGGAGTGAATAGAGCGGGGTTCTGGTTAGGGGTCGGACGGCGGATAACCAATACCACCGTCAAGTCATGGCCGGACTGGGGGCGCAGCCTTAGGGGAGGGCATCATGACGGGGGTTTGGTTTAGGGAGACCCCAGTGTGTAGGTTAGGTGGAGTTAGAGGGGATGGGAGGAGGAATCGTGGAAAGTGGGGGGATTGGTTGGTTTAAGTGTGGGGGTGTGGCCAAGGGGTTAAATAGAGTAGCTGAGGAGAGACCGGGGGCCATTTTGTTAGGATCTAGAAAAGAGCTCCCGCCCACCCGCCCTTTATTTATGGGGTTGGGGTGGTTGTTCAAAGGGGAGTGGGGCAGGTTATGGTAGTTTGTGGTGTCACGGTGGCTGTGGCGGGGGGAGGTCCTTGAAGTTGGTCATATTCACAGAGGAGGATGCTGGGAGGGCTCCATGGTTGGGGCTGGACTCCCAGTGGTGACGGATTTATAAGGGGCCATTCAGTGGTGCTTCTGAGCTGGAGGACAACGGCTGGAAGCAAGATGGCTCATCCACTGGAGTATTTGCGGTTGTTTGGGGGCTTCAAGGACTTCCCCTCGGGGGGGGGAAAATTGTTATTTATTATCTGTTATGTTTATATGTTAATAAAAGACGGCTGCTGTGGCCGATTTATTCCAAGCCTGGTGTCCGTGTGTCTTTTGGGGCATGTTGAAAGAGGTATGGGGGAGGTGTGGACATGGAGTTGGAGTGAATAGAGCGGGGTTCTGGTTAGGGGTCGGACGGCGGATAACCAATACCACCGTCATGTATTTTAAAAAAATACATCTCTCTCAATAGTTCTATAGCTACTGAATGAGACAGAAGAAGGGATGCCTTTAACATATATATCTCCTTGAGAAGCCAATTTGACCCTAAAGGGTTAATTCAACCTCTAATCTAAACTCTGTCCTGTCACTTCTCTTATCTCTCTGCTCTGCTATCAGTGAACCTTTCGGGATATATTGTCTCACATGCGGGTGTCAGGGAGCCGCTATCTAATACCGGGAGACTCCCTGAACCTCCGGGAGAGTTGAGATCCCTGAAGTTTGCTCCCACAGCTAGCAGCACGGTAAGTACCAGCCCTGCATTTACTGTTATCAGCAGTGATGTCCCACATGTTGCTGACCCTCCTCTGGGTCCTCCTGCCTTCTCTATGCTTGTTGACCCCCAGCACTGCCTTCACTATTCCTAGGCTGTGTGAGAGGGCAGAAGGAAGCAGAAGCGCTCTGCATGATGGAGCTGACAGGATGACGGGCTGTTTGCTGCAGCAGTGGGACTGTACTTACAGCTGTCAGGGTCAGACAGGAGCCTCAGCTCTGCTCACTGTAGTGCATATGTATTCTTCCTTATGGGACCTGTGGCATGTGCTGGATGCTCCAGATAGACTACCTCTGAGTCTGAGTGAAGGATGGGACATGACTAAAATTGCTCAGCTCTGCTCCTTGTTAATAACAAAGGGAGAAGTTCAGCTGTGAGACAGAGATCTAATGCTGTGGACCTGCAGAAGATCTGTCCCAGGGGTCACATTGACCAGTGTGGACAGTTCTGCTGCAGTAATTAACCCTATAGGCTCTCCTCTGATTTACACCTATCATAAAATAAATAAAACTTAAAGGGTAAGGCCGAGTTCATGTGCCGTTTTTTCCATCCGTTTCATGTATACATACAGTGGCATCCTTCATCATAGAGTTTGAAAGAAAAATTTATATGTTAACCTATACTCTGCAGGATAGAAAAGCATAGGGTGCAGCACTTTTTTATCCCCCCCCCAACATATAAGTAAAAACGGATGGCAAAAATGTGATGTGACCACAGCCTAACCTTTTATTTAGCTCCTAATGTACCCCGCACCTTCACTAATCAGCTTTAATTATTAAACTTTTTATTGGGAGGGGGCCCAATTCTGAGTTTTGCTATGGGGCCCCATGATTTCTATGTACGCCCCTGTGACTGTCTGCATGTATTGCGCTACACTTCTACTACAAAACCGCATTGCTAAAACCACAAAATTGTGGATTTTTCAAGAGTCAATACCGCTGCTTGCTGTGTTTGAATGGACTGTTTTGCACTTAAAATGGCCGCCTAAGGGACTTATAATTGTTCGCTGCGCCATCACGGAGCAGCCTGGTGGGAAAAATTAAGTCACACCCCCTCTCAGAGCAGACAAAGTTGGTGCACCTCCCCATATGCAAAGAGATAAGTAAAAGTGCCGCCTACCACTCCTGTAGCGGTCCAGGGAGGCCGGGCTGTATGCAAAGTGTAGCACCGCCCCTCCTGGCTGTGGATCGCGGTGAAGAGAGACGCCGCACACGGGACTGGTGTGTGACGTACTCTCACGGATTGCGAGATCTGGCATGCGAGCAAGAGAGAGAGGAGAACCGTCGCCATTGCCAGCCAACCTCCACGGGAAAAACGCAAGTACAGGCCCCAACCTTACTCCTCAGCCTGTGAAAGTCCCCCATCAGCAACAGAGGGGGCATTTAGTAACAACCTTCCTCAACAGTATCTCCGGCCTGCACCGCTTCTTAAAGAGCCATACACCCGCAACGGTTGCCTATAGCAACCCCATTTAAAAATCGCATAAAGTCAGATTTAGCCTGCAGCATTTAAATAAACTGTCATTATCATGTCTGCTCAGGAGGAAGCCGCGCAGCCCAACCTGCAGCAGCCAGCATGATACCACTAACCATGCCCTACTACTTTGGGGCCCTTTGGTTCCCCCGATACTCCTGGGAAGCTTACACCCTAAGAGACTTTAAAGAGAAAATGTTTGCCATGTT
Source organism: Bufo bufo (assembly GCF_905171765.1). Lineage (NCBI taxonomy): Eukaryota > Metazoa > Chordata > Amphibia > Anura > Bufonidae > Bufo > Bufo bufo. Next base: position 75,721,135 of record NC_053394.1, on the reverse strand, counting down.
TAGGTTGTACCCTGTCTCCACAGAGCAGCAAATGGAAATACTCCTAGCACAACTAGAGGGAGCCGCAGTCCGGGAGGTGAAGTCCTGGCCTAGCTCTGAAAGAAGAACACTGGGACAGATCTTTGAGAGACTCTACACCACCTTTGAACCCAAGACCGTGTCCGAGGTCAAAATGAGGTTCTTCAGCACGAAACAACAAATCGGTCAGTCACTCAGAGACTTTGCATTGTCTTTACAAGAAGCCCTTAAAGCTGTGGTTCAGGTAGACCCCCGTGAGGCAGAGAACCAAGACAAAACTTTGAAAGAACAATTTATTGAAGGTGTTAACACTGACAACCTAAAAAGCCAGTTGAGAATGTTAGCTGCCCAACACCCAAGCGTCACCTTCCTAGACTTTAAAGAGCTAGCCATTAGTATTCTGTGAAAGAGTCCGCTGCCAGAGCCTGCTAAATTTACTGAAACTCCTGTCCATACGCCTGCTACCCCTTCCACGTGTTGTTCGGTAGCCAGTCAGGCAGCTCAAACTCCGATCCCTGATGCCGTAGCAGCCTTGACAGAACAGGTCAACTTCTTGACAAAAAGACTGGAGAAGGTGTGTCAAAAATTAGAACAGTGGGAGAATGTCACGGCTGAGGATGGGGAAAACTCTCAGCCGTGCGATGCAAGAAGATGTTAATGGCTGCTCGACCAGGACGACAGAATTAGGGAGCAGGTCACCTCCTAATCGCATCCCTAATCTGACCCTGACTCCTAGCTGTATGAGCCGACCCTGATGGTAGGAGGGCTCATACTCGGGAACCTTGAAGTCCCTGCTAGCCCTCAGGGTGGCCCTAAACTAGGAGCAGGGTAAGACGACCTGTTCTTTCTGGATATGGAGGAACAGGAGTCTCACTGGCCAAGCTGCAAGGAAGGGGGAACATGTACAACTTATGGCAATGGCAGGTACATGCCACAAACACAACATTCACCTGCCACAGACACAAAGCCTGGAACCCATGTGCAAGTGCTGCTGTCCACAACAACACAAACGGACACAGCACACACCACACATCACACAGGAACCGAGGACCATAAGCTGCGAAGAATAAAGACCAAACAAACATCTTCATAACTTCATGTAACATAAACCTATGACCACAAGGGTGGCTCCCACTGGCAGATGGTATAACACAGGAGGATGACTCCAGCTAGCCATGGCTGACGTACCCCTCAGACTACTGATCTTAACTGAGGCTTTATAGCCCATGTAGCCACACCCACACACAGACACACCCAGTGCACACACACTAGGAAGGAAGTTAACCCTTCCAACACAAGGCAAGGGAAGACGGACACTTAAAGGGGAAGTACACACATAAACACACACTTCACCTGTTGCCGCGGGCAACGGCATGCGTGGCAACCATGTCCTGGGGATCAGCCAGAAGGCCGAGACACTGCCACCACATGCATACAACACCAAACGTAGTCACAGGCAACCAAGTGAAGGAAAATGTCACTACGCACACCATAGGCCGTGACAGAGAAGCCTTTATTATTGGAGGATGAGACACCCCTACAAAAATAACTTTTCCCTCCTAACTGCAAAGATATATATCCCAGAGGGCCTGGCGGGCGCCCAAATGACCACTTCAATGCCCGCAGGCGACCTATTTGCACCTACTGTCATAAGTCAGGGCATACGGAACCAATGTGCTGGCGGTTAAAAGAGAGACCCTTGAGGCTAAGGACCGCCCCTTGAGAGGTAAACCAGTAGGTCTACAAGATCCCAACTGGATGCCCAGATATGTAGGATCCCGTCCGAATTAATGGAATTCCCTTTGTCGCCCTACTGGACACTGGATCCCAGGTCACTATCATCCTACGGCCTACATTTGATAAATACTGGGACCAGAACAAACTTACGCAACCACCAGAATCCTGGTTGGATCTTACAGCCAGCAACGGGAAACCCGTGCCAATGCATGGTTATTGGGAGCCAACTCTGCAAGTAGGAGAAACCACCCTACCTTGACAAGGTATTATTGTTGTACAAGACGGAGACAAGAGTGGCTTTTCAGTAATACAAGAAATGAATGTCCTTAGGAACTGTTACACCGAAATGCTTGAGGCATTACGCCAATATATGCCTACTGCTTCACCTGCCTCCAAAAAGGTCATACAACAAACCATCCGTGTGTTAAGCGCACAACAAAAATTCGCCAACGAGAAAGGGGAAATCTGCTGTGTCCGCATCCGTGGTAACCAACCAGTAATTCTTAAAGCAAATACCGAAACACTCCTGTGGTGCCGAGCTGCTCTTGGGATCCAAGGCCAAGACTACCAGGCCCTAGTAGAACCCATCACTCTAGAAGATCATCCTTTAGTCCGTGCTGCAAGGAGCCTAGTGACTGTTTCCCAAGGTAAAGTGCCTGTCCGTCTCCTAAACTTGAATGATCACCACGTTACCCTCACTAAACACTATCCTGTGGCTCAGTTACTGCAAATTTCTTTCCAGGATGTCATCAGCGTGCCTGCAATTAAAGTAGAACAATCTGCACAGGACTCCAGTACTCCCGAAAATGCTCCACCTGCATCTTGGTGGGAAGAACTCAACGTGGGAGACATCTCTACGCCCAAAAACCAAATTGAAGGAGTTTTGAACATCATGAAGGAACATCATCAAGCCTTTAGTATGCACTCTACGGATTATGGGGCAGTTTGTGGAATCAAACAGACTATCCTTACCGGCTCTCACCCTCCAATAAAAGAAAGGTACTGGCCTATATCACCAACAATGTACCAATCTGTGAAGCAAATGATCCGGGAGATGAAGAATTCCAATATTATCCAAGACAGCCATAGTCCATGGGCTGTGCCACTAGTTCTTGTCCGAAAAAAGGATGGTAACATCAGGTTCTGTGTGGACTACAGAAAACTTAATCAAATCACCCACAAGGATGCCTATCCTCTACCCAAAATTGAAGAATCCCTGACAGCACTGGGGTCATCAGCCTATTTCTCTACTCTTGATCTGACCAGCGGATACTGGCAAGTAGCCATGGCTCCTGAAGACCGAAAGAAAACAGCTTTTACCACCCCCATGGGCCTATTCGAATTTAATTACATGCCCTTTGGACTTTGTAATGCACCAGGAATGTTTCAACGACTAATGGAACGCTGTTTAGTCTATAGAAACTTCGAGACTGTCCTACTCTATCTGGATGATGTCATTATTTATTCCAAATCCTACGAAGACCACTTGAAACATCTTGCAGAAGTCTTCCAAGTCCTCATTAAACAGGGACTCAAGATCAAACCATCTAAGTGCTACCTGTTGAAGCCAGAAGTCAAGTACCTGGGACATGTTGTCAGTGCAGAAGGTGTTAAACCAGATCCGGAAAAGTTAGCTGTAGTGCAGAATTGGCCTACTCCTACCACAGTAATGGAGGTGAGAAGTTTCCTTAGTTTTGCAGGGTACTACAGATGTTTCATCCCTCACTTCACCCAGATCACTGAGCCAATTCAGGAACTCCTAAGAAGACATCCAAAGAAGTATCAGAAGACTCAGATACATGTGGAGTGGAACGAAGACAGGGAAATTGCCTTCCAGCTCCTGAAAAAGAAGCTGACCGAACCACCTGTCTTGGGATATCCAGATTATCAACAGCCGTTCCATCTCTACACTGATGCCAGCCAGAAAGGCCTGGGTGCTGTTCTGTCCCAAATGCAAGAAGGACACGAAAGAGTGATTGCTTACGCTAGATCCCTGAAAGGAGCCGAAAAGAATGACCGGAACTACAGCTCTTTCAAGTTAAAGTTCCTCGCACTTGTGTGCGCTGTCACCGAAAAATGTAAGGACTACCTTGCAGCAACTCCCTTCATAGCTTTCACCGATAACAACCCACTGGCACATCTCAATACAGCCAAGCTAGGTACCTTAGAACAAAGATGGGCCTCACGTCTTGCTAACTACAACTCCACTGTAAAATACAGAACCAGCAAGTCCAACGAGAGCTCGGATGCCTTAGCCCGCCTGCCTACCAAGGAAGATCCTACTGCACACGTAGATGTCTGGAAAGAAGTGGAGATGCCTTATTTCTACAAAAACTTCGCCCAACAAGCATCCCCTCCATCAAAAACAAAAGAGACCTAAATCCCCATCTACAGAACAATCCAGAATCTCAAATTGAAAAGGAGAGATGGATCAAAATTCAGTCAGAAAGTAGAGTAATCGGAGAGCTACATGACTTCCTCACCAGTGGAAGAACACCTGAGAGAATCCGCAGAAGAAATGCAGACCCAGAACTGTTGAAGCTGTGGAGACACTGGAAACAACTCTTTCTGCAGAAGGGCCTACTATTGAGAAGAAGCCTGGATCCCGTTACCTATGACAGGGTATGCCAAATCCTAATCCCACGCCGGGTTGCAAGCATTATTCTCGACATGTACCATGACAAATCAGGACACTTTGGCGTGCAGAAGACAGAAGCTACCGTCCATAGACGATTCTATTGGATTGGAATGCGAGGAGACATTGAGAAGTGGTGTCGAGAGTGTTCCGCCTGTGCTGTTGGACGAGGTGAAAAGCATGACCAAAGAGCACCCTTACATCATATTGTAAGCCAGACACCATTGGAGATCATTGCAATTGACCATGTGAAGCTGGAACCAAGTCGCTCAGGCTACACATACGCTATGACCATCATTGACCACTACACCAAATTCGTTGTAGCCGTACCTGTTAAGGACTTGACTGCTAAAACAACTGCAGATGCCTTCTGGAAACATTTCCTGTTACCATATAGATGTCCAGAAAAAATTCTTACAGATCAGGGATCTGCCTTTGAGTCACAACTCTTCAAAGAACTGTGTTCACGTCACAATTGCCAGAAAATCAGAACAACAGCTTACCATCCCCAAGATTATGGACTTTGTGAAAAAATGAACCAGACCCTAATAGAAATGCTTAGAGCTGTGCCACCTGCTACCACGAATGATTGGCCTACTCTCCTGCCTTAATTGATGTATACCTATAATAATACCATTCACTGTTCCACTGGGTATACACCTTACTACCTCATGTTTGGCCGACAAGGTAAACTACCTGCTGACCATACTTTGGAAGTATAAGTGCCTGATGCCATCAATCCATTGCCAAAAACTGATTGGGTGAGCGAGCACCAAAGACGTCTAGCTGATGCACAAGAAATTGTTCACCACTGCATGCAACACGCTCATAAAAGGCAGCAAAAAGATTATGCCCAGTCTGCCAAAGCAGAGCCTCTTGAAATGAGTGATTATGTGTGGCTAAAGAACAATCATCGCACCAGCAAGTTGGACAGTAAGTGGGAAAGAGACCCCTACATTGTTTCAGCTATCCCCAATCCAGCAACTGACATCTATGAGATCACCAGAGAAAACAAATCGCCTCAAATAGTACATCACAATCGCTTGAAACTGTTTAACAAGGAGAAAGATACTCCAGGAGAAATCCTTCCAGCCAAGACTGTTGCAGAGGAGCATCAGCCTCCAATTGAAGTGCCTGAATTACCAGTTAAGTCTGTAGAGCCTATGCAAACTGTTGAAAAACTAATGGCAGAAACTGTTCCTCTAAAATGGTTCCTTACACCATGGTTAAACATTGCTGTGCCTGCTCCAGTCAGTCCAGTGTCACGTCAGCCGGAGGAACCACCTCAAGAAGAAGTTTCAGTAGTGCAAGAAACTCCAGAAGTACCAAGTCCCCTTGCGCCAAGGCCAGAAGAAGGACCACCACTTCACAGATCCAGCCGCATTACCAAGGAATACCCACCTGCTCATTATAGGGAGTATCTACTGCAAACCCAGAGGAGAATGCTTCCAGCCATCCCAGTTTAATGTGGATTACAATTTCGCTTCTTGGTGAAACTACAGAGCCAGAGTAAGAGACTTCTTAACTATGATTATTTGCCTTACTCCAAGGACTCTCTACAGTCTTCTTTGTTTTGTTGTCATAATGTTCAAGTCTGTGCCCGGAGAAAGACTCAAACGTACCTGAGCCTCTATGTTGTCCATCATCTTTACTTACCCTATGCTCAGGGAACGGACTCATGCCCTGGGAGCCTCCTGACTTGTACCGATGTTTATTATTTCCCCATTATAGACTATCCTGGTTTATTACTGTTTCGCTGTTCCAGGTCAGTGCCCCTGTTCATCAGTTTCCAGAGGGAAGAAACAACGCCCCTTTTCACTTGTTTACTACCATTCTTGATGTTTGCCTGATATTTACATTTGTGCCTAACCAATTGCTTTTCAGTCTCAAGTATTGTTATGGGTTATGGTACTATTCTTCATGCCTGCAGCATTGTTCTCTTTTTTATCTTTCAGGAGATCTTCAGCTTCGTGTCGAGGTCGACACGGGTTAAGCAAGGGGGTATGCAGTGTCCCACTACCCACATGGGTACTGCAAAGTTGTGGTGTATTGCTTTCTATGCCTTATATAATCTGTTTTATGCTGCAATGCATCTTTATGCATAATCCCTGCTTACAGGTGTGTCAGATTGCATTACACTGAGCCTACCACTAGGGGGAGACAACACATCCCATATATATATATAGCCCAGCTCAGGCTTAGCCTTAGGGAGTTGACCTCAGTCTTCAGCCCTCAGCTGAAGTAGTCCACATCTTGCTCAGAACTCTGCTAAGAATTAGTGGACATCAGCTAGAAGTTTTGCTTCAGGAACGGATATTAATCCAGAAAGCACTAAAGAAGCAGACACCCAAAGGGTTACGGCCATCGCTATACGCGCCTTAGGACCTTTGGAGCTAAAAGTGAAGGATAACTGGGATAACAGGACCAGCATAAAAGTCCTCTACCAGTAAACATAAAAACTTATATCATTAACAACTTGAGAGACAGACATCACACCTGTGAGCAGTGGACCTCTTGCAGCTTTACCTCTGTCCTTTTTAAAGAGACTGTTTTCTATATGGATGTGACTGTTACTAGGATCAACATTCAGTAAAAGTTCTAAGTTGGATTGCACCATCCTTGTCTCAGTCTCAAATTCCTCAGTTAACACTACAGTAAATGGTTGTACCACCATAAAAGGTACTGGCATCACGACTACAAGAGACCTTGCCATAGGCACATTAATACCATCAAGGGCACCTCAAATCACCATCTGGCCTGTGTCCATTACACCAGAATGTGCCCCAGAAAATTCCTGTGCTGTTCTCCTTATCACTTATGCGAGCCTGCCCATGTCACGGAAGGTCTTACAGAAAACTAGAAGACACAAATGAAGATCCGACTGACTTGATCCAAAACTAAGGAATCAAAGGGTAAGCCCTGCAACAGCCCTAGCTCTCTCCCTTACTGCTCAGCCTATGCAAAAATCTCTATGGTAGATAATTGCATACCCTAGTTCCTCGACTTTATGAAACCTGAACACCCTATAATAGGGAGGGGACATGACCACCGGCTCCCTACACAATACGGAGGGAGTCAGGGTCACCTAGGATCAAGCCCACGGGAAAACAGAAATAAAGAAACAGACTTATCTTGTGGATGCAGCAGTAACAGCTTCTAGCATCAGCACACTCCAGGAAGTTGTATAAACCGCAAAGTGATGCAGTATGGGAGGGGATTTAAAGGGATGCAATCAGTGCAACTAGATGACAGCTGAGAGAGGGAAACGAGATGACAAAACAAAAGCAAAACAAAAGAACCTCAAGCAGGAGGTTCTGAAGAACATCTGTCAGAGCTTCTCAGATGTCTGGCAGTGACAGTACCCCTCCTTCTACGAGTGGACTCCGGACACTCAGAGCCCACCTTCTCAGGATGGGACCTATGGAAAGCCCTGATGAGACGAGTGGCCTTAATGTCCGTCACTGGGACCCACATCCTCTCCTCAGGACCATAACCCTCCCAATGAACGAGGTACTGGAGAGAACCGCGGACAACATGAGAATCCACAATCCTAGAGACCTGAAATTCAAGATTACCATCAACCACAATCGGAGGAGGAGGCAAAGAGGAGGGTACAATGGGTTGGACATAAGGTTTTAATAGGGACTTATGAAAAACATTATGGATCTTCCAAGTCTGAGGAAGATCAAGACGGTAGGCAACAGGATTGATGACGGACAAGATTTTGTAAGGCCCAATAAACTTAGGACCCAACTTCCAGGAGAGAACCTTCAATTTGATATTCTTAGTAGACAACCACACCAGATCACCAATATTCAGGTCCGGACCAGGCACACGTCTCTTATCCGCCACACGCTTATATCTCTCACTCATGCTCTTTAGATTATCCTGAATCTTTTGCCAAATAGATGACAAAGACGAGGAGAATCTCTCCTCATCAGGTAGACCAGAAGACCCCTTCTCCAGAGAATGTCCCAAACTGCGGATGAAACCCATATGCACCAAAAAATGGTGACTTATCAGAGGACTCCTGACGACGTTATTTAAAGTAAACTCAGCAAGGGAGAGAAAAGAACACCAATCCTCCTGATTCTCCGCCATAAAACAGCGCAGATATGTCTCCAGATTCTGATTGACACGCTCCGTCTGGTCATTCGACTGTGGGTGGAAAGCAGAAGAGAATGACAACCGAACCCCCAAGCGTGAACAGAAAGCCTTCCAGAATCTGGAAACAAACTGCGTGCCCCTATCAGAGACTATGTCTGAAGGAATACCATGCAATTTGACAATGTGATCAATAAACGCCTGCGCCAGCGTCTTAGCATTGGGCAACCCAGAAAAAGGAATGAAATGCGCCATTTTGCTAAAACGGTCCACCACCACCAGAATCACAGTCTTCCCCGAGGAATGAGGCAGGTCCATAATGAAGTCCATGGACAGATGTGTCCAAGGACGGGAAGGAATGGGTAACGGGAGGAGAGGACCTGATGGCCGTGAATGAGGGACTTTGGCACGAGCGCAGGTCTCGCAGGCTGCCACAAAACCCTCAACCGACTTACGAAGCGCCGGCCACCAGAATCTCCGAGCGATGAGATCCACTGTGGCTCTACCCCACGGGTGCCCAGCAAGGACAGTATCGTGGTGCTCCTTAAAAACCTTGTGTCTTAAAGCGAGAGGCACAAACAACCTCCCAGGAGGACAAAGATCAGGAGCCTCTGCCTGGGCTTCCTGAACCTCTGCCTCCAATTCAGGATAAAGAGCAGAGACCACCACACCTTCAGCCAAAATGGGACTCGGGTCTTCAAAATTCCCACCTCCCGGAAAACAACGTGACAGGGCATCCGCCTTCACATTCTTAACCCCAGGGCGGAACGTGACAACAAAATTAAACCTTGAAAAGAACAAAGACCATCTGGCCTGTCTCGGGTTCAGACGCTTGGCTGACTCCAAGTAGGCCAGATTCTTATGGTCGGTAAACACGGTAATAGGGTGTCTGGCTCCCTCTAGCCAATGGCGCCATTCCTCAAAAGCTAACTTGATGGCCAACAACTCCCTATCTCCCACATCGTAATTTCTCTCTGCGGAGGAGAGTTTCTTCGAGAAAAAGGCACACGGTCGCCATTTGGCAGGAGAGGGACCCTGAGACAAGACCGCACCCACACCTACCTCAGAAGCATCCACCTCAACTATGAAGGGCAAAGAGATATCAGGTTGTACCAAGATGGGAGCGGAAGCAAAACTCTCCTTGATACTAGAAAAGGCCTTACGTGCCTCTACCGACCAGGAGGAAAAATCTACCCCCTTTCTAGTCATATCAGTGAGTGGTTTAACAACAGAGGAATAATTCAAAATAAACTTCCTGTAATAATTGGCAAAACCCAAAAAACGCATCAGCGCCTTCTGATTCTCAGGAAGCTCCCACTCAAGCACAGCGCGGACCTTCTCTGGGTCCATGCGAAAACCAGAAGCGGAGAGAAGAAACCTCAGAAATTGAATTTCTGGAACCGCAAACACACATTTTTCCAGTTTAGCGTACAATTTATTCTCCCGCAGGATGAGCAAGACCTGACGTAGGTGGTCCTTATGAGTTTTGAAATCAGGAGAAAAAATCAAAATGTCATCTAGATACACTAGTACAAATTTCCCCATTAAATGATAAAAAATGCTGTTCACAAAATGCTGAAAGACGGCTGGAGCATTCATCAAACCAAAAGGCATAACCAAATTCTCAAAATGGCCCGCAGGGGTATTGAAGGCCGTCTTCCATTCGTCTCCTTCTCTGACCCTGACCAGGTTGTATGCCCCTCTTAGATCACACTTGGAAAAAAACTTTAGCCCCAACAATCTGGTTAAACAGGTCCGGGATCAGAGGAAGCGGATAAGGGTCACGAATTGTGATACTGTTCAGCTCCCTGAAATCCAGACATGGTCTTAAAGAACCATCTTTTTTCTTAACAAAGAAAAAACCAGCGGCAACAGGTGACTTCGAGGGTCGTATGTGTCCCTTTCTCAGGCTCTCAGAGATATAAGCACGCATAGCGACCCTTTCAGGTTGGGAGAGGTTGTATAAACGAGATTTAGGCAGCTTGGTGCCTGGGATGATATTAATAGGGCAATCGTACTCCCTGTGAGGGGGTAGCTCCTGAACACCACTCTCAGAAAACACATCCGAAAATTCAGAGAGAAAATATGGTACAGTCTTAGTAGAAACCTCTGAAACAGATGTCGTGAGGCAATTCTCTCTGCAAAAGTCACTCCAACCATTTATTTGCCTCGCTTGCCAATCAATGGTGGGGTTATGTTTAGTGAGCCAGGGTAGCCCCAACACTAGAGGAGTAGGCAACCCACTTAGGACGAAACATGACACATCCTCAACATGAGTATCACTCACAATTAAACGGATATTGTGATCTATGCCCTTTAACGATTTCTGAGAAAGTGGAGCGGAATCAATAGCAAAAACAGGTATATACTTTCCCAAAGTGCATACCTGGAAACCATGTGTTATAGCAAATTGATTATCAATGAGATTGACAGCTGCTCCACTATCTACAAAAATCTCACAAAAAATGTTCTTGCTCTCTAGCGCCACCCTGGCAGGTAGGACAAAACGGGAACTACTAGCAAATCAAAAGAACCTCAAGCAGGAGGTTCTAAAGAACGTCTGTCAGAGCTTCTCAGATGTCTGGCGGTGACAGCCCAGGGACAACATAAACGTGAGTAACCAGAACTGTATTTACCTCGGGTTACCTATTGCTCACACCGTGACCTCACATGTAATTCCCCTGTCGGTCTGGCATACCGCACTGGCACCACTAATATATATAGCTGGGGGGGGGAGGGTCAAGTCAGTGTGTGCGTTGTGGATGAGAATGAAGAGAGGAGGAAGTTAGGAAATTTGTTTTTCCACCTAAATAATTCACAAAAGATTTTATCACATATAACTGCAGCACTGAACGCTGAATGAAATTTGTTTTTCCACCGAAATAAGTCACAAAAGATTTTACCGCATATAGCAGAGCATGGAGATGGAAAGGGTCTTCGGATTCCCCCTGCACTATACGGACGTCTCAGAAATGATCCGCAGCTCCTGGGAAAGTCATGGAGCATCCCGGTCATCCGGCATCTATTCGCTCCGCTGAAGAATTATTTATCATGGAGACATCATGGAGATTTAACCGCATATAACAGCAGCTTTGAACACTGAATTTATAAAAATTTCCGAACGAAATAGTTCAAAATAACCGCCGCACTGATTGACTGCTACCGCCGCTACTTCCATGAACCCCTGCACCACTACTTCCCTGGTAGGTAGGCTGCTGCGAAGCAGGTGCTCTAGCCCCTGCACGTTTGGCTCCCGACCTCCCCCTGCTGCCACCCTGCTGAATCCCAGCCATGCTTTCAACTAGTGTTGATCACGAATATTTGAATTACGAATTTTTATCGCGAATATAGGTACTTCGAAAATTTGCAAATATTTTGAATATAGTGATATACACTCACCTAAAGAATTATTAGGAACACCTGTTCTATTTCTCATTAATGCAATTATCTAGTCAACCAATCACATGGCAGTTGCTTCAATGCATTTAGGGGGGTGGTCCTGGTCAAGACAATCTCCTGAACTCCAAACTGAATGTCAGAATGGGAAAGAAAGGTGATTTAAGCAATTTTGAGCGTGGCATGGTTGTTGGTGCCAGACGGGCCGGTCTGAGTATTTCACAATCTGCTCAGTTACTGGGATTTTCACGCACAACCATTTCTAGGGTTTACAAAGAATGGTGTGAAAAGGGAAAAACATCCAGTATGCGGCAGTCCTGTGGGCAAAAATGCCTTGTGGATGCTAGAGGTCAGAGGAGAATGGGATGACTGATTCAAGCTGATAGAAGAGCAACGTTGACTGAAATAACCACTCGTTACAACCGAGGTATGCAGCAAAGCATTTGTGAAGCCACAACACGCACAACCTTGAGGTGGATGGGCTACAACAGCAGAAGACCCCACCGGGTACCACTCATCTCCACTACAACAAGGAAAAAGAGGCTACAATTTGCACGAGCTCACCAAAATTGGACTGTTGAAGACTGGAAAAAGGTTGCCTGGTCTGATGAGTCTCGATTTCTGTTGAGACATTCAAATGGTAGAGTCCGAATTTTTGCATAAACAGAATGAGAACATGTATCCATCCTCTGATGGCTACTTCCAGCAGGATAATGCACCATGTCACAAAGCTCAAATCATTTCAAATTGGTTTCTTGAACATGACAATGAGTTCACTGTACTAAAATGGCCCCCACAGTCACCAGATCTCAACCCAATAGAGCATCTTTGAGATGTGGTGGAACAGGAGCTTCGTGCCCTGGATGTGCATCCCTCAAATCTCCATCAACTGCAAGATGCTATCCTATCAATATGGGCCAACATTTCTAAAGAATGCTATCAGCACCTTGTTGAATCAATGCCACGTAGAATTAAGGCAGTTCTGAAGGCAAAAGGGGGTCCAACACCGTATTAGTATGGTGTTCCTAATAATTCTTTAGGTGAGTGTATATTCGTAATTTCGAATATTCGAGATTTTTTTGTATTGCGGATTTTTATAATGCGAATTTTCGTAATGTAAATTTTTATCGCAAATTTTTCAATTGCCAAGTAAAAACATGATTACTCCCTGCTTCTTGCTTGTGGGCCAATGACTCATTGGCCCACAAGTAAGAAGCAGGGTGGAATCATGACTTTAAATGGGAAAAATTATGAATATTCTAAAAAACTAATATATAGCACATATCGAATATATTCTTTTTTTCGAATATTCGTAATATTCTAAAACAAGAATATATAGCAATATAGCGAATATTCGAAAAAAACTAATATAGAGCAATTTAGCTAATATAGTGCTACAATTTTTTTTCAATAGTTGTAATTTTTTCTCATCTGAAGTTCAAATTGGAAAAAAAATGTAACTATTGAAAAAAAAAGATTATAGCACTAAATCACCTAAATTGCTCTAAATTCGCGATGAAACTTGGCATTCCAAAAATTCGCATATTACGCGATCATTACCTTGTTGATTTTTGGAGTAAAAAAAATCGTAGAATATAACGAATATTCAAATTTGCAAATATTCTACAAAATATTCGCGAAATATCGCGAATTCGAATATGACCCCTGCCGCTCATCACTACTTTCAACACATATAACCGCCGCCGGCATGAACTGAGAATGCATGTTTCTGTTTGTACTGAAATAGGCCACTAAATGCTTTCAATACATATAACCGCCGCCGACATGAACTGAGAATGCATTTTACTGTTTGTACTGAAATAGGCTACTAAACGCTTTCAACACATGTAACCGCCGCCGACGTGAACTGAGAATGTATTTTTCTTTTTGTACTGAAATACAAAATAACACATATAACCGCCGCACTGACTGACTGCTACCGCCGCTACTTCCGTGAACCCCTGAACCACTACTTCCCGGGTATGTAGGCTGCTGCGAAGCAGGTGCTCTACCCCAGACACGTTTGGCTCCCGACCTCCTACTTCTTCCACCCTGCTAACTCCCAGCCATGCTTTCAACACATATAACCGCCGACGTGAACTGAGAATATATTTTTCTTTTTGTACTGAAATAGGCCCGTAAACACTTTCAGCAAAAATAAATGCACCAGTGAAGTGCGTATATATATTTTTTCTGTACTGAAATAGGCCACTGAACGTAACCTTTATTATGCTAATTTAAAACAACCCCACAAAAAACATATATTGGACAAAACAACAAACATGATAAATATGATAGGGACTCGGTGGTCATCAATCATCCACAATGTAGGAAGGGGCAGTCCCATAGGCAGGGTGGTCGTAGTTGATTGGGGATCTTTCCCTAATACTCACCCTATATCGTATGTCCCTGCCTAAAGAACGGAATGGCCGCCCCAATAGGGGCAATCCCGTATTCAGGAACCTCCTATACGCCCTAGGATGGCCCTGAAAACAGGTGATACAGGCAATCCATGATAAGGTTATAGATATATATTGTGGCCTAATCTTGATACACAAAAATAATAAATGCTGAATACATTAAAGATACTTTTACTCAAGTTATTGATAAAGTTCACAAATCTGTGATAAAGACTACTATGACCAAAGCAATAGTCCAGTCGACGCCAAGTACACTCTCAACCAGATCAAGTATTCTTAAAAGGGCACCTCAATAGTTAAAGATGACAATATATATCCTTTAGGTCCCTTTCTCCTGGGAGAAATACCCTTTCACCAGAATTAACTGCAGAAATGTACTGAGAATATATATTTTTTTTTTTACTGTAATACGCCCCTATACGCTTTCACCAGAATTAACTGCAGAAATGCACTGAGAATATATTTTTCTTTTTTTACTAAAATACGCCCCTATATGCTTCCACCAGAATTAACTGCAGAAATTCACTGAGAAAATATATATTTTTTTTACTGTAATACGTCCCTGCATGCTTTCACCAGAAATAACTGCAACAGTGCAGTGCGTACATATTTTTTATTTTACTGAAATACGCCCCTATACGCTTTCACCAGAAATAATTGCAACAGTGCAATGCGTATATTTTTTTCTTTATTTACTGTAATACGCCCCTATACGCTTTCACCAGAAATAACTGCAACAGTGCAGTGCTTATATATTTTTCTTTTTTTACCGAAATATGCCCCTATACGCTTTCACCAGAAATAACTGCAACAGTGCAGTATGTATATAAATTTCTTGTTGTACTAAAATACGCCCCTATACCCTTTCACCAGAAATAACTGCAGAAGTGAAATGCGTATATATTTTTCTTGCAGTACTGAATAAGATACTAAGACATAAGCCTCTAAAGAATTTTCAACATAAGACTTGCAGCCCAATAACAAAAAGCTGGAATGACAAAGCGGTCTAATGACTATTTGGATCCCCAAATAATTGTTTCCTGCACTTGTAAATCACTTTCCTATCAATCTCCCTAGCGCCATCTGACTTCTCTCCCTGCACTAAGATGCTGTGAAATGATTCCTCCCTATCCTTTCCCTGCAAATCATTTTTTCAGTCTTTTTTTTTCCACAATCGTTTTTCCAATAGCTGTCCCTAGCGCCTTCACACGTCTGTCCCTGCACTCTGAACACTGGAAAATGTCTGACTGTAAGATGGCCAACGTATTTATAGGGCTGTGACATCACAGGGCTGGCTGCTGATTGGCTGCATGCAGGCATGTCAATCTGGGTGATCCCGCCTTCCCAGAGTTCCTTCTCCCATGTCCTCAGTCCTCACACGTGTAGCTGTTATTTTAGGAAAAATGCTATTCGTTTCCACAAAGCGTGAGGAAATTCGCATTCGTTGCTAATCAAATTTTTCCTGAAATTCGAAACGAATTCCACATCGTCAGCTTCAATTCCCTCATCTCTAGCAGTGACATTTCCCGCCCTGTGTTATCCTGGCAGAGCTAACAATCTTTTATTACTGCAGACAGTACAGAGGGGGGAGGCTCCCACTGCAGCCAGTTGGGCATCCTCAAACGGAAGGTAGAGGAGCGCAAGGTCTCTAACATCCACCAGCTCTGTGATGTCATCATGAAGGAGTGGAAGAGGATTCCAGTGGCAACCTGTGAAGCTCTAGTGAACTCCAAAATAGATTACTGGTATGCAGATTATAAAATGACTTCACCTAAGAGATAAAAAGTGACTTATATTTCCAGTTGGTTACTTTATTTTCTATTGGCTCAATTTATTTTATTGCAGACTTTATGTAGAAAAGAAAATTGGAAAAGTGGTGAGCTCAAGAAAGAAATCCCACTGGGATCATCTGGTGTAGACCACAGTTTAGCAGTTTAGATAGAGACCTACCTACAGTACTGTATATAAAGGGCTGCTGTTATGGAGGACTGTAGCTATCCATTGGAAACAATAGGATCAACACCAACACCCACTGATCTTATTGTAGTTTCAATGGCCACCATACAACCCTTTATTTTTTCCACTCGGGACCTAATCTATAAGCCAGAGCAGAGACCCACAACAAAGAATGTCTCTCACTTTGGAAGAGTCAATATGACCATGCGTAAAATTGACAATCTATTAAAGTTGCTATCCTCTTACAAACAGTTATCTCCTATCAACAGAAAATAAATATTCTGTCATAGTTAAATAAATTACAATAAATAATATTTTCCAATTCAGCACGGTAGCGCTGCATAGAACACATACTGTATGCAGCAAGGCCTGTACGTTGGGATCAATTTGATAATCTTTACCTATGGGGTTTTCAGCCATGAATAAAGTGCTTTTGAGCTGCCTGCAAACTGCTGCTTCTTGACTATATTGCCTGCAGCCATATCTAAACTATGACACTAATATCTGTTCATTGCTGCAATAGAAAAGTATTTATTGCAGCCAAAATAAACTTTTCATATCATTCTAAACATCGTGTAATTGATGCTGTTAAAAGCATAGTTCAGAGCAATGTTCTCCGCTTTAGTAATTCTAGGATGGCTGCTCAGTCTTTGAAATGAAAATACTGTGGGATCTTGATAAAATAAGTTTTTCTTCTTCAAATGGCTTTAATTTAGTGACTAATTAGCTTCTGCAACTTTTTACTAAATTTACATTTCTTTTTGTTTATTTTGTCCTAGTTTGTTTTGTCATAAGGCATAATTGTTTTTCTCTGCCCTTGGACTTGGCACAACGTCACTCTCAGGATTCTATAACGAGGATACAGCAGGGATCTCAGCCGAATATATGAATTGCACATGGAAAATAATTTCTGTTGGTGTACGATGCAACACACGTGTGTCACACTCAACACCCTGCCATTCACTTCAGCCGGCCATATCTGGGAATGATGGCAAGAGCTCTCCTAGTGGTTAAAACAGTAGGGGTAAAAGAGGTACCACCTTTGGAGGCATGGGCAGACCTGCAAAGGGAAGCATACGTACGCACTCCCCACTCCTCTTCTTGGCCTCAGCTGTTCCACCTTCAATTTTGAGGCCGCTGCAGCCAATTGCTCGCCGGAGCAGTGATTTGCTCCCCTTGCATCACAAGACCACTTGACATGACGCAAGGGGAGCAAGTCACCTCTGTGGCCAACGATCGGCCGCAGCAGTGTCAAAATGGAAGTTTACGTCTTCTGAACACAGCGTAGTAGCCAAGGCTGGGGAGAGAAGAAGCGGGGAGCCATCAGTGGGAAGTGTTTGCCTGAAACCACACAAAGATGCAAAACCCTTTAATGGAGACCCCAGATAAAACCCCAAAATTAATTCAAACAGACCGCCAGACCAGACCTCAGAATCAATACAGACCCCCAGACCAGACCCCCAGATCCCCAGATTCACACACACCCCAGATCAGCTCTTAAATTCACACAAACCCCAGATTAAACTCCAAATACTGTAAGCTCCCAAGTCATACAGATCCCAGATCAGACCCCAAATGTATATAGACCCCAGATCAGACTCCAAATTTATACAGATCCAAGATTACACACAAAATCAGACGCCAAATTCATACAGACACCAGATCAGACCCCGGATTTATACAGACCCCAAATCAGCTCCCTACAGTTCTGGATTACATATCAGGGAGCTGTAGGCTCTTTGTATGGCACCATGTGACCTCTGTATTATGGCATATCACGGAACATCTCACCATTTTTTTCCAAAAGGTGAAAGTTGACTCTATGGGCCCATAGGAAGGCTGTGGATACAGTATTATGGATCTGCAATATGGCCATTTGCAAGGTCTTAAATGTACTTGATTGTGCTAAGTAACACAGACAGTATCAGATTACGTATATCATCCATATCAGCTCAGCAGTGACCTTACATAGGTGTTATGTGTACTCTGTGAATTAAAATGTCACTGTAATGTCATGTCGGCCATTGGCGTTTTGTAGCATGCTGTTTATTCAGCTGCGGCGTTTTCCGCACTCCTTATTAGAGTACTGTATCCAGCTACTACTTAATAAGCGCTTGTATCGTCCTTGCTGCATAATCTTGCTCATTTGTGATGTCACTTATTTTATTTGCGGCTGTAATTAGTGTGCTGTATGCGAGAGGAGAACTGCTGAGGTAGGCTAACAAGACAAAATAAGCGGAGAACTAATGACAGAAGATGCCATGTTAAATAGATGAAATGTAGAACTGCTTGTGCATACCAAATACCTAAGTAGCATAGTGAACATAGAAGGCAGCGCCTAGAAAGGAAAGTATAAAAATGTCTGAACAAAGTAAGGGTACTTTCACACTAGCTTAAATCAAAGAAAGGCAGAAGTGTTAATAAAACTTAAAGGGAGTCTTTCACCGAATATGACCATTACAGACCACTCAGATCAGGTTCTCCATTACTTTCCCAAGATTACTATGGTACCTTTCATATTGCAGTCCATCGCCGATTTGCTCCAAAAAATACTTTTATACCATATGGTAATTAGGTTCTGAAGGTGCCCAGGGGCGGCGTTCATGCGGCTGGTTACCAAACCCATCCTCTTTCACCCCTCTGGCCTGACCTTGTTTAATCTGATTACCTCCTCCTCTCTGTCTGAAATCCTGCGTCCTCGCCGCTCCACACATTCCCGGCGCGTGCGCACTGCATTGCCCGTTATGGGCAGAGGAACAGGGACTTTCAATGCACATGCGCCAGCCTGTGCAACCCGATCCAGCCGGCGGAGGCACGGGATTTCAGACAGAGAGGAGGAGGTAATCAGATTAAAAAAGGGCGGGCCAGAGGGGTGAAAGAGAAGGGGTTTGATAAGCAAAGCGCCGATGGGCCTGGGCACCGGCCGCATGAACGCCGCCCCTGGGCACCTTCAGAACCTAATTACCATATGGTATAAAAGTATTTTTTGGAGCAAATCGGCAATGGACTGCAATATGAAAGGTACCATAGTAATCTGGGGAAAGTAATGGAGAACCTGATCTGAGTGGTCTGTAATGGTCATATTCGGTGAAAGACTCCCTTTAACTTTTACTATAAATCCATCAAAAGTGGGAGAACCCATAATACGTTCCCCTCTTAATACAGTCCCCAGAGTAAATAGACGCCTATGATTCTCAAACCCTGCAACAAACACGTGTAGTGCTAAATGAAAATAGCGTGGCACCAGAAAATACACATAATCCTTACCAGAAGGGGTATACGTGACTCCTGGTATAATGAAGCAGTCAAATCGGGCCTTACTACGATCTTGCTCCTGGGCACAAAAGCCCAACCACTAAATTTAGTAAAGGGTGCTTAGAAACCTATAAACATGTGCTCAAATGAACAGATATATGTGTCCCAACGCGTTTCATCTATTTATATTTAGCCCCAGATTCATCAAGGGACACGGGTCTTGTGTTTCTTTTATCAGGGAAATAGTTAGTCCCGAATACACTGAGGTGGACTGTATGATCGCACCTCCAAGTAGAATGTCACCCTAAGATGAGGGTATTCATCTACAGGTAGGAACACCTGTAAATATCTGGTATTCCTCCATATGGCATCTATTAATTAATTTCCATTGAAATGTATTAATGCCAGATTCGGTACCAAGTGTTCCGGAAAACAGATCCTGTTTCCAAGTCTGCACATGCGCAGACCTTTAAAAATGCAAAAAAATAAATACCGGATCCGTTTTTCCGGATCACACTGGAGAGACGGATACGGTATTTCAATGCATTTGTCATACGGATCCGCATCCGGATCCGGAAAGAAATGCTATCCGTTTGCATACGGATGCCTGCCGGAATCCTCTAACACAAGTGTGAAAGTACCCTAATACATTTCTGTACAAGTTACTTATAACCTCACATAACTTTAGTGGAATACTGAGGAAGAGGCAGCTGAAGGCAACGAGCTTTCAGTTAATGTACAAGGAAGGGGGTGTAGCTGGGTCTCAAGTGGTATGCGTTTTTACTCACTCTAGGTCGGGGAATCAGGCGGACACAGTCGTAACAGTTATAAATTAAACAAATCAGTCAAGTTTACAGTTACAACATCCTTTAACAGGAGGCAAGTTTAGTGGTTACAGCCCCTCAATGAGAGCACAGGCACCAGATTATTTTGGTACACTGTCTCTTTAAGTGGCAGATACAAATATGGCTGTGTCCCTTTAAGGGCTCATGCAGATGACCATATATGTTTTGCGATCTACTGCCATTTTCTTTTTCACTTCAATAGAAAAACGGACAAGAGTAGGACATGTTCTATTTCTTTTGCAGGCTTGTTGAAATGAATGGTTCCACATCTGATCCATAAAAAACGTGGATCAAATATGAGCCCTTAGAGATAACAATTCACTGATGGGGGTTGTTAGGAAAATTTACTCTCTTTTACCTAACTTGTCCCTGTCTTCAGATTTCGGCGATCAGCTTGAATTAAGTCTAACCGGTACCGGGAGAATGAACTAGATTGACCAGATGAACACATGTCTATTTCCAATCCATTCTGGTTTATTCACAGCTGGCAAACAGTTTTAATAGAGGGGGTTGAGCTTCCTTTACATCCAATCATATGTTAGCATTAGTATTTGACCAATAGTATGGTCACACATAAGCTCTGCATTAACATAATAGCTGACTCATAGTAACAGCATTTGACCAATCAGGTATATACACATAAGCTAGCAGACACTTGAGCCAGATGACCTTATATGGCTTGGACTGTTCATACTTTCAAACTAAGGCATGTATGGATTTCTTGAAACAGCCCAGGATATGTCACACACATTCCTTAAGGGGGAAGGGAGGTTTTGTAGTGCACTAACCAAATGTAATACACATGGCTGAACAAGACAAAATGGAGTCACATATATCCCATCAAATCCCCTCTTAGAACCTTATATATATATATACTATATGGTTCTTTCTCTGCTCTTCCTTTGTTTGCTTGTAAGCCTTTAGGTGTTCCATATACCCTTCAGGAGTATAATCCTGAGGCTTTGTTGAGGTTGTGTTTACCTCTTCTACCTCTACCGGAGTATAGAGGGATGTTGAGTGCACCCCTCTTTCGGCCACCTTTTGACATATGGCTAGAAGGGAGGGCACACACTGCAGACAACAGCAGAGACCCACTATTGCAGCGACCACGGCAAATGCCACTCCTAAAACATACCTTATTTGACCAAAGTCAGGTATTCAGCCAAAAAGCCAGTCCCACCAACCTTGGTCAACATCCTGTTTTATATGTTTTCTCATCTCCTCTAATTGGCCTATTTTATCTTTTATTCCACGGGAGTGATCTAATAAATTGAAACAACACATCCCTGCGAACGCTCAGCATCCTACACCATGCTGGAGCAATAAATAGTCAATAGTTGCCCTATTCTGCAAGATAGCCTTTTCATACGATTGTATATCCAGCAGCATATCTTGCAGAACTGCACTAGTGACATTTATCTGTTTTACCATAAAACAGGCAAGTTTTGATATTGTCCTGTGGTTATATATGGCCAAACCTGGTACTCCTATCAAAGATACCCCTAAACTCATATATTCTGATCTAGAGAGGAGATTCACATTATAATCACAATTTTCTGGTAACTGTAGGGAAGTGTCTCTCGTGTGTCGTGTCTGCATTGCTGGGAATAGTGGTATCATTGTTAATGTCAACCTAGCTATTGTACAGGGTCCCTCTGTAATATTGGCCGGTATGTATGTGTAACTAGTATTCCCACAGGCCAATACCCATCCTGCTGGTAGAGGTACATGTTTGTCTAGGGATGGTACTGTTTTTGTAATATTACATTGCATATTCTTTCCTGATATTATCTTTTTACAACTACCTAAATCTCTATCACAAATATTTGGTTTAGTCTTATTCTGCATTTTTGCTTGTATGCAGGGAGGCAATAGTGTCTCATCACAGGTGAATATTTCTGCTGCTGTGACAAGACCTGTAATTATTTCTACCATATTACTCTGCAGAGTCTCATATGTAGGACAGTCATAACAAGCATGATAAGGATTTACATATCCATATTTAACATCATGATCCTCCATATCTGCGTCATTCCATTGGGAACGTAGGAGCTCCTTCCATACATCTAGTGGGGTGGGGACCGCTACCAAACATGTCTCCAAAATGTTAGATGCCGATAAAGTGGTTTGGAGACAAAAGTCAGTTAAGTTCAGAGTTTTGGCCAGGTACAGCCATAAGTTCTCCTTTGTCTTGCATAGACTGTCTTCCCCTCTGCATTCTGTTTCCAGGTATATCTGTCTGTTCCACAGCCATGGGACAGTAAGTAGGAGACACAAAATTACAATTATTAAGGCACTACATCTCAGCCATCTCGAGGAATTTCCCGACTGCGTCATCTTGTTGGGGGTCAAGGCTGTCTGCCTCCGTTAGTACCCCTTCTGTATCTTCTTCGAGGTCAAGGCTGTCTGCCTCCGTTAGTACCTCTGGGCCTCATTGGAGGTCAGGGCTATCTGCCCTCGTTAGTACCTCTCTTTTCTTCACCAACTTAATCCTTGTGGCGTGGATCCACGTGGGCGATTGTTCAGTGAGGACTGCTGTTCTGGTGATCACGACTACCTCGGTGGGTTGTCCGTAGGTGAAACTTCCTGGTTCCCTTCCCTTCTTTAAGATCTTGATCATCACCTGGTCGCCTATCCGGAATGGACGGGTTGATTCCTGTGAAAGAGAAGGAGACTTACAAGCCACTTTTTCTTCAGTTTTACTGAGGACTTTGATCAGATTAGTACTTCTCTCTGATCAGGTCCAAGTCCCCTTCCTGCACCACCAGGGGGCGTCTTGCCCATGGTGTGGGGAAAGGCCTACCCATGAGTATCTCAATGCTGTTTATGTCCTACTCTGTGGAAATGTGCTACTTAAGATGGAAGCACTATATTGGGGGAATGCATAACTTCCCCTCTTTGCAGACTAATTCTAATCCTATCTCAGGATTTTTCTGCAATACTGGATAACACCAGTCTTGCTGTTCCTGTTCAGTGGCATACCACTGAAGATCAGTAAGCATTTGCAACATCTCAGGGGTTGGAGGTGCCAAAAATGGCATCTCCCAATGGTTATACAAACCTGTGAGGTTGCTTTTGGCCACTCATTTCGCCATCTTAACTGCCAGCGCATTGCCCTGTGAGACATGATCCTTACCATCTGCTGCCGTGAATCCTCTCCTCTGCCAGATCATACCATGGTCCCACACTACCCCATGTGTGTACCTACTCTCAGTATAAATGGTGACAGGTCTATCAGCATGTAGAATACATGTCCTAGTGAGTGCAATAAGCTCAGCTGCCTGCTGTGTTGAGTGCGGATGTCCTTGAGTAGGCCTACAACATCATGAGTGGTGTGCAAAATGGTGTAATGTCACATTGTGAAAGAATTTGTCAACTCTACCATCATAGCACAGGCTGCAAGAGAACACAGACATGCCGGCATCCCTTGAACAGGGGTGGGCATTACCTTTGAGAAAAACACACAAGGACGCAACTTGCCTCCGTTTTCTTGTGTCAGTACACCCGCCATGGTTTTACAATTTTGGCGTGCAAACATGTGGAAGGGCATATTATAGTCAGGGAGGCCCAGCCCTCACGGAACGTCGCAAATTTGTCCCTTCCCCCAGAAAATCTGTCGGGAAGAGCAACCTTGGGTTCAGTGACAACCTGGTTACCCATAGCAACCGCTGGGGGTGCGGTCTGCTGCATTTGCTGCTGTTGTTGGAGAACAGACGCCTTCAATCCTGCCACCTCCAAAGACAGGCTTTGAAGCTGTTCTGCCAAGGCATCAATAGGATCCATATTGGATTCTAAGTAGAGAGAGAAAAAAAACAACAACAAACAAAAAATAAAAATAAAAAATTTTTATTTATTTTTTTCTCAAAAAGTATGGGCCAGTTATAATATCACGGTCGGCGTGGCTATCACATACGTGACACAGAGGGAGGGAACGAGGAAGGCCCTGCCCAAGTGAGAGGGAAGATGGTGACCCCTGACTCACCTGGCGGCTGGCACCTGGCTGCCCTGACGTCCCTAGACGGGTTCCTCACCCATACGCCGATCACGTGCCTAAAGCCCTGGCTTTCCCTGAGCTGAGCCCTAGGTAGTGAACAGGGCGATGGGAACACTAGTCCGCACCACTAACTCTAAGGGAAAACACCAAGGGGAGGACAGACAACACAGACTCAACATATATTCCCAGGTGGGCGACAACAGGAGACAACAATCAGCCAAACAGGGATCCGGAGGGTAGCACACAGGAACGACAACCAGGATTAACCACTCCAGTGGGTCAGTATAGATGTCCAGGCAGGAAGCTCTATAACTGGCAACTAGAGAAGTGTGAGGGGAGAATATAAGGAGGTAGGGAGTGGCAGACAAGAAACAGCTGAGGAGGAGAAGCTACGGATCCCTGAGAGAGACAAAAAGGATAGCAAGGCAAACACAGAAAACAAACACTAAGAAACACCGTGATCTTTAGATATAGAGCGCGCAGCCACCCGCTGCGACTTCCTGACCCCGGGTATAACGGAGTCAGACGTGGCTCTTGATACCCTCGTGACAACTTGTCCCTGTCTTCAGATTTCGGCGATCAGCTTGAATTAAGTCTAACCGGTACCGGGAGAATGAACTAGATTGACCAGATGAACACATGTCTATTTCCAATGCATTCTGGTTTATTCACAGCTGGCAAACAGTTTTAATAGAGGGGGTTGAGCTTCCTTTACATCCAATCATATGTTAGCATTAGTATTTGACCAATAGTATGGTCACACATAAGCTCTGCATTAACATAATAGCTGACTCATAGTAACAGCATTTGACCAATCAGGTATATACACATAAGCTAGCAGACACTTGAGCCAGATGACCTTATATGGCTTGGACTGTTCATACTTTCAAACTAAGGCATGTATGGATTTCTTGAAACAGCCCAGGATATGTCACACACATTCCTTAAGGGGGAAGGGAGGTTTTGTAGTGCACTAACCAAATGTAATACACATGGCTGAACAAGACAAAATGGAGTCACATATATCCCATCAGGGGTAGTAGTCATACTCACGGTTTTGCAGCTCCCTGGGTCGGCGTGCAGTGATTAGGAAGACAGCACTAAATCATCCGGGGCACTCTCTATTGCAGGGAAGACCAGCCAGATGGAAGTTGAGGTTCCCTTGATGGTAATGGGTATGCTTAGGGTGCTTTAGTGGCTGGGCCCCTGTGTTCATGACGCCAGCACAGTGAGGTGCAATTCAGAGATGATGTGGAATAAGGAGACCAAGTTTCTTAACAAACTCCCAGTACTTTACTGAAGCTGATCCAAAGGTCATCAATGCATGCAAAAGTCATTTACAGCAAGGCAGCTTTTACAGTGATTCAGATTAGTTCCCAGAAGTTGCATAAGGGGCTGTTTTCTATGACAATCAATCTTTCTCCCTTATTTCTCCAGGCTGGAGGGTTGGACTATCTCTGCTGTACTGTTTAATCATATACTTCTGCATATGCTTCTGTATCCTCTCTAGGAATACTATATTCTGACAGATGGCCTTTCTGTTCTTGGTTATGGTGGGCAGCTTGTAGCTTAGAATCTCTACTCCCAATGCAATGGAGACTAAAGCCTGATAAACGACAGTTACCTTCCTTTGCCAATATTCTCACTCCCTCTCTGAGTTGCCTGGATCTTCTGTAATCTTTCCCTTCTATGGGCTGGTACATGGAACTAACTTTGGAGTTTTTGTAACTCTCCAAGATGGCTGCTGAGGTGCAGATTTGTCCTCAGACATCACACACATTGACCTCCTTCTCCTCTGTACTGTGTGCAGGGCGGAGTCAGCCCTGAGAGGCTTGTTAGAACCTCCCCCTCCCTGTGCAACTTTATTGGAACTCATATATAATCATAATTTACATAAAACACAATCACAGTATTAAGCAGTGTGTTTCAGGACACTGCATTCCCCCCTGCTTTAATGTAATTCGTTCTCGACGCACTCTTGCCATGATGATGCATCACCTGAAAAATATAAAAAGAGCATGCATGCATATACACAGTACCATTACCCCATTCTTGTGTTCTCTCTTCTTTGGCTATAAGAGAATTGGGTTAGGCATATACATCAGGAGCATCACAATATAGAATGAGTGACAAGGGCCATAGTTTCTCTTGTAACTGGGGATATGGGGGCGCTGACCTGGTACAGAAAACAGTAAAGACGAGGAAGTCCAAAATGCAAACAAAAGGGAAACTTCTCAGGAGGCTCACAGGGTATAAGTCCATTCCCTGGGCATAAAGCATGATGGTGATAACTAACATCTTGTTGGGAAAAATATTTGTAGAAAGCCGGCATCTCTACTTCTTCCCAATTGTCTTTCTGTTCTGTATTGGGTTTCAGTATCACTGTTTGGTTACGTTTTATGCGAGCTCAGCAAATCTCTCCTTTCTCTTTAGCAAATTTCTGTTGTGCACTTAATACACGGATGGTTCGTTGTATCACCTTTTTCGAGGCAGGTGAAGCGGTAGGCATGGACTTTTCTAAAGCTTCAAGCATTTCAGTATAACAGTTCCTAAGGACTACTGGAGGGTTGTTTTGCCGTTGCTGGCTATAATGCTCAGCCAGGATTCAGGTGGCTGTGTCAGCTGGTTGTGGTCCCAGTATTTCTCAAATGCAGTCTGTTGGATAGTTGTGACTTGAGACCCGGTGTCCAATAAGTCAACAAAGGGAACTCCATTGATTCAGAGAACCACTTCTGGACTGGGTACTACATATCTGGGCATCCAGCTGGGATCTTCTGGACCTACTGCTTTACCTCCTGAGGTGCAGTCCTTGGCCTCGGGGGTCAACCTTTTAACTGCCAGCACATCATTTCTGTATGGCCTGGCTTGTGACAGTATCTACAAATGGGTCGCTTTTGCTCATTAAAGCGGTCAGTGGGGCATCTGTAAGCTGTGTATCGGGGTGGGCTCCCCAGGATACAGCGAAGTCACAGACACTAAAAGCAACACTGACACCAGCTTTATATGCAAGAACAGAAACTTTACTTTAACAATAGTGAAAACACAACAATATAAAAATACACCGACTAAGTTATACCCCAGGTCCACAGTCACCGTCCCTGTCCGAGAGACAGGCCTAGCCCAATGGCACACACAGCAGAGCCTGCAAGTCGTGCTGTGCCGCTAAAGAGGACACACCTAGCCAGTGGCGGACGCAGCAGAGCCTGCAAGTCAAATACTGCACCGCAGTCCAGTACAGTAAGGCCTAGCAAAACATATAACCCTAACTATCTAACTACTATAAGGCCTAGGCTAGTCTCTGTTAATTCAGGCGCCACACAGTAGAATACAATCAGTAACCAGGTATACTGACCTGCGTCCGTTCTGGGCCAGAGGATGCCGCTTACCCGGGATGGCCACCAACCTCTCAGCAACCGTGCGGCCTTGCTTGATAATATAACTGCCCACATGCTGTACACTGTCTTCCTGGAACAATCTCTCTTTCAAAGAGCCAGATCTAGTAAGGGGACAATAGCTAATCTCCTTCCTCTGCATGTCCATTCACTCCCGGACTTTCGCAAGCCAGGATGGAATCGGATTCAGTCTCTCAAAGAACAGTGCTTCCATCATGTCAGATCAGCACTTCCTGGTTTTTGAAGCAGCAAGCATGAGTCATCATCTGCTTTACATATGCAGATCCCAGAGTGTGCTGCCTGTGCTGCAAAACAGTGGCCTCTAGTGCCCGGAATGCCAAATGACAGCTCCAATACAAATTAAACATGAACATTATACAGGCAGAATTTATCCACAATCTCACACATCTACCAGAGTTTCTGGGATAAGTCTCTATACCATCAGGAGGGAAATGCTTCCTTGGTAATGGTGTCTTATCCTCCAGCAATAAGGGTTTCTCCCACTGTTCTAGTTTTTGGCATACTTTCTCCAGACTTTTGGTTAGGAAGTTGACTAGATCTGTCAAGGCAGCCACTGCATCAGGAATCTGAGGAGTTAGGTCATGTGATATTTTTATAGAGCCGGTCGATACGGACGCGGCGATACCTAATATGTATACTTTTTTTTATTTATGTAAGTTTTACACAATAATATCTTTTTTGAAACAAAAAAATAAATCATGTTTTAGTGTCTCCATATTCTGAGAGCCATAGTTTTTTCAGTTTTTGGGAGATTATCATAGGTAGGGTCTCATTTTTTGCGGGATAAGATGACGGTTTGATTGGCACTATTTTGGGGTGCATATGACTTTTTGATCGCTTGCTATTACACTTTTTGTGATGTAAGGTGACAAAAAATTGTTTATTTAGCACAGTTTTTATTTTATTTTTTTATGGTGTTTATCTGAAGGGTTAGGTCATGTGATATTTTTATAGAGCCGGTCGATACGGACGCGGCGATACCTAATATGTATACTTTTTTTTTATTTATGTAAGTTTTACACAATAATATCATTTTTGAAACAAAAAAAATGATGTTTTAGTGTCTCCATATTCTGAGCCATAGTTTTTTTATTTTTTGGGCGATTGTCTCAGGTAGGGGCAAATTTTTTGCGGGATGAGGTGACGGTCAGATTGGTACTATTTTGGTGGGCAAACGCCTTTTTTAAGCTTGCTGTTGTACTTTTTGTGATGTAAGGTGACAAAAAAATGGTTCACTTAGCACAGTTTTTATTTTTTATTTTTTACGGTGTTCATCTGAGGGGTTATATAGAGCCGGTCGATACGGACGCGACGATACCTAATATGTATACTTTTTTTTCTCCCTATTTTTTACCAATTTTTTTTCTTTTTTTGGGGAAAATTACGTTTTTGTTTATTTTTACTTGAAACTTGTAATTTTTGGGGGGAAAACTTTATTTTTTCAACTTTTTTTTTACTTTATTTTTTGTCCCACTTTGTAACTTCAACTTTTGGGGGTCTAATTCCTTTTACAATGCATTCCAATACTTCTGTATTGGAATGCATTGGCTGTATGAGTAATACTGTGAGATCCAGGGGGCTGGATTGCACCGCCGCCCGCTGCACCAGGTAAAAGCCGCAAACCACAGGTCTGAATTGCGGCGATTTCGGCGGACATCCTGTTGCGATTAACTCCCACTGTGCCGCAATCGCGATTTAAACTTAGGACGTACCGGTACGCCCTGAGTCCTTAAGGACTCAGGAAATAGGGCATACCGGTACGCCCTAAGTCCTTAAGGGGTTAAACCAGCAGATAAGGGGGGGCAATGTCGTGATATGGCCGGTGCAGATGTACGAGAAGGAGCTAAATAATTGACAATGCTATGGCAAGATTGAGAGAGATCTATAAGAGGGAGTTAGATGAGATCTTGTTGGAGGCACAAGATCAGGGTATCATTAGTTTGAAAATGATGGAGGGATTGATGGTGGAATTCCCCTTTAAGCCAACACTGTACTTACTTTCAAAGGTCCATAAAAACCAGATCAACCCCCCAGGACGCCCCATTGTGTCGGGGATCGGGGGCCTGTGTGCAAATATAGGTAGATTTATCGATTTTTTTCTTTAAAAAAGCATTGAGATCCTTCCATCATTTGTTAAAGATACAACAGATATGCTAAGACGACTAAATGATATTCATGTGGAGGAGGATGCTTCCCTGGTTACCTGTGACGTTAAGTCACTGTACACGTCAATATACCACGACCAGGGAGTGCGAGCATCTAGGTTTTTTCTATCTATGACCGACTATGATAACGATCTAGTCAAATTTATTTTGGCCCTGTTAGAGTTATGCTAACTCATAATTATTTTCTTTTTAAGGACCGCCTCTTCCTGCAGCTCCAGGGAACAGCAATGGGGGCGTCATGTGCGCCCTCGTATGCTAATTTGTTCCTGGGGCTGTGGGAGAGAGAGATAGTCCATAATACTCCAGGGTATGATGCCGCACTCCTATGGTCGAGGTATATAGACGATATATTCTTCTTGTGGCAGGACTCTGAGCCTGCCCTAGAGGACTTTCTGGCAAAATTATATGTAAATGATCGTAACATCAAACTGACTTAGAAATATAGCCAGATCAAGGTTGATTTTTGGAATATCATGATTATGAAGGGATCTGAAGGATTTATATCCACTAATCTTTTCAGTAAAACGACGGCTGTCAATTCCCTTCTCCACGCTTCATCTTCACATCATCCGAAAACCATACAAGCGATACCAACGGGACAATTCCTGAGAACACGCAGGATCTGCTCCAATGATAAGCATTTTAAACAACAGGCATCCCTCCTGACACAACGATTTTTGGAGAGAGGTTATCAACCAAATATGATTTGGCAGGGTAACGAAAGAGCAAAAAAGACCACGAGAGATTCTTTGTTGGTAAGCAAAGTTAGACGAGATAACAGCAGAGATCCAGGAGTGAGATTTATCACCCCTTTTAGTAATAAATGGCGATTCATCCAAAACATTATACGAAATCATTGGCCGGTACTCCAAACAGATGGTGATTTGGCAGCTTGCTTGACCCCTTGCCCCCAGATTACATGGAGGAGATTGCGTAATTTACGTGACCTCCTGACTAATAGTCATTATGTAGCACAAACATCAGGAAATATTTTTGGAAGTAGGGGTCCTAAATGGGGATCATTCTCATGTGGATCATGCGTGGCATGCAAGTATATGGTTCGTTCCACTGCCTTCTGTGACTCCTCAGGGAGAATTTTTTTAAAAATTGTTTATAACATCACATGTAACACAGAGGCAGTGATATACCTGATTACATGCCCGTGTAACCTTATCTATATTGGGATGACCACTGGGGCCCTAAAGGTCCGCTTGTTAGAACACATAAGTAAGATTAATGCAGCCTCTGAGGGACCCACGGGGTCTCAAAGTTAGAGGCATAGACAGAATTAGTCTGGGGTCTAGGGGCGAGAACATTAAACAAGCCCTGCTTCGTAGAGAAACTAGGTGGATAGTTATTCTGGACACCGTAGCCCCGTGTGGTCTAAACGAATCCAAGAGCTTCTCCTCCTTTCTATAAAATAGCGCAAATTTAAATTGCAGGGTATAGTATTAATTTTTATTATGTATTATTTCTGTTATATAATTTATTTTTCCTTTTCCTTTATTGAGGTGACTTTACTCTACTCTTTCATCTGGGTCAAGGTGGGAACGGATCTATTAAGTGGCCATGAAAAGGTGATCTTTGAAGAATTGGAGCCATATGAACACATATATATATGTGGATGTATTGCATGAATGATTGTCCATATGGGATGGGCCTTTCCTTCCTCGGGGGGCTGAGGCCCCATTCTACTATATTGTATTATTCAGGGGATCTATATTTATATATTTTAGTAGGTCACCGCTATATAGATATGATGGATGGTGACCCGTGGGTCTACAGCCACCCCTATGGGGGATGGGTTACTAGTGCCACAGGTGACTGCATGAGGAAATATCTGGTCGTGTTTTTGTCCTAGTCCTTATGATGGACTGACTATTGTCCCGACTGTAAGCGGGGATGCTCCGAAATATGCAGGGTTACCTTTGGCACTGATGTCCCACAATTGACACTTTATGCACTATATATCACTATGTACTGAGTATCACTTGCTTGGGCCTGTGTGTGGACCCAGCATATTATGAATTATGCAATATTCTTTATTATGAATTGTATTTTTAAATTTTAATTTAAATTTTTTTATCATTTATTATTCTTATTATTTTTATTTTTTTTATTTAATAATTGCACTTATTATCACTGGACTTTAGGTGTCGATGTAGTATAACAAAATCATGTAACGACATTTTTTTAATAATTAATTTTTTAACACACTTGTGATGCAGATTGTGTTCGTTACCATGTCTTAACTGGGTATGACTATTGTGTTAATATATGCATTGGCACTTTAAGAATATTCACCAGATTTGAGATAGACAAATTGTACAATAATCGTTATTATTGCTATCTCCCTATATACTAGCATTAACGGGGATTTGGATTTTAGCATGCTTTGGCTAGTACGTAGGTGTTGCTTAATTATGTTGATTGTGGGTCTAATAGGGAGTACTGTTATACATAGAGGCATAAATTATGCTGTGTATCACCAGTAATTCCCGAGATGTAATTATAGTCGTCATGTCAATGCGAGCTCTTCTTCTTATGGCCATGAGTTCCACTGGGTCGCGATTCCGCGCATGCATTGCCCAACTCCATCTCGATGTGCTCCTTGTCGTCATCACGCTTCGCGCAGGCGCAGTGTGGTGGCGCGGACGCTCTGAGGCGCAGTGTGGTGGCGCGGACGCTATGGGAGATGGCGCCGTGCATCATGGCGGTGTCGCGGCCATTGGGGTGGAGCACAGGTGTCCGCAATCCAGGTATTTTACTCACTAATGTCACCTGTATATATACCCTGCTCTCTCATACTTTCATACCTCCTGATGAAGCCGCTGAGGTGAAATGCGCGTCGAGGTCTTGCGCTTAGGGCTTTCGTATCTCTCCTGGGCTAGATCATGTCTTCAGGTACGTCCTTGTTTAGGTGTGTCTATTAAGACATCGCCATATACAGTATCCATATTAGGCCTATGATATTGACTAGGCTGTGTATATACCATCACTATGTTGTGTTCATAGACTAGGCTGTGAATATATTACTATCATGCTATTTACATACATGTTGTCTATGGTTACCAAGGACGCAGGCTGTGGATCTCACAAATATCCAGTGTATAATCTACGGTGTATAATCCCCTATTTGGGTGTTGGACACATGGTATTATC
Source organism: Bufo bufo (assembly GCF_905171765.1). Classification (NCBI taxonomy): domain Eukaryota; kingdom Metazoa; phylum Chordata; class Amphibia; order Anura; family Bufonidae; genus Bufo; species Bufo bufo. The sequence goes on along the minus strand of NC_053394.1, from coordinate 75,688,035 downwards.
TTTTGTGGTACATAACTTGGGTTGTTGTGAGACACAGCGTATGGCTTGGTACCCGGATAGTGCTTACTAGCTCTGTGGGGATACATGGTTGTCCAGTTGAGGGAATGCCCTTCGCTTCTCTGTATACCTTTTCCATCTTGCCCTCTTTTTCTTCATATTTTTATATGCAATAAAATTTATATTATTTTTGATATATCATTTCCGCTGGCTTTTTGTTGTTGTGACATTGTGTGTTGTTCCAGGTGTAATGTTGTGCTGTTAATTGCAGAGAGGTTTTTGTAGGTTTACAATCTTTTATAGTGATTCAGATTACTTCCCAGAAGTTGCTTAAGGGGCTGTTTTCTATGACAATCAATCTTTCTCCCTTGTTTCCCCAGGCTGGAGGGATGTACTATCTCTGCTGTACTGTTTAATCATATATATTTCTGTATCCTCTCTAGGAATACTATATTCTGACAGATGGCCTTTCTGTCCTTGGTTATGGTAGGCAGCTGGTAGCTTAAAATCTCTCCACCTAATGCCTAGGAGACTAGAGCCTGATAATCGACAGTTACCTTCCTTTGTCAATATTCTCACTCCCTCTCTGAGTTGCCTGGATCTTCTGTAATCTTTCCCTTCTATGGACTGGTACATGGAACTACCGTTAGGCTACTTTCACACTTGCGGCAGAGTGATCCGGCAAGCAGTTCCGTCGCCAGAACTGCCTGCCGGATCCGGCAAAACGTATGCCAACTGATGACATTTTAAAGACTGATTAGGATCCTGATCAGTCTTAAAAATGCCCAATCAGTCAGAAATTGAAATGCCGGAACCGTCTTTCCGGTGGCATCCGGCAAAACGTATCCAGCATTTATTTTTTTCACCTTTTTTTTCAGTCTGAGCAAGGACGGATCCAGCATTCCGGTATTTTGAATGCCGGATCTGGCACTAATACATTCCTATGGAAAAAAATGCCGGATCCGGCATTCAGGCAAGTCTTCAGTTTTTTTGGCCGGAGATAAAATCGTAGCATGCTGCGGTTTTATCTTTTGCCTGATCAGTCAAAAAGACTGAACTGAAGACATCCTGATGCATCCTGAATGGAATGCTCTCCATTCAGAATGCATGGGGATATAACTGATCAGTTCTTTTCCGGCACTGAGCCGGAAAGACGGAACTCAGTGCGGGAAAAGAAAAACGCTTGTGTGTAAGTACCCTAACTTTGGAGTTTTTGTAACTCTCCTCAGACATTCCGCACATTGACCCCCTTCTCCTCTGTACTGTGTGCAGGGCGAAGTCAGCCCTGAGAGGCTTGTTAGAACCTTCCCCTCCCTATGCAACTTTATTGGAACTCATATACAAGCACAATTTACATGAAACACAATCACAGTATTAAGCAGTGTGTTTCAGGACACTGCATTAAGAATTGTGCTCCTAAGTTTTTTCCCACTTGTATTCAAAGGTAGTGACTTATATAATCTCTATTACTCTTCCCGCCTTAGCATATTCCATCTGTATTTCGGGACTATTGGTTTAATCAAACATCTTCTGATAAGTTTAGGCCTAGTCATGAGCGAATGTTTTTAATTCGATTTGGATTTGATTCAGCCAAATCGTTCAAGCAATTGATTTGATTCTGAGTAAATTCGGCTTGAATTGAAAGTGTTTCAATTGCCCTGAAATGTTGTGGACAATATTCTGGGGTCTCCTCAGACTGTATGAAACTAGTTTAAAGCTCTTTAACGTTCAGACAGAATTAGTAATCTTCATTCTTCCTCTTTCCTACCTTCTGAGCTAAAAGATGGATAGCAACCATTTACCCATATCTGTCACAGTGGGGTGTGGGGAAAACCCCCCACCGTACGATGACTGGAGGATAAGGAAAGCAACTAGGCCTGAACACAAGGAAAAGGGAGCAGGTCACCTCCTATAGCATCCCTATACCTCGCCCTAACTCCTCACCGTATGAGCGGACCTGGATTTTAGGACGGCTCATACCCTGGATATCTGAGGCCCTGAGTCGCCATGAGAATCCCTCACAAAGGAGCTAATGAGAGGCGCCCTGTTCTTCCAGGACACTCTGGGAGATGAAACATGAAGACCAGGAGCATAATTCCAGCACACACCATTGCTGGAGTACCACTGACTCCTGGCCTCTAGCCACAGGTAAGTTGAAGCACATAGTGACCACACCCAACAAGGTGGTTAACCCCTCCAGCACCAGACAGAGTAGGTAACAACTTAAAGAGAAAGTGCATACACCAGCAAAAAAAAGCTACACGTTGCTGCAGGCAACAACATGCAAGGCAACCATGTCACGGCACACACCACAAAGGCCGTGACAATGCTGAAACAGGGTCCACAGGCAACATCAAGCGTGGCAAAAAGTGTCACAGTGCACACCAAAGGCCGTGACAATATCGTATCACCAAAACCTTGGATTCCGGTTTGATCTAAATTTTTTGAAAATTTTAGTTGAATTTTATTGTCTTATTGTTTCATCCTAACGAGTCACAGCTGGCAGTTGGTCTTAAGAAAATGTTAAAGGTGGGGCTTGGAAGCCAGATGCACCTGTTGGGATTCCTTTGGCTGGCATACCATGTCAAAGATAAAAATCTACAGCTTCCTTATTGTATCCTAAGTAGTGTTGATCGAGCACCAAAGTGCTCGGGTGCTCTGGTGCTCGAGTAGAACACTTTGGGATGCTCGGGTGCTCAACAGAGCACCAGAGCACAATGGAAGTCAATGGGAGAATCAGAGCATTAAACCAGGCACCCCCTGCTATGAAGAGGAGAGGGTGTCTGGTTCACAGGAAAAGGTCAGAAATTGATGGAAACACCACTGAAATGGTTCGGGAACAGCATGGGGAGGATTTTTGGATGCATCTTGGACTCCCAGGTCGCTGCTGGGAACAATGTTGTCCGAGTAGTATGCCACTTTTACAGAGTACATACCCTTGAAAAATTATGATTGATGGCTTGCTGGTGACCCTCAAAAATATTAGGAGCAAGGGCCTGCTGGTGACCCTCTAAAACATTAGAGAATAGGGCCTGCTGCTGATCTGACCATCTAAAACATTAGAGGTGAGGGTCTGCTGCTGAGCTGACCCTCTAAAACATTAGGGGCGAGGGCCTGCTGCTGATCTGACCATCTAAAACATTATGGGCGAGGGCCTGCTGGTGACCCTCTAAAACATTATGGGCGAGGGCCTGCTGAGCTGACCCTATAAAACATTAGGAGCGAGGGCAGCCTAATAAGCATGATGATATGATGGAGGAGGAGGATGAGAAAAGGAAGATTGAACCATATACACTTTTTTGTGGTGGAAGGGGTGCATGGGAATACACAGTGTATTCAATACACCATAAAAGCCACATTTAAAGTGTGTAGTGTCCCACTACGTAAAGGAGGGCACTACTCAAGGGTCAATAGGGTCATGTTGTTCTCCACCTCCTGTGGAACATGGTCATGGTGTTTGGTATTGCATTGTAATGCATATTTTCATGTTATTTCCTGTGTACCAGGCCTGCTAGGGGTGTAGTTTCTCCTCCTAAGCTGTAGAGGGAGCTAGGGAACCCCCTAGTATATATAGTTAGGCCCAGACAGGAAAGAGTTAGTTCAGTCTAGCCTGCTGGAAGTGCTGAGCAAGTGAAGATCAGAGGTTAGTCCAGGAGAAGAAGGTTCCTCCTGAAGTTATCCTGCATCTAGCAAAGTACAGAGCAGTGCTAATCTCATTCCATTGTATGAAACGGTCACAATGACAGGGAACAGCGATCGTGCCGCCCCCCCATCATTTAACCCCTCAGAGGCCGCGTTCAATGCTGATTGTGGCATCTGAGATTCACATTCAGCCAATCAGGAGATAATTCTGGAGTTAATAAAGACTCGGCTGTGCTTGGCATTGCAGCTCAGTCCCATTGACTTCAATGGGACTGAGCTGCAACTAGGCTACGTGACCGATGTACAGTGACATCACTTGCCCTAGAAAGACACTGTGGTGCTCACTGAGCGCCCAGCCTCTTCTAATAGCTGATCGTGAGAGTCGGACTGCCGCTGATCTGATATAATTAGAGATGAGCAAATTTTTAAAAAGTTAGATTCGGCTGATTCGCCGAATTTTACAAAAAAATTTGCTTTGTGACTAATTACTTCGTCACGAAGCGCATTTTTTTGTAAGTAGTGGGTGCAATGACAGGGAGCTGCGTTAGCGCACCCCCCCTCCCATCATCGTGCCCCTCAGATGCCGCATTCATACATGTTCTCGGCATCTGAGTGCAAAAACAGTGTGAAATTAACATAAAAAATAAATTAAATCAAACTTACCGCATCCACTTGCTCGCGACGGCCTGGCCGCCGGCCAACGTCGTGACTTCGTGGGATTCGATTCGCTCATCTCTAGATATAATGATGAGCTATCCTGAGGATATCTTCTCCCGGATAACTCCTTTAAAGGAGTTTTCTAGAATTTTGATATTAATGGCCAATCCTCAGGATAGGAAGAGCTGGATATCAGCACTAGTGATGGGCGGCAGGGGTCATATTCGAATTCGTGATATTTCGCAAATATTTTGTAGAATATTCGTTGAATATTCGCAAATTTGAATATTTGTTATATTCTACATTCTTTTTTTTTTTACAAAAAAATCGGCAAGGTAATGATTGCGTAATATGCGAATATTACGCAATCAATACGGGCGTGGGTCAAAAACGAATAAATAGCACTATAGAATATAGTACTATATATTCGTTTTTAGAATATTCAGCATTTTTTCCATCTGAACACATGATTTCTCCCCGCTTCTTGCTTGTGAGCCAATGAGTCATTGGCCCACAAGCAACCTAAGCAGGTAGGAATCATGACTTCAGATGGAAAAAAAATGCCGAATATTCTAAAAAACTAATAAATTGCACTATATTGAATATAGTGCTATACCGTATATTCGTTTTTTAGAATATTCGTCATTTTTTTCCATCTGAAGTCATGATTCCTACCTGCTTAGGTTGCTTGTGGGCCAATAACTCATTGGCCCACAAGCAAGAAGCAGGAAAGAATCATGTGTTCAAATGGAAAAAATGACATATTTTATATAACGAATATATAGCACTATATTCTAAATATTCGCAAATACTCGAAGTGGCGATATACGAGATAAAAATTTGCTTTTCGAAAATTCGTGTTCAACACTAGTCAGCACCACAACTATACAGCTCCATCCATTGTATTAGTGCACTCATAGGACAAGCTCTGCAGTAACCAGGTCCATCCTTTTCACAATGGACAGAGCTATGTAGCATCAGCACTAGAGCAACTTTGAATCAGCTGATTAGGAGGGGTGTGGGGTGTTGGACCCCCACCAATAAGATATGTCAGGACTATTTTTCCATCATGTATAACGGAACAAAACGGAACCGTCATTTGTGGCCATAGACATGTATTAGGACGGAGCAAAATGAAATGCCTCTTAAAGGTTTCTGTTTTGCATTCCATGCTAAAATTCCTTTATATTCCATTATAGCTCTGTTATACAGGAACCTATAACTGAATTTTATAACGCGAATGCAAACCACTCCTAATTTCCATGTTTTTTTTATAATTAAAGGGGTGGTCCAGGATTAGGAAAACATGTTTGCTTTCTTCCAAAAATAGTGCCGCACCTTTCCACAGATTGTGTGTGGTATTGCAGCTAAGCTCCACTCTCTTCAATGTAGCCTAGCTGCAATACCGACCACAGCCCATAGACAGGAGTGGCGCTGTTTGGAGAAGTAAGAAGCCGTGTTTTTTAACCCTATATAAGAGATCTTAATTTCAGAGATGTCAAATATATATGCAATTTATTTCATACGGTAAGATGATGTGATAAATCATACCGGGAAAATTTTTATTTTAATGAAAACAACTTCCCATGTGTGTTCTGGAAAAGACTGTTTTCTTCTTAAATACATTATATCTTGTCTGCGCCTCAATTTGTGAATCTTTTATGTAATGAATGTACTTGAGCCTGAAAATCTGCTTGGTTAGCACTATTCCTAAGTGGCCAGGATAAGTGTGTTTATAAGACATCTATTAAAACTTTGCTCGATGCCTTGACTGTCAAACATCAACCGATCAAGAAATTCAATTGGAAAGTTGACACATGAGATGAAAGCCTTCAGAGATTTTCCCCCTAGCTTTTAGTAATAGAAAATAAGCATCAAACCACTTACATGAAAATATGCATTGGTGTAAGGCCTCATGCACACGACATCCGTGTGCATTCCGTATTTGGTGCAACGGAACAGCTGGCCTCTAATAGAGCAGTCCTATCCTTGTCAGTAATGCGGACAATAATAGGACATGTTCTATTTTTTTGCGGAACGGAAATACGGACATATGGAAACGGAATGCACACGGAGTACCTTCGTTTTTTTTTGCAGACCCATTAAAATAAATGGTTCCGTATACGGGCCTTAAAAAAATGTAATGGACACGGAATGAAAATACGTTCGTGTGCATGAGGCCTAAGGCCCCTTTCAGAAGAGCAAGAATACCGCGCGGGTGCAATGCGTGATGCGAACGCATTGGGCCCGCACAGTATCCGGACCCATTCATTTAACTGGGTCTGTGTACATGAGCGGTGGTTTGCACGAATCACTTTTTCATTCCGTTTTTTATCACGTGCGTGCAAAACGCAGTAAATTGCATTGAACCCGCGCGATAAAAACTGAACAACTGAACGCAGTTTTCACTGAACGCATCCAGACATAATCCGAACACGCTCGTCTGCAAGGGGCCTAAGGCAGATCTATTAAGACTGGTGTTTCATATGCCAGCCTAAGGCCTCATGCACACGACCGTTGTGTGTTTTGTGGATGGCAATTTGCGGAACAGCACGGACAGCCTTTAATATAACTGCTTATTCTTGTCCGCAAAGCGTGGACAAGAATAGGACATGTTATATTTTTTTTGCGGGGCGACGGAACGGAGCAACGGATGCGGACAGCACAACGGCCGGGTGCATGAACCCTAAGGCTTGTTTCACACTTGCATGCAACAGTTTTCATCCGGCCCCTCCTCTGCATATTTGGCGGGTTGCGGCTGGACATCCGCTGGCCCCCGTTATAGTAAATGGGGCCGAACGGAATGTCGGCAGCGCACGGCTGCGCACGCAGGGATGGATCCGACAGGCTGTTCCTGGGCAGAACAGTCCGCCGGATCTGTTTCACGCAAGAGATCGATGTTGCAATTATTGTTTTGTGTGATAAAATAAAACTTGTGTTAGTCTATACCAGTGGTGGCGAGGACGAGTGCTCAAACTGCAACCCAAAACCCACTTATTTATCACAAAGTGCCAACACGGATATTTACCTTGAATACTACAGTCCAATATAGTGTATCTTCAATGCGCTTTATCACTTAGCTATAATAGCCTGCCTTCATTCAGTGCGCTGCCTGAGCCGTTCATAGTGCGCCCTGCGCTGATGAATGGCAGGAAAAGGCATATTGCTACACCTTAGGGTACTTTCACATTAGCATCGCTGGATTCCGGCAGGCAGTATCGTCGCCGGAACTGCCTGCCAGATCCGGCAATCTGTATGTAAACGTATACCATTTGTAGACGGATACGGATTCGGATCCGTCTCACAAATGTATTGCAATACCGGATCCGTCTCTTCGGTTGTCATCCGGAAAAACTGATCCCGTATTTAACTTATTCACATTTTTAAAGGTCTGCGCATGTGCAGACTGCAAAACCGGATCTGTTTTTCCGGAACACTTAGGGTCGGATCCAGCATTAATACATTTCTATGTAAAATAATGCCGGATCCGGCATTCCGACAAGTGTTCCGGAATTTTGGACAGAGAAAATACCGCAGCATGCTGTGTTATTTTCTCCGTCCAAAAACCATGCAGTGACTGAACTGAAGACATCCTGATGCATCCTGAACGGATTGCTCTCCATTCAGAATGCATTAGGATAAAACTGATCTGTTTTTTTCCGGTATTGAGCCCCTAGGATGGAACTCAATACCGGAAAAGAAAAACGCTAGCGTAAAAGTACCCTTAGACTTTTTCCAGGGTGCGAGTGCCCACAGAGAGGGCTCTGAGTGCTGGCTCTGGCACCCGTGTTATAGGTTCGCCACCACTGGTTTATTCTGCACAAGCACTGCTCAACTGTTGCAGAGTAGGTCCTCTCCACTCAACTTTTAATACAGAGATTAACCCTTTAAAAGGAGACTGTCCGCCACAGTCCAGCACTGGTCAAGGTTGCTAGCAGCAAAAGTTTCCACCTGAGTTCTTTTGACCTCTGAAACTCAAGAGAGAAGAGCAGGAAGAACTGGAACTAGTGAAACATCACGAGTTCATATATCACAGAAAAGACAGGATTAAAACCACAATTCCCATATCAATATTTACTGCTACTTACTTTCTTGTGTTTTCTGCTTCATACATGTTCTCCTCCTCCCCTCCTCACCCCAGTGCCAGCGTTGAGCTCTATCTCAGCCCACGCTGATGTTGGGCACCTCTTCCAGCCGGCAGCGAGAACAAAAGAGTAAATGACACAATACAAAAGCAAACAATCAGCAAGAGGATTCTTGTCTCTTTTCCCTGCCGACAGCTCTTAATTTCCCCTTTACCCACATTCGTGTCCCCCTCTCCTATATCTGACTGGGATAGGTGTCAAGTGAGATCTAAGTCAAAGGGGTGGAATGGTGACCTCTATCAGCTTTACGTTCCCCCTTGGGTTGTTAGAGGAAATGGTGACCTTTAGGCACAATCATAGTTACCAACATTGTAGTTGGTAAATTAGGTACAAATAGACCCACCCAAACCAGACCGGATGACCCATTTATGGTCAGGACTTATATAACCCGCAACCATTTTGGATCCATGACAGCCCAAACTTTCAGGGTCTGGCTCTGAAAATTCAGGACAGTCCTTGCATATTTGGGACTCTTGGCAAATATGTACAGTGGACAATAAGTGTACGGCCACATGGTCAGGTTTCTGCATGCAGTTTTGGAAACCAAAACCAGAAGTGAATTCAAAAAAGGGAAGAAGTTGTATCTGTCCTTAGGGGTGCACCACCAATGAGGCGAGGTGAGGCGATTGCCTCAGGCAGCACCAGGACGGGGAAGGGTGGGGACAGCGGAAGGGGGATTATCTGTTTCTGCAGTATAGTATTGAGAAGCACAGTGGCCACAGTATGTGGCGCTGTACACTGCGTGCAGAATTATTAGGCAAATGAGTATTTTGACCACATCATCCTCTTTATGCATGTTGTCTTACTCCAAGCTGTATAGGCTCGAAAGCCTACTACCAATTAAGCATATTAGGTGATGTGCATCTCTGTAATGAGAAGGGGTGTGGTCTAATGACATCAACACCCTATATTAGGTGTGCATAATTATTATCCTTTCCTTTGGCAAAGTGGGTCAAAAGAAGGACATGACAGGCTCAGAAAAGTCAAAAATAGTGAGATATCTTGCAGAGGGATGCAGCACTCTTAAAATTGCAAAGCTTCTGAAGCGTGATCATCGAACAATCAAGCGTTTCATTCAAAATAGTCAACAGGGTCGCAAGAAGCGTGTGGAAAAACCAAGGCGCAAAATAACTGCCCATGAACTGAGAAAAGTCAAGCGTGCAGCTGCCGAGATGCCACTTGCCACCAGTTTGGCCATATTTCAGAGCTGCAACATCACTGGAGTGCCCAAAAGCACAAGGTGTGCAATACTCAGAGACATGGCCAAGGTAAGAAAGGCTGAAAGACGACCACCACTGAACAAGACACACAAGCTGAAACGTCAAGACTGGGCCAAGAAATATCTCAAGACTGATTTTTCTAAGGTTTTATGGACTGATGGAATGAGAGTGAGTCTTGATGGGCCAGATGGATGGGCCCGTGGCTGGATTGGTAAAGGGCAGAGAGCTCCAGTCCGACTCAGACGCCAGCAAGGTGGAGGTGGAGTACTGGTTTGGGCTGGTATCATCAAAGATGAGCTTGTGGGGCCTTTTCGGGTTGAGGATGGAGTCAAGCTCAACTCCCAGTCCTACTGCCAGTTTCTGGAAGACACCTTCTTCAAGCAGTGGTACAGGAAGAAGTCTGCATCCTTCAAGAAAAACATGATTTTCATGCAGGACAATGCTCCACAGCGTGGCTGGCAAGAAAGGGTATAAAAGAAGAAAATCTAATGACATGGCCTCCTTGTTCACCTGATCTGAACCCCATTGAGAACCTGCGGTCCATCATCAAATGTGAGATTTACAAGGAGGGAAAACAGTACACCTCTCTGAACAGTGTCTGGGAGGCTGTGGTTGCTGCTGCACGCAATGTTGATGGTGAACAGATCAAAACACTGACAGAATCCATGGATGGCAGGCTTTTGAGTGTCCTTGCAAAGAAAGGTGGCTATATTGGTCACTGATTTGTTTTTGTTTTGTTTTTGAATGTCAGAAATGTATATTTGTGAATGTTGAGATGTTATATTGGTTTCACTGGTAAAAATAAATAATTGAAATGGGTATATATTTGTTTTTTGTTAAGTTGCCTAATAATTATGCACAGTAATAGTCACCTGCACACACAGATATCCCCCTAAAATAGCTAAAACTAAAAACAAACTAAAAACTACTTCCAAAAATATTCAGCTTTGATATTAATGAGTTTTTTGGGTTCATTGAGAACATGGTTGTTGTTCAATAATAAAATTATTCCTCAAAAATACAACTTGCCTAATAATTCTGCACTCCCTGTATTTCCCTGTATGTTTTGTAGCTTCCTATGTAATTTTTTCCAAGTATGTATTTAACAGTAGGGCTGGAGGGAAGAGGTTAGGTTAAAAAATTGGCATTGGGGGGTTGAGGCGCCATTTCTGTTTTCGCCTCAGGCAGCAGAAAGTCTAGGTGCATCCCTGTCTGTCCTGTCTACTTTCTCTCCCTTTATCCACTCTTTGATCCACTCTGCATGCAGACACGTGACCGTGTGGCTGTACCCTAAGAAGAAGAAGTTTTGTGGTGGACCCTCACCTCCACAGTAGCAATATTATATGGATGGATGTATACAGCAAATGGAGCTAATTTCCATATGCATAGGGACAGTAGGCATGAAAACGTGATTTTTGCTTTCCCGTCTTTTGCCTTCACTTGCACAGAATTTCCATTTGATGATAGTCTGTGCTGTACATATGATTACACCTCTTGCTTTGGGAACACAATGTAGAATTGTAAAGTGAATTTATTTAATATATTTTTTAAAGCCTAGGATGAAAAGTATTGGCGGCAGGTCTGTACTAGTAAAAAATCTACAACAGCAAGTACAATTCTGACAAACTCTTCCCAGCGCCTCAGAAGTTACTTTATATGCGTTCGGCATCCTCGGCACTGCTGTGGTTATCTTTTTCATATTTCTGCTGAACCTTTAATACAGAAAAGATAATCCCCTCCGTTCCACAGCATTAAATGTCCCTCTGATGCTAATGGTTTAATTCCATGCTTGTAGTTTATTGTTCATCGCATCTTATCCCTTCCTAACAGCATAATCAGAAAGTACAATTATATATACTCCAATGTGTTCCACATTTTGATCCTTTCATTTTTCGCTGCTTGGAATTTGAGGGTTTTATGGATTTAAGTGAATCCTTTTTTTGAATTAGGCCATGTGCACTCATCCTGCTTGTAACTAGTGTTGAGCGAATCGAACGCCACGAAGAGGAATTTGATCCAAATTTCAGGGAAAATTTGATTTGCCGCAAAGCCGAATTTCCTCGTGCTTCGTGGTAGTGAATTGATTTTCCCTGAATGGCAGTAAAAAATTAAAAAAAATACTTACCTCATTCGTTTGAGCATAAAGAGCCACCTCGCACGAAATCCCGTGCGTGGTGATGTATGACATATTCATGATCAAATGGATGACCAAAAGTATTATTTTATTAATTAAAAAAAAATGTTATATTGTATTATTGCTATCAGATGACGCAATCAGCTATGAATGCGGCATCTGAGGGTACAATGACAGGGAGCAGTGCCATCGCTCATCACTGCTTGTAACCACAGCACTGTGTGCTTGCAAGGAATGGATCCATCAGGGAAATCTGGTATGACGCTTTCCAGCACTTGGACGGGATCCACCACGGAGCAGAGTCCTAAGGCCCCTTTAACACGGGCGAGAATTCCGTGCGGTTGTGTGAGGTGAACGCATTGCACCCGCACTGACCTATTCACTCCAATGGGGCTGTGCACATTAGCGGTGATTTTCACGCATCACTTGTGCGCTACGTGAAAATCGCAGCATGCTCTATATTCTGCGTTTTTCACGCAAAGCAGGCCCCATAGAAGTGAATGGGGCTGTGTGAAAATCGCAAGCATCCGCAAGAAAGTGCGGATGCAATGCGATTTTCACGCATGGTTGCTAGGTGACGATCCGGATGGGGACCCGATCTTTATTATTTTCCCCTATAACATGGTTATAAGGGAAAATAATAGCATTCTTAATACAGAATGCAAAGTAAATTAAGGATGGAGGGGTTAAAAAATAAAATAAATAATTAAACTCACCTCATCCACTTGTTCGCACAGCCCGGCTCATCTTCTTCTTTGAGGACCTGGGAGGAAAAGGACCTTTGGTGACGTCACTGCGCTCATCACATGGTCCATCACATGGTCCATCACTATGGTGATGGACCATGTGATGAGCGCAGTGACGTCACCAAAGGTCCTTTTCCTCCCAGGTTCTCAAAGAAGAAGAAAGAAGACGAGCTGGGCTTCGCGAACAAGTGGATAAGGTGAGTTTAATTTTTTTTTTTACATTTTTTAACCCCTCCATCCCTAATTTACTTAGCATTCTGTATTATAAGGGAAAATAATAAAATATACACAACACCGATATCAAACCCGAACTTCTGTGAAGAAGTCCAGGTTCGGGTCTGGGTACCAAACATGCCGATTTTTCTCACGTGCGTGCAAAATGCATTAAAACGCTTTGCACTTGCGTGGAAAAATCTTCAGTTTCTGCATACAGTTTTGGAAGCCAAAATCAGCAGTGGATCATAAAAGAAGAGAAAGTGTAAAGGACAGATATGCCTTCTCTTCCCTTTTGAATTTACTCCCAAAACTGCATCAGAATTTCAAGGTGGTAATCCAAAGCTTACAGACAGATATATGTCATACAGTAGATGTGCAGTTTGATCTGCCGTGGCTCAGCCCCTAGATTTGGCCACTGTAATGGGGCTAACTCATTTCATGCTAATCGATTGCCATCGGCATGCAGAATCTAGGAGCATTTACCGTGTGCAAAGTATTGTAGCATGTGATGTGAATTGTACTGTGAAAATGTGCACATAAGCAATCACAGAGTGCGGTATACATCTATCTTTTTACTCTCTTACATATAACTTACCTCCAGTGTTTCTGAAAAGTCTTGGTTGTTAGTATAGTTAGAAGCGTCTACCGATGGCTCCTCGGGGAAGTGGTCAATGTTAGCTGTCCTGGCCTCTTGTAGACCATACTAGTCCTGATATATATATATATATATGAATAGTATAGTATATTGGACTGGCACTCATAGATAGAATAGGAACATGGTTTATTGTAATAAAAAAAGGATAAAAAATCACCTGTCACATATGCAATTTCAATAAAATACAATGTCGATACAATAATAAATCATAAAAAATACCAATGAATCAAAAATCCTAAAATATCAAAAATATCAAATGGTGCAGGAGCCAATGGCACTTTTTTTGTATGGACCTATGTGGTCATGTTTTGGTCATGTATGGACCTATGTGGCGTTTTTTTTGTTCTATATTTACAGTCTTAGATGTAAAATAGCAGATTGTGACACATTGTCTTATTCTTTGTGTTAATAAATTTTTATGCATTAATATATCTTATGAAAGGATACCATTCAAATTTCCACTTTGTAATATGTCCTTGATAATATAATAAAATATACGATCTCAGTATAACAAAGAACATTTATTAAATAAGATCACATATATGTATATATAATAGATAATATAAAAATATAAATAATGTGCAGGTCAGAAATTTCTACGGGTCCTCTTAATAATTAGCCACATCCATCACTATATTTCAATATGACTCCATTTTTGGATATGACATTGTTGACACTGGAAAATAAATAAAGTCTAGACATTTATCAAGATGCATTAGAAGATATCAATTTTGAAACCTGATTCCTCTTTCTCATATTGTAGAGCTTTTGCTTTTTAGGGAACTTTTATTCAGATACTTCTTAGAGATATTCTACGGATCATAGAAGGTAGAGTAGGGGGGGCACGTGTGGGGTAGAGGGAGAGTTGCAGTGCTGGAAAAACAGCCTGACATGCAACTCTGCATCGACACCCAAACGTACCACCCTAAATGAAACCGAATATTTCTAATTCGGCATTTAAGCCCCTTGGTAGAAGGCTGCCAATTTCTATATTTAGGTCTGTGTCTGCTGGAGTTAATCCTCACTTTCCATGGCAAACACAGTTACTGTAGCTATTGCTCTGAAGACATAAAGTATTTGCTTTACTCTCCAGGGCCAGTTATTTGAGTCTCTGCATTCTCCAAATTTGTAGATATAAGTATTGGGCTCTATGAGCCAATAACCATGACTCTTCTCAAGTAGATGTGACTCTTTTCAAGGCTTATGCTGCAATGATTATGATGCTGGTTCTCAGCAACCACTTACTTTTAGCTCATGAGGGACACACCGGTAAGAATCAGAGCATCCGTCACTATTTTATGCTGCCCTCAGTGAGATCAGCATAAAGTTGATGACAGGTTCCCTTTAAAAACAGACTGAAAAATGTCAGAACTACTAATATTGCTGACCCTTGAAATTAAGCAGCGGTGACTGGAGGAAGCAGAAATATGAAGATTACTGATGACACAAAAATGATATTGGAGATGAAGTACATGGACGAACTGTAGCTAGTGGTCTTGTATTTAGGAGAGTGATGATCTGATGTATGTAGGCGCCTTGTTATAAAGTTGTTTAGTGGCAACTTGTGCTCCATGCTGGACACACAAATGGAAAAGAAATAAAAGTTCTCAGTAGTTCGGCAGGAATTGGCTCTTTTATATCTTCACTGAATGGTGCAGGCTCCCACTGGATCATGTGAACAACCAGAGAGTTATGCAAGCGGGTGTGGAACCACTGTGCCACTGGCTGTCTATACCCTGGAGGGGCGTGGCTAAGTAACTACCTGGTCTTCACTAGAGCCTCTGATGGTGAGGATAGTCTTGGGCCATTAGGGTAGTTACCAGATGCCACTCCAGAGCAGTCCCAGGGTCAGTGGCAGCTGACCAGGGGGTCAGAGATACCGGTGCAAGCACCACGGGGAAGGATGTGGTCAGGATATCCGGAGTCAGGGCAGACAGCGACCAAGCAAAGTCTGTAATCAAAGTCAAAAGTCAGAGGCAGGTGCCAAACAAGCAAAATCCATTAAATCAAAAAGCAGAGTCCAGTACACAGAAAAGCATGAACCTCCAAAACACCTTCACACTAGGAACTAGGCAAGCTAGTGACCAAGACTGCTCAGGCGCCTTCCTGGGGCAGGTAGCACTTTTAAATACTTCCTGCAACCCAGGTCGGGGAGATAGAGGGCGCGTACATGCAGCGTCAAAAGGGAGGAGAGCAGGGGCGTAGCTAAAGGCTCATGGGCCCTGGTGCAAGATTTCAGCTTGGACCCCCTTTCCTCAGTGCTTTGTGGCCAGGGGCAGGGAAGTACATTGCCTTCAAGCTGCCTAAGGCAAACATTGAAACGGCACCACCAGCTCCCCCCACCCATGCCAAATGCTTGACCTAACCCCTTCCCTCAAGCCAGAGGGGTTACTTGACCAGCATGCACTTTCTATAATACCAGTGTCTTCTTATGTGCCACAAGGGTCATTGGGCCCCCTCAGGCTCCTGGGCCCGGTAGCGACTGCTACCTCTGCACCACCTATAGCTACGCCCCTGGAGGAGAGACACTCCCTTGCACGCCCTAACAACAGTACAGGACTCCAGCAGGAAGTAAGCTCTGGCAAGGAACACAGATACAACAATTAAGTTACCTACTGCCCGCGCTTGTCAGCACGGTGCATGGCAGCAGGAGGGAATGAGGGAGCAAGCAGCGCGGGCACGAAGCTCTGGGCTAACACGGAGATAGAATTTTTCCAGTTTCTATGTCTGTCCAGCTCAGATTGGAAAAGAAGGGGTGATCTTTGATGTAATCATTCACTCTGAGACTGGTCTTTGATAAGTAAGGTCTTTATATGATGGTTCATAGTAAATTACATTTGTCTCAATTTCTTCATCAGTATCTTCTAGGAATGGACTAAATATCAAGCTATATACCATAAGTTCACATGTGAACCAGTGTGTTATATTTCTGGTCCAATCTTATTTCAGGGCACCATACCCAGGTGTTCGAGGGAAATCTGAGACTTTCACACTTTCATGGACATCATAAAGAGCTAACCAAATTCAGAAATTTTTATATGGCCGTCTCAAGTCAGCAGAATGTTATCCAGTTTTAGGTTCCAGTGAATAATTCCATTGCTGTCCCATGTTTCCATGAATTCTAAGCCACTAATCGGGGAGGATGGGTAATGGGAGATCTATGGCTGTCAATTTCATGGGAAATCTATGATAATGCTGTCACTATTATATGATACCTATGGTTGAAACTGTAATAGGCAACATCACCTGTAAGTCACTGGATTTTACTGTATTGTAATCACTTATACAATCTGCAGAGCGTCTATGCAGACTTCCTGCCCACATTCTTTTCTGAGTAAATAATAAATGTGTCTGCAACAAAAATGGGTACAATGCCAGAAAAATGGCAAACTAAGCTAAGTAAATGCGAGCCAATGTGTCCAGTACTGATGTATACACATGATCAGTATCTCAGCCCCACCACCTGGATTCTATTCTACATGGGTGGTGTAATATATATTGTGAGACAATCCCTTATTTCTAAAATATTTCTTGAAAATATTAATATTAAATGTTCACTCCGCTATTCTTGAAATAGAAGTTTTCCTCACCTTCTGGGAGAAAAGTGTCAGGAAAGTTTCAAAACCAGGCAAGGTTCACCCTTGGAAGGATGTTATTTGTTATAAAACAAACAATGGATCCATTGATGGACTCTATTCCACTTTTTAGCTAATTCTTCTTACCCCTTTATACTTACAGTATCTACTGTGCTCCTATATGTTTTATTACTTATAAAGTACCCCAGTACTCCTTTTTTAGGATACCCCATCTCAGTCATACCATCGATATGAGTTAACTTTGACATACTCAATTTTTTATTAACATCACGTTCCTGAAGCTAGAATGTGGCCCATAGAATGCAGTTGGAACACACAAGCAGATAATAGCTTCTGCCTCTGTTTATTTCTTCCTCTCATTTGCCTGATGAAACTCTCAATACATGCTAACACCACCTGTGCCCCATAATATTTATTTCCAGAGATAATGTGTATTCCAGTGGCAAACATGACAAGCTCTTCCAGTTTCTTAGAACGTGTCAGATCTCATTATTATTACGTTTTTTTACTATAAAAAAAAAAGCATTACCATATGCCTTATATACCTTATGTACTATGTTACTATGTTACTCCTGAGGAAAGGAGTTCAACCTCCTGATATATGTAGAGCTCTGCATTATTTTCCTTAGGAAATAAATAAATAGTATTATCCAAAACCAACTAGTTGCAATATGTGGGATATTGAACTGAACTTGGACCATATGAGATGCAAGGAAGAACACCAGGGACAAACAGTCATCTGAAACCCTTTCTTGAAAACAGGGGTTGGAATATATAGGCTCCTTCCTGAGAGTCCACCAGTTGAATTGTGTGGGATATTGAACTGAACTTGGACCATATAAGATGCAAGGAATAACACTAGGGACAAACCGTCATCTGAAACACTCTCTTGGGGTCTGTAAGCTCGTTCCTGAGAGTCCACCAGTTGCACCGTGAGGGATATTGAACTTGACTTGGACCATATGAGATGCAAGGAAGAACAGCAGTGAAAAAACATCATCTGTAACCCTTTCTTGAAAACAAGGGTTGGAGTATGTAGGCTCCTTCTTGAGAGTCCACCATTTGTGTTGTGTAGGAGGATTGAACTGAACTTGGACCATATGACATGCAAGGAAGAAAGCCAGGGGCAAACTGTCATGTAAAACACTTTCTTGAAAACAGAGGTTGGGGTCTGTAGACTTGTTCCTTAGAGACCACCAGCTGCACCGTGTGGGATATTGAACTGTACTTGAACCATATGGGATGTGAGAAATGGACACCTGGTACAAACTGTCAATTGAAATGCTTACTTGGAAATAGAGGTTGGAGTCTGAGAGCTCACCCCTGAGAAATAAGTTCCCTTCAATGAGTTCATCTACACCTTCAAGTTACATATATGTACTATCCTGTTTTGTTTTCCATTGGTGGTGTTGTATACTCAATGTATGTCTGTTCCAAGTTAATAAGTGTTTTTTAAAGGATCAGTGGAGGTTCAACATCTGGGACTCCAATGATCAGCTCAATGAAGGGGCCACAGTGCTCCCATAAGAACAATGGCTGTGCCTGGTACTGCAGTTTGCCCCTTCATTCTTCCAATCATTGTAGATCCATAGTTACTTTTCAGTCAATATTTTTTTCAATATTGGGAACAAACTTGGGTTCCAAAGAGCTGCAAGTGCAGAGTGTGAAACTGATCTATCAGATAACATGTATGTAAGGTATGTCCAACGCTTAAAGAGCACAGGAGTACCTTATTCACAGTGACACAATAATATATGTTTCAACATTATATAATATGTAGTAGATAAACTGATTCTTGGAAGCATTTGACTTGCTGAATATACATATATATAACAGTGCCCCCCATTCCGCCCTTGTTTTATCTCTTAACTCAGTTATATTTGTTTTGTTAGCATCGCATGAATAAGTAATGAAGATTACACAATAATAAAGATGATACCAAACAATAAGTGAATTTGTCAGATACCGAGGATAAACAGACTCCAATCCTCTTTACAGGACAATATTGTATATTTAACACGTAACTTATTTTACTCAGAATTGTCATGAATATTTCATAAACCATGAGGTTAAATTACATAAATAATGTCAGTTCTGGTAATTTATTCATTTATTATTATAATTTTTATAAAAAAAACAGAACTACTGCTATACGTAAATGCTAGCTATGCCGACCAGCACAATGTACAAAAAGGGGTTCAACTGCTGGGACCCCAATTGCTCCCAAAAATGCTGTCATGAATGTCAATTACAGTTTCCAGTTAAGGCTAGTTTCACACGAGTGTTCAGAGAGCACAGCTGTTTTAGTCCGGCCAATTCTCAGCATTTTTCACGGGTTGTGGTTGAATCTCCATCGGTCCCCATTATTATTAGCAAGGCTGGCAGGAATTCAGGCAGTGTCTGGCAATGCTGGATCCAGAGAGCTTCCCTGCTGGAACAGCCTGCCAGATCTCTGAACAGTACACTAGTCTGAAAGTAGCCTAAGAAATAGCTATACTTCTGTACAAAAACAGTCAATCTTTGATTGATTGTACATAGCTACTCCTCTGACAACCTGGTCCTTGGGTTTTGTGGGAGCCCCAGGAGTCAGACCCCCAATTGTCAGATATTTATGACTTACCCAGAGTAAGTCAACGTAAACCATAGAAAAACGTCATATGAAAACCCTTATATTTTTGCTCTATTTTGCTTAAGCAGCCAACACCTTAAAGTGATGCTCTTCATTTAAGAAATGGATAAGAATTTTGTTTTATTATTTTGTGCATTTTGAACAATTGCCTATTACTAGTCATATCTAGGCTTTATGTCACCTGGCAAAGATTTGGTTTACTGCACTTACTGTAAATACTCTGGTCAAAGCACAGTGGCTTGCTGATGACCTAATTAAAGCCATCATGGAGCAAATGCCCTGCCAGCCCTCTAGCAATACGCCTGTGTTCAAGAATAGAGAAGGGCAATGGTGGAAAACTTAGATTCTCTGGCTTACCTTCCAGTGCCATGAGTAAAATACAAGTCATTCTGTAAAATGAGGAAATAGGAAAGCTGCCGAAAAGTACTTAACCCGGCTGCCTTAGAGTATACTTACATAATTCTAGATTGTTCCATTAAACTGAGTGGAGCCTAGAGAATGCATGAAAATGCTAAAGAAGTATTTTTATATTTGCATCCACACATTATTTCATCTTGTGTAGGATGCCATTGTGGTGCATGTGGTCCGCTGCCGACATCCTCCATTGTATGCATTTTTGCTGGGGATTGCCATTAGCAACGGATCACATGCGGAGGAATTGCTCCCCCAGTTATAAACACGCCACAGTCTTTGGGGTTTTTGAGCATTTCCTCCCATTTAGGCCACTTTATTTCAGTTATTCTTTTTGATATGTTTAGAATGTACCATTGCGTACTGCTGGTAGCATTCTGTTGCACCTGGTAGCCTGTGTCACATGGCCTGTTATAGGTGGGGCCTACAGCCTTATCATCTCTCCCACTGCATGAGTGATTCCACTATGGAGGTATGTGGGAGCTTGGCTGTAAGTTGGATCTTAGCACCTCTCAGACCGTGTTCACACACCGTAGGTAGTCTAGTGGTAGGAACCCATGCCACGCTGAGATACCTTGACGGTGGTGCAAAAGGGCTCCGATGTGTTCCTGACTGGAATACATTGGCTAAAGTCTCAGTTTTTAACATCAGCTGTAGGGATTAGCCAGTGTTGTCAGTTGCATATCATTGTGGTGCACCTTTCGCAGGGATTTATGTATTTTTATATTTGCATCCACAAATTATCCCATCTTGTGTAGGATGCCATTGTGGTGCATGTGGTCTGCTGCCGACATCCTCCTTTGTATGCATTTTTTGATGGGGATTGGCGTTAGCAACGGATCACATGTGGAGGAATTGCTCCCCCGGTTATAAACACGCCACAGTGTTTGGGGTTTGCTGAGCGTTTCCCCCATTTTGGCCACTTTATTTCAGTTATTTTTTCTTAAAATGTTTAGAATGTACCATTGCGTACTGCTGGTAGCATTCTGTTGGACCTGGTAGCCTGTGTCACATGGCCTGTTATAGGTGGGGCTTTCAGCCTTATCATCTCTCCCACTACATGAGTGATCTCACTATGGAGGTATGTGGGAGCTTGGCTGTAAGTTGTATCTTAGCACCTCTCAGACCGTGTTCACACACCGTAGGTAGTCTAGTGGTAGGAACCCATGCTACGCTGAGATACCTTGACGGTGGTGCAAAAGGGCTCCGATGTGTTCCTGACAGGAATGCATTGGCTAAAGTCTCAGTTCTTAACATCAGCTGTAGAGATTAGCCAGTGTTGTCAGTTGCATATCATTGTGGTGCACCTTTCGCAGGGATTTATGTATTTTTATATTTGCATCCACAAATTATCCCATCTTGTGTAGGATGCCATTGTGGTGCATGTGGTCCGCTGCCGACATCCTCCATTGTATGCATTTTTGATGGGGATTGCCATTAGCAACGGATCACATGCGGAGGAATTGCTCCCCCGGTTATAAACACGCCACAGTCTTTGGGGTTTTTGAGCATTTCCTCCCATTTAGGCCACTTTATTTCAGTTATTCTTTTTGATATGTTTAGAATGTACCATTGCGTACTGCTGGTAGCATTCTGTTGCACCTGGTAGCCTGTGTCACATGGCCTGTTATAGGTGGGGCCTACAGCCTTATCATCTCTCCCACTGCATGAGTGATTCCACTATGGAGGTATGTGGGAGCTTGGCTGTAAGTTGGATCTTAGCACCTCTCAGACCGTGTTCACACACCGTAGGTAGTCTAGTGGTAGGAACCCATGCCACGCTGAGATACCTTGACGGTGGTGCAAAAGGGCTCCGATGTGTTCCTGACTGGAATACATTGGCTAAAGTCTCAGTTTTTAACATCAGCTGTAGGGATTAGCCAGTGTTGTCAGTTGCATATCATTGTGGTGCACCTTTCGCAGGGATTTATGTATTTTTATATTTGCATCCACAAATTATCCCATCTTGTGTAGGATGCCATTGTGGTGCATGTGGTCTGCTGCCGACATCCTCCTTTGTATGCATTTTTTGATGGGGATTGGCGTTAGCAACGGATCACATGTGGAGGAATTGCTCCCCCGGTTATAAACACGCCACAGTGTTTGGGGTTTGCTGAGCGTTTCCCCCATTTTGGCCACTTTATTTCAGTTATTTTTTCTTAAAATGTTTAGAATGTACCATTGCGTACTGCTGGTAGCATTCTGTTGGACCTGGTAGCCTGTGTCACATGGCCTGTTATAGGTGGGGCTTTCAGCCTTATCATCTCTCCCACTACATGAGTGATCTCACTATGGAGGTATGTGGGAGCTTGGCTGTAAGTTGTATCTTAGCACCTCTCAGACCGTGTTCACACACCGTAGGTAGTCTAGTGGTAGGAACCCATGCTACGCTGAGATACCTTGACGGTGGTGCAAAAGGGCTCCGATGTGTTCCTGACAGGAATGCATTGGCTAAAGTCTCAGTTCTTAACATCAGCTGTAGAGATTAGCCAGTGTTGTCAGTTGCATATCATTGTGGTGCACCTTTCGCAGGGATTTATGTATTTTTATATTTGCATCCACAAATTATCCCATCTTGTGTAGGATGCCATTGTGGTGCATGTGGTCCGCTGCCGACATCCTCCATTGTATGCATTTTTGATGGGGATTGCCGCTAGCAACGGATCACATGGGGAGGAATTGCTCCACCGGTTATAAACACGCAACAGTGTTTGGGGTTTTTGAGCGTATCCTCCCATTTAGGCCACTTTATTTCAGTTATTTTTCTAGTCTGAAAGTAGCCTAAGAAATAGCTATACTGTACAAAAACAGTCAATCTTTGATCGATTGTAATGGAGAATATACATAGCTACTCCTCTGCCAGAAAGGGGAGTTGGACAACCTGGTCCTTGGGTTTTGTGGGAGCCCCAGGAGTCAGACCCCCAATAGTCATATATTTATGACTTACCCAGAGTAAGTCAGCGTAAACCAACTTCATATGAAATCCATATATTTTTGCTCTATTTTGCTTAAGCAGCCAACACCTTAAAGTGATGCTCTTCATTTAAGAAATGGGTAAGAATTTTGTTTTATTATTTTGAGCATTTTGAACAATTGCCTATTACTAGTCATATCTAGGCTTTATGATGTCACCTGGCAAAGACTCAGTGTCCTGCACTTACTGTAAATACTCTGGTCAAAGCACAGTGGTTTGCTGATGACCTAATTGAAGCCATCATGGAGCAAATGCCCTGCCAGCCCTCTAGCAACACGCCTGTGTTCAAGAATAGAGAAGGGCAATGCTGGAAAACTTAGATTCTCTGGCTTACCTTCCAGTGCCATGAGTAAAATAAAAGTAATTCTGTAAAATGAGGAAATAGAAAAGCTGTCGAAAAGTACTTAACCAGGCTGCCTTAGAGTATACTTACATAATTCTAGATTGTTCCTTTAACCTGAGTGGAACCTAGAGAATCCATGTACATGCTAAAGTATTAACTCCACTAAGATATATGGAAGTGATTTCCAGTCATACAAATTTCCATAACAAATGTGCCTGAACATTGCATATGCAAATTATATGCCTATGTCATTTTGCCTATGCACTTCTGCTTCACTCAGATTGAGTTTGTCACCAGTTTCAGTCCCTTTTTGGGTTCTCCTTGTTGAATCTGCACTTTGAACCTCATCTCTGGTTGAACAACAAGGGAACAGTGTCCCACCTTTAGTACTTCTGGCCTTTTGAGATGTTGTGCTCCTTGCACAACTAGATAAGATGAGTGGTACTACCTTGTACCTATCCACTAGTGTTGAGCAAATCGAACTACACAAAGTAGAATTCGATCCGAATTTCAGGGAAAATTTG
The DNA here is from genome assembly GCF_905171765.1 of Bufo bufo. Classification (NCBI taxonomy): domain Eukaryota; kingdom Metazoa; phylum Chordata; class Amphibia; order Anura; family Bufonidae; genus Bufo; species Bufo bufo. The sequence goes on along the minus strand of NC_053394.1, from coordinate 75,664,146 downwards.
ATTCGCCGCAAAGCCGAATTTCCTCGTGCTTCGTGTTAAGGAATCAATTTTACCTGAAAGGGGTAAAAAAAAAAAATCATGCTTACCTCATCTGTTTGAGCGCGAAGAGCCGGCTGCAGCTATTTTGATTGAAGATCCCGCACGAAACCCCGTCACCACATATATATATATTTGCCGTTCAGCGATGTAGTTATATGTTCTAAAGCCCTTTTTTTTGTGTGTATTAGTGGCACAAAAAAAAGTATTTTCTGTTGTGTGGTGAAGTTAGAAAATTGCAGCCCTTTTTGGCGTGTATTAAGTGGCCCAAAAAAATATATTTGCAAATCAGCGGTGCAGTTATATGTTCTAAAGCCCTTTTTGGAATGTATTAGAGGCAAAAATATATATATTTGATGTTCAGTGGTGCAGTTATGTGTTTTAAAGCCCTTTTTGGCGTGTATTAGTGGAAAAAAGGGCTTATTAGCCGTTGTGTAGCGAAATGAGAAAATTACAGTCTTTTTTGGGGAGTTTTAATTTCCTTTTTATGTATGTCAGACAGAGAAGTGCCAGGCCCTGCACAGGGGAGTGGCAGAGGCCTAAATGTTTCTGGCGCAGGCACAGGTCGCAGCAGAGTAAGGGGGCATGGCAGCAGGAGTCGCAGCGAGAGGCCTGAGCTCCCGGTGTCATCTAGCAGTCGTGTCTTGACCAGCAACCCAGCTGTTCTTGAATGGTTAACTCGGTCATTCACTTCATCCCAAGTGACATCAGACACCCCCAGCCAAGAGTCGATGGGTTCGTCAGACACAACCCTTAGTTGGCATGGCCGAGGAGCAAGCCCTGTGCCCTCACCTGTCCTCAACCTGCCTCTGTCCTTTTCTGTTATTTCAGCCAGAGAAGTATTATATGCTGTGGGCTCAGCTCCACTATACAGCAAGGACGAGCTACTAGAGGACAGTCAGCAGCTAATGGCCAGCCAAGATGTGGAGGAGACATCAACCGCTTCCTCCGGTAGGCGGGCAAGTAGTGATGAGAAGAGTGGCGTGGGAGCTAGTGTTGCAAGCAGTCAGGCTCCTGACCCAGGGACCGTTGAGGAGGACATTAGTGACGTGCAGACAGTACTCGATGATGATGATGATGTAGCTGATCGCACTTGGGAGCTGGGTAAATTAAGGTCTTCATCATCATTGGGAGAAGATGGTGGCAGCTTGCCCGAGAGGCAGCAGCAGAGCCAGCAAGTCGCTAGCGTGTCCGGGAGTCAGCAGGGTGGCAGCAGTGTGAGGTAGGTAGCCAAACGTGCCCGGGGTAGACCACCCGCTTCACAGGAGCCTACCTACCCGCAAAGTAGTGGTGGAGCGGTTCACGGAAGCAGCGGCGGTAGCAGTCAGTGTGGAGTGTTGGGGGTAAAATCACCTACTCGGTGGTGTGGCAGTTTTTTGTTAAGCCGCCGGAGGAGGTGAACATGGCCATTTGTAGAATCTGTGGGCAGAAGGTGAAGAGTGGCCAGAGTACCAATGTTGGCACCACGGCCCTGCATCAACATAAGGAGCGTCACCATAAAGTGGCCTGGGAGAATCGTGGCTCCGATGTGGTGGTCCAGCCTGCTGCAGCAACCACTGCATCACCCAGTGGCACGCACCCGATTTCAGGCAGTCAAGGCTCCACCACCTCAGCTGAAGGGAGCTGTCTGTCCTTCCCATCATCTGCTGGTCCTGATGTTCCTGCTCCTTCTCCTACTCCTCGTCAGTCATTCTGTCAGCAATCGATCACCAAGAGACAACAGTATGCGTGCACTTATCCAACGGCGCAGAAGCTGAATGTGCTCCTGGCCAAGTTGCTGGTGCTGCAGTCCCTTCCTTTCCAAGTGGTGGACTCTGCACCTATCAGAGTTCTGATGGTTTGTGCCGAGCTGAGGTGGAGAGTCCCAAGCCGTCATTTTTTTCAGAAAGGCAGTACCAGCCCTGCACACACATGTAGAACAGAAGGTGGACCAGTCCTTGAGCCTGTCGATGTCTGCCAAAGTGCACGGCAGCACCGACGTGTGGAGCTATAACTACGGTCAGGGACAATACTTGTCCTTTACGGCCCACTGGGTTAATGTGGTTCCTGCACAGCCACACCAGCAACTTGGCCAGGTGACGCCGCTTCCGCCTCCACGTTCTCACGCCCTTGGTCCTGCGACAATGTCCGCCTCTGCCTCCTCATCCGCCACCGTGTCCTCAGCCTCCACTGCAGGGAAAATTCACAGTGCCCCTCCAGCATACCACATGTGCAGGGTACGGCGATGTCAAGCTGTTCTGCACCTCATTTGCCTGGGCAAACTGAGTCACACAGGGGCGTAACTGCTCCGTGTCCTTCATCAAGAAATCAAATCCTGGCTTTCTCTGCGACAACTCAAAATTGGAACCATGGTGACCGACAACGGGAAGAACATGGAGTCGGCGCTGCATTAAGGAGGGCTGAGCCATACGCCCTGCATGGCACACGTGTTCAATCTGGTTGTCAAGAGGTTCCTGAAGTCTTCCACCCATCTGCAAGACATCGTAAAAATGGCAAAGAAACCTTGCATGCACTTCAGCCACTCGTACACCGCAAAGCACACCCTCCTTAAGCTTCAGCGGCAGAACGGCATCACCCAACATAGGCTGATATGCGACGTTTCCACCCGTTGGAATTCCACCCTCCATATGTAGGACCGACTATACGAACAGTGAATGGCCATAAACGATTTCTTGATAATTCAAGCAGACAGGAGTACTCCCCTGTGTAACTTCGATGTCAGACAGTGGCAGCTCATGCATGACACCTGCTGTTTGCTCAGGCCCTTTGAGGAGGCCACGTTATTTGTCAGTTGCCAGGACTACGGGATAAAAAATGTCATTCCACTGCTTCATGTCCTGGAACAGATGCTGGTAAATCTGGCTGGTCAGGTGACTGGAGACGTGGCGCCTAGATCTCACGGCCACATGAGCCCTGTGGGGGCTGAACTGGAGGTGGAGGAGGACATTGGAGCACAAGCAATGTGTAGCGAAATGGGTAGTTTTTCTACACAGGTGACAGGAGAGGAGGAGCAGGAGCAGCCAGAGGAGCTACAGGTCGATGAGGAAGACAAGGCAGAGGACCCAGACACGCCGTGGCAGTATGCAGTGGAGATGGAGGCAGGGAGTCCTGCCGAGTCACTTGCACAAATGGCCTGATGCATGCTTACTTGCTTGCGTAGTGACAGCCAAATTGGCAGCATTCAGCAGAGGGATGACTTCTGGCTCTCCACCCTGTTGGACCCTCACTACCAGTCCAAAATGGGAGGACTTAACTACTATAGAGACATCCTATGTAGTCAGTTGGCCGCTGCCTATCTGCGCCATCGTCCATCCTCTCGCAGGTCTGACTGGGGGGGCCCTCTGCACTCACGTTCCTCTGCCATTGCTGCTGTGGCAGGGTGGGGGGGTTGAAGCAGTTCTAGCTCCATCAGCAGCAACTTGAGTCTAGAGTCGCTGATGAGCAGCTTTCTTCACCCGCAGAAACTACTTACCAGCAGCAGCTAGACCTGGAGCAGGACCTTAACCAGCAGGTGGTGGCATACTTGGACAGCACTCTACCACCCCACATTGAAGATCTGCTGGACTACTGGGCAGCCAAACTGGATTTGTCTCTTCAATAAAAAATTTAAAAATATATACAGTCATGTGAAAAAATTAGGACACCCTTTGAAAGCATGTGGTTTTTTGTAACATTTTTAATAAATGGTTATTTCATCTCCGTTTCAACAATACAGAGAGATTAAAGTAATCCAACTAAACAAAGAAAACTGAAGAAAAGTCTTTTCAAGATCTTCTGTAAATGTCATTCTACAAAAATGCCTATTCTAACTGAGGAAAAAGATAGGACACCCTCACATGTATTCCCTCTTAAATTGGCTCAGATCTCACACAGGTATATCACACCAGGTGCACATAATTAGTAGATCGTTACTCTGCATGTTGAATGAGGCTTGCCCTATTTAAACCTCAGACATTTAGTTTGGTGTGCTCCTGACTGTTGAAGTGAGAGTGAGCACCATGGTGAGAGCAAAAGAGCTGTCAGAGGACTTCAGAAAAAAGATTGTAGCAGCCTATGAGTCTGGGAAGGGATTTAAAAAGATCTCAAAAGATTTTGAAATCAGCCATTCCACTGTCCGGAAGATAGTCTACAAGTGGAGGGCTTTCAAAACAACTGCCAACATGCCCAGGACTGGTCGCCCCAGCAAGTTCACCCCAAGAGCAGACCGCAAGATGCTAAAAGAGGTATCCAAAAACCCTAAAGTGTCATCTCGAGAACTACAGCAGGCTCTGGCTACTGTTGATGTAGAAGTACATGCCTCTACAATCAGAAAGAGACTGTACAAGTTTAACTTGCATGGGAGGTGTGCAAGGAGGAAACCTTTGCTTTCCAAGAGAAACATCGAGGCCAGACTGACATTTGCCAGCGATAAAGTTGACAAAGACCAGGACTTCTGGAATAATGTTCTTTGGACAGATGAGTCCAAAATTGAATTATTTGGACACAACAGCAGAGGACATGTTTGGCGTAAACCAAACACAGCATTCCAAGAAAAGAACCTCATACCAACTGTGAAGCATGGAGGTGGAAGTGTCATGGTTTGGGGCTGCTTTGCTGCAGCAGGACCTGGTCAGCTCACCATCATAGAATCCACGATGAATTCTACTGTGTATCAGAAGGTGCTTGAAGAACATGTGAGACCATCAGTTAGAAAATTAAAGCTGAAGCGGAACTGGACCATGCAACATGACAATGACCCAAAACATACTAGTAAATCAACCAAAGATTGGCTGAAAAAGAAGAAATGGAGAGTCCTGGAATGGCCAAGTCAAAGTCCAGATTTGAATCCCATTGAGATGCTGTGGGGTGACTTGAAAAGGGCTGTACGTGCAAGAAACCCCTCAAACATCTCACAGCTGAAAAAGTTCTGCATTGAGGAGTGGGGTAAAATTTCCTCAGACCGATGTCGAAGACTGGTAGATGGCTACAAGAACCGTCTCACTGCAGTTATTTCAGCCAAAGGAGGTAACACTCGCTATTAGGGGCAAGGGTGTCCTATCTTTTTCCTCAGTTAGAATAGGCATTTTTGTAGAATGACATTTACAGAAGATCTTGAAAAGACTTTTCTTCAGTTTTCTTTGTTTAGTTGGATTACTTTAATCTCTCTGTATTGTTGAAACGGAGATGAAATAACCATTTATTAAAAATGTTACAAAAAACCACATGCTTTCAAAGGGTGTCCTAATTTTTTCACATGACTGTATATATGTAGTAAATAATATTACAAAAATAAAAATAAAAAATAATAAAGTTCACCACTGTGTTTTCTTCTTTTTTGGCGTTGCAGACTACAGTGTGAAGCGGGCTTATTCACATTCAACAGACAGTTCAAAGAAGATGTCGCGCTGCCTCACTTGACTGTAATTCGAAGGTCTTGATCAGGATAGGATACAACAGCTTTTAGGTGATGCCAAACAACGAGGTTCCACAGGAGGATAATCTCGGTCACAAAACCACCCCTCTGTAGATATAAATGTTCAGGCACATAGTGAAGGTCCACCAATGTTTCCAATGGTAATAGCTTTTATTATACTCACAAAGGTATAAGATCAATAGGCATAAAACAGAATAAAATCTCCGTGGTTATAACACAGCTCGACCCAGGTTTCGCCACACCAGCTTCATCAGGAATGGAGATTTTATTCTGTTTTATGCCTATTGATCTTATACCTTTGTGAGTATAATAAAAGCTATTACCATTGGAAACATTGGTGGACCTTCACTATGTGCCTGAACATTTATATCTACAGAGGGGTGGTTTTGTGACCGAGATTATCCTCCTGTGGAACCTCGTTGTTTGGCATCACCTAAAAGCTGTTGTATCCTATCCTGATCAAGACCTTCGAATTACAGCCAAGTGAGGCAGCGCGACACCTTCTTTGAACAAACTGGATTTGTGGCCGCAACTAGCAGAGTTTGCCCTGAAAAAAGCTGTCCTGACCGGCCAGTAGTGTGGCATCAGAGCGGGTGTTTAGTGCGGTGGGGGCCATATTTACCCCAAGGAGAACTCGCCTGTCCAACCAAAATATGAAGACCTTTGTCAAGATGAATCAGGCGTCGATCAGCCAGGATTTCCAGCCACCAATGCCTGATGCATCAGACTAGATCATCCATTGATAAAAGAGACTGGTTTCTTCTGTCTACCTGCCTCAGCTACTATTCTGATGCTGCCACCCGCCTGACGCCACACATCTGATGCCAAGTGCTCCTTTTTTCACCCACCATCTTCAGCTGGTACTGGTATTGCCACCCATCTCCACACTATGTCACCTTGCCACTCTGTGGTCTCCTGATGCTGCTGCCACCTCCACACTATGTCACCTTGCCACTCTGTGGTATCATGATGCTTCTGCCACCTCCACGCTATGTCCCCTTGCCACTCTTTGGTCTCCTGGTGCTGCTGCTACCTCAGCACTATGTCACCTTGCCACTCTGTAGCCTCCTGATTCTACTGCTGCCACCTCCACACTGTCATTGTCTGACACTGTGGCCTCTTACTGATGCTGCTGCTGCCACCTCTACACTCTGTCATTGTGACACTCTGTGGTCTACTCATGCTGCTGCCACCTCCACACTGTCATTGTCCCACCCTGTGGCCTCCTCCTGATGCTGCTGCTGCCGCCACCTTCACACTCTGTCATTGTGCCACTCTGTGGCCTCCAGATGCTTCTGCCACGTCCACACTGTCATTGTGCAACTCTGTGGTCTCCTCATGCTGCTGCTACCACCTCCACACTTTCATTGTGTCACCCTGTGGCCTCCTCCTGATGCTGCTGCTGCCGCCACCTCCACACTCTGTCATTGTGACACTCTGTGGCCTCCTAATGTTGCCGCCACCTCCACACTGTCATTGTGCCACCCTGTGGCCTCCTCCTGATACTGCTGCTGCCGCCACCTCCAAACTTTGTCATTGTGACACTATGTGGCCTCCTAATGCTGCCGCCACCTCCACACTGTCATTGTGCCACCCTGTGGCCTCCTCCTGATACTGCTGCTGCTGCCACCTCCACACTCTGTCATTGTGCCACTCTATGGCCTCCTGATGCTGCTGCTGCCACCTCCACACTGTCATTGTGCCACTCTGTGGCCTCCTCCTGATGCTGCTGCCACCTCCACACTCTGTCATTGTGCCACTCTGTAGCCTCCTGATGCGGCTGCCACCTCCACACTGTCATTGTGCCACTCTGTGGCCTTCTCCTGATGCTGCTGCCACCTCCACACTCTGTCATTGGGCCACTCTGTGGTCTCCTCATGCTGCTCCCACCTCACCACTATGTAATAGGGCCACTCTGTGGACTTCTCATGCTATTCCCACCTTCCCCTCTTCATAACTGGGCCACTATTTTGCCTTCCGGCCTGTCTGACATCATCATTTATTTGACCCTTCTTCTGATCTGTCAGAGGGAAGGAAAAATGAGATGCAAAACGGATCCTGTCTATGTAACAGCTGTAAGGCCTGCATGACATGGTCCCTATTTTGCATCAGAATTTGCTTATGATTTGGTAGCCAAAAGCAGGAGTGGGTACAAAACAGAGAAGACATGCAAATATTCCATTCACGTGTCATCTCTGTTTTGGATCCACTCCTGTTTTTTTTTGGGCTAGGAAGCGGAAGGCATACGGAGTACATTCCAAAAAAACGGAACGGAGACGGAAAAAAAAAGGTGGCGCTATACAATTAGTGTTTAGTGAATAACTTAGTGGCTATAATACATTTTTAATTACATGCAATAACAAAAGAATTCAGACCCAGGTGCTGATTTGAAAACTGTAGAATATCATTTTTGGGACAACCCCTTTAATTCGGCCACAGCAATAGACAGTGAGCAGCCGTTAAAGTGATACAGCATTTAGGCGTCTTTATGCTGTACTTTATACTTCACGCTATAATGTGCATGGTATGCTAGTAATTAGATCGGGAAAACATTCAGCTATTTCTAATTCACAGTTATGTTCTCTATAATTGAATTTGTAAAACTGCATTGATGGTGTTCATGAGTTCACAAGTGTGAGACGAGGTGCATGCCACTGGTGATTTACTCGATTTGTCATCTGTATTGGTTTCTAGCATTGGCTTTATTTGATTAATTTAATTTACCAAAATAATTTTCAAACAATGCATATAGTTTACATAGCTCCACATTTCCAGCATTCTAATATGTTACAACATTAGGATTGTATTTGCTGTAAATGTTACCAATTTAATTGGAAAACGTTCAAATTAATTTTTTTTCCTGCTGGATGAAAATAACATACAAATCTATGATTGAGTTAGTGCACACTTAGACTAGACAGTCTTAAAATGCTTTGTGCCAAAATTTTGCCACCTACAAAACCACACCCACTCCTCCACAAAGCCATTACCACTTCCCACCCATTGACCGCCAAGGCAAAAAAAAGTTTCTGTAGGACCTAAGAAACGACGCACAGCGTAATTAATTCTACCCAACTGTGCTCAAGGTCACATTTAAAGGAGCAGTAAAGGACTCTCCTCTTGTAGTACCTGTCTTCTGCTGGATACGGGGGCATAGTTATATGGGGTGCAGAGGTAGCAGTCACAACCGGGCCCAGGAGCCTGAGGGGCCCAAAGACCCTTGTGCCACATAAGAAGACACAGGTATTATAGAAAGTGCATGCTGGTCAAGTTACACCTCTGACTGGAGGGAAGGGGTTAGGTCAATAATTTGGCATGGGAAGAGGGGCCCAAGCTGAACTCTTGCACCAGGGCCCGTGAGCCTTTAGCTACAGTCCAGGCTGGATAAATGTAGTATAAATAGAACTACCTTTCTAAACAAGATGAATGCTTTTGCTACATGCTATGAGTATCTATACAATTAACATATTTCACTACTTATCTCTCCTCAATAACCCTACTAACCTACCGTCCAATCAACTGACCATCCTAGACAGACCATTTGAGGATATAGACGTCACAGATGCTACTGCACATTGGACAAGTCTAGTAAATATCTTCTATCCCTGCCTACTATAAGTAACCAGCAAGATAAAGAAACAGGGTGCTTACCACCCTCGATGTATGAAGCGACTATCTTTTTTTTTTGCCTAAGATAAAGACCCTAGTGTATGTGAGTCTGACTCTCCAATCTCACTAGTTTTTACATTAAAATTCCCGCTAAAGTGCTAACAGACTTATAGGGATTATCTCACTTCAGCAAATGGCATTTATTATGTAGAGAAAGTTAATATAAGGCACTTACTAATGTATTGTGATTGTCCATATTGCCTCCTTTGCTGGCTGGATAAATTTTTCCATTACTTTATACACTGTTCGTTTCCATGTTTATGTCCACCTTGCAATCCAGCAGCAGTGGTCATGCGTGTAGCGCTAAGACTGAGCCACCATGAAAAAGCAGCGGCCCAGTCTAAGGCCCCTTAGTGACCACTGTAAAAGGCATAGGTGGTCACTAAGGAGTTAAATCATGTTACACGGCCCTCGGCACCAAGCGCCAAAGTTATGTAGAGGCCTGCGTCTCTATATAACTTTGGCACATCCACCAGCAGCTCAGGGGTATTAAGACCGGTGTCTAAATTGCCGGTCTTAATAAATGACCCCCTATATGCTTACAGACAGGACTTAAATCCCCCCAAGATTTGAAAGAAGATTTTGACCTGCTTAAAGGGGTTATCCGAGACTATTTAAAGCTCCCCCATGGGGGGCGTGGCCTGCACGCTGATGGCGCCGGTCGCATAGCGCATCTGCTCCGGACTTAACAACTAACAAGCGGCTCACAGCTACTACTCCTGCACCCTATCTCAGCCAGTTGAAGCCCTATAAGGTGCTCCAGACATGGGGAAGGTCAGAAGGCGTCCTGCTCCAGCAAAACTGACCGAATTCTTCGGTAAAATGACGTCAGCTGAGTCTGGCCAGAGAGGGACTCCACCTCCAGCCTGCACGCTGGCCTCTCCGGCGGGAACGCCATTACTACCTACGCATAGCTCTGCTGACAGACGCGGTACTGAGCGGGAAACCCTCGAACCTACTCAGCTTACAGCGGACATTATGCGTTCCATGCTGGACAATCTGCATTCCTCTATGAAAGAGGATATGCTGGAGCTTCTGAAAGATCTCAAAAAGATATTCAGAGCATAGGTGAACGCACGTCTCACTTGGAGGTTAAAATGGCCGAGTTCACCACCTCTCACACACCCTTATTGATGCCCATGAGGCTATGGAGAATGATATTGCTAAAATAACAGCCAAGCTGCAGGACCTAGAGGACAGACATAGGCGGAACAACGTCAGAATCCGTGGGATCACGGAGTCTGTAGAAGGAAACGAGCTGGAACATCTCCTACAACAGCTTATTAAAGCGACGCTGCCTGAGTCCACAGAAAGGGACTTGATAATAGATCGTATCCACAGAGTGCCTAAGCCTAAGGGGCTTGATTCAACCCTTCCACGAGATGTTATTGCCAGGATCCACTTCTATACCATCAAAAGAAGCGTTCCTGAGGGTCCTAAGGCAGAATCCGACCCCAGCGGAGGAATTCAAGGGTATAGCGGTCTACACAGATCTTTCCGCAGCTACACTTGCAAAAAGAAAAGAATTTGCTCCGATCACCGCTGTGTTAAGACAGCAGCAAATAAAATACCGTTGGGGGTTCCCAGTGAAGCTCTTGGTCACATACAATGGAGGCCTGCAGATCTTCATCTCACCACAAGTGGCAACTCGACGGCTGATCGAATGGGGCCTCATCAACGAAGATCCTCACCGGGCAAAGGAAACTGCCCTGCGCCCAGACAAGAGTCCTTCAGATTGGGACGTTGCCTGATGCGTGAGTTTACTCCAGCAGGGAGCAGTCGATTATTTGACTATAATCATTAGTGTTAGTCCGTAGAAGGGAGCTTTAGTTCTCTGCCCCGATTGGACTTTCCTGTTTGGTCCCTTGACCGTTACTATTTGGTCGGGCTTGTTACGCCTTGGTGACCATACTGCACTTAACTTTAATTTTCCTTTTTCATATGTTCGATTTTATTTTTTGGTTGGTTCCTATGAATACTATATTGGTAAAATGCGCATTGTGTGTTTTAGCTTGTGAGGGCTTCTTTACTGAAGTGTGGCGAGGCGTGTCACAGGGAGATTTTACGCATAAGGAATGGGGTTAAAAATCTTATTGCTTAATGTGCGCGGGCTCAATTCCCCATTTAGGCGCACACAGCTTTGGTCAGAAGCCCTCAAAGCTAAATGTGATATACTCATCATACAAGAATCACACCTATTGGAAAAGGATGCGTTTAGATGCAAACACAAGAATTTTCCCGTAATATATCATTCCCATACAAGGAAAAAAGCAGGAGTACTCTTTGGTGTAAAATCTACAATTACCTTTTCCCTAAAGAAATGTATAACTGACTCAGCAGGAAGATATATTATTTTAATATGTACTCTTGATGGTAAACCATATACTTTGGTGTCTGTATACGGCCCCAATGTCGGATAGGTGGCCTTCTTCAGGAGGCTGTTCAACAAGGTGGAGAAATTGGCGGTGGGAGAGGTGGTAGTGGGAGGAGACTTTAACATCCCAATTAACTCAGCACTAGATTGTAAATCCGCGCAGGGGTGCCGCCGTACGGAGCTGCAAACAACTCTATATGAGTCCGCCTTCCACGAAATCTGGCGATATCAGCATAGCGGGGAGCGAGATTACACGTTTATATCCACTGCGCACTTATCTCAGTCTCGAATTGATTGCATCTTAGTCTCCAAAAACCTCCTGCACAGGGTCACGAAGTCAGACATTGGGGGAACGACATGGTCAGATCACGCCCCAGTGAGTATTGTTATTGAAGATGGTCTCCCTAATCTCCCGCGCCCGCAATGGAGAATGAATACTTACCTACTCAAATGCCCTGAAAGAGTTAAAGGGATCACAGATACTCTGCAAGAGTTCCTGCAATTTAATGATCTCCCTGACACTAGTATAGACACTCTCTGGCTTACACATAAAGCATTCATGAGAGGGATCCTGTTACAGTTAGCGGCGAGAATGAATAAAAGTAGAAATAAAGCCATACAAGATACCCTAACCCGATTGCAAAATGCGGAAAAGAGTCACAAACTAAATAACAATCCTTCAACGTTAGCCTCTCTCCAAGAATGTAGAAATGCACTCCGGACCCTTCTTTTATACCGTCAGGAATTAGGTCTGAAGCGAATGCAGACTAACTTTTACCACTCAGGAGATAAAGCAGGTGCATTACTGGCGCGCAGATTAAAAAGCAGAACAGCCGCAGCAAGAATAACCAGCTTAAAGTATAACAACAAAGTGTTTACACACCCTCAGGATATAGCTGATGCTTTTGCGTCATATTATTCCTCCTTATACAACCTGCGGCTGGATGGTAATACCACCCAACCATCTGTAGAGGCAATTTCGGCATATCTAGATTCCCTTAAGCTCCCCAAAGTATCTACAGATGACTTAAGCGTTTTGAATAGGCCAATCACCTCCAAAGAAATTCTCAATACCACCGTTAAAGCTACTCCATCTAATAAGTCCCCGGGGCCCGACGGTTTCCTAGTGGAATATTATAAAACATTTCACTCTACGATACTCCCTCATTTAACAAGGCTGTATAACTCATTCCTGACTTCTGGGGATATTCCCCCAGAAATGTTAAAGGCTACTGTAGTTACTTTGCCCAAACCAGGGAAAACACCTGATGCCCTTGAGAATTTTAGGCCAATCTCCCTGTTGAATGCAGACCTCAAGCTGTTTGCTAAATTACTGGCTTCCCGTCTTAATAAGGTATTACCTGCCCTGATAAATCCTGACCAAGTAGGTTTCGTGCCAGGAAGACAATGTAGAGATGGCACTAGAAAGATGATCAACTTAATTCAGATTGCAGGGTGGTCCAGGGCCCCCACGATCTTTGTCTCCTTAGACGCTGAAAAAGCGTTTGACAGAGTGCACTGGGGGTTCCTGGATCAGACCCTCAGGAAATTTGGGTTTAAAGGGCATATTTTACAGGCTATCCTAGGATTGTACTCAGCACCAAAGGCGAATGTTTTGGCATCAGGATTCTTGTCTGCACCTTTCTCGATTACCAATGGGACTAGGCAGGGGTGCCCATTGTCGCCTCTGATTTTTGCATTGGTGATGGAGCCATTGGCAGAAAAAATACGTAACTGTACTCAGATATCAGGGATTACAGTAGGGAAATGTTCACACTGCATTGGTCTGTACGCTGACGATGTTATTCTGACACTCTCTAACCCCCTAATATCACTTCAGGCAGTAAATGACATACTGGCCCAATACTCTTCATTATCATATTATAAACTAAATGTTAGTAAAACCAATGTAAGTCCTATTAATGTGACAGAAAGCTTGCACCATGACTTAAGCAAGAGTTATCCCTTTAATTGGGCCACTGAATCGATCAGATATCTAGGAGTTGAGTTGACTAGCTCATTGTCTGATATGATCCCACTCAATTTTAAAAAATTGAGGACTGAATTGCAAGAAGACTACTCCAAGTATAACAAAGCAATGCTCTTGTGGATGGCAAAAATTAACACAGCTAAGATGCTGATACTCCCAAAAATCCTATATGTCTTCAGATGCATTCCCCTGAAAATTCCTAGAGCTTGCATTAAACAATTGCAAAATGACATGCTCAGTTTCATCTGGGGAGGTACTCATTCTAGGATTAATAAAAATGTGCTATACCCTTCTCTCCGTAAAGGTGGTTTAGGAGTCCCGGATCTGTACAGTTATTACTTAGCCAATTTGCTAGACCAAACTATGGAGTGGTGGTCCCCATCTTCATCCCATAAATGGCTTAATATAGAAGAGAACTTTGTTAAAAGGAGGCCCCTAAAGTCACTGCTAGCAGCTTATCTGTTAAAGCCGTTAGTCTTCCCCATGCCTCTAGACACAATGCAAGCCTCCATATTTGCTTGGGTGCATGCATTCAAACCTAAAACACCTTTTCCCCTGGAGAAGAAACATTTTCCCATTTCGGCTATTGAATATCATATTCCTACAATCCAACTCACAAACTGGCTGAAGTGCTGTTCACTGTGACAGTTGTGTTAGTGTAGGCTGGCTGCATTCCCTCTTGCGTACTGGCTGCAGGCTGTGTATGTTCTTCCCATGATGCTTCTCTATTTGTCAGTATTACACGGGTTGTTTGTGTTCTGGCGTACTGGCTGCGGTGGTCTCCGGTATGCTGGTTGCAAGGGGCAACGTCCTGTACTGCAGTCTGTGTGTTTTGTGATTCTAGTTCTCCGGTTCTGATGGGGTTAACTTCCCCTGATCTGTGCATGGGTGTGGCTTATCAGGTGCTGGAGGTCAGTCTTTCTTGTGTCTTGCTGGGTGTAGCACCTCGCTGCTCACCCAGGAGGTAAGTCTTTCCTGTGCCTTACTGGGTGTAGCCCCTTGCTGCTGACCCAGGTTGTCTTTGTCATCTCCCCTTGTTTGTGGTGTCACCTGGTAAAGTGTTTTTGCTTCTTTGTCTGATGTTGCTGCTTTGTCTGTTGTTCTTGGTACCTGTTCTGTGATAGTGTTTGAGGTTATGTCCTTGTCTGATCTGTATCTGTCCTGTATGATGTTTATGTTATCCTTGTCTGTTCCTTGTTAGCCTAGCAGTGCGCAACTTCATCTGATAGCCTGGCTTCTGATTGTATCCTGACCTATGTCCTGCCTGGCAGTGCCTACTGCTTCTGATCCCTGTCTGTTCTTGTCTGCCTGTAGTTCCTCTAGTCTGTGTAATCTCTAGTCTGTGTGCAGCTCTGCCTGAGACTGCCATTCCGCTTGGCTTTCAGGCATCTGCTTCTGTGCTGATTCCCGTTCGTCTTGTTGTCTGTTCCATGTCCGTTGTTTGTATGGGTTCCAGTTCTTTTGCTTTCTGTTCTGGTGCTTGCACCTGCGTGGTTCTCTGGAGGTAGGGGCCAAGTGTATCAGGACCTTCCTGGAGGTGCGAACAGTGAGCCCTCAGCCTAGTTCATCCCCACCATCAGGGGCTCTGTGAAGAACGGGGCTCACTGGTTCTCCGCTCTCTGGGTTTTGCCTCTGGTCTGCCGGTGCACTTGGTTATGTGGTAGTGCTCCCACTATTGCCTAACCTGCTTACTGTAATTTGCTTTTATTACACTTGTAATAAAGTTCTCTGTGGGTCCTTGGTCTGTTTTTCCTGTGTCCTGTTCGCATGACGTCCCGGAGGTCTGCCGTGACAAACGCCAGCCTGGCCTGAGTTTGTGGGAATTTAAATCAGCTCACCAATGTGAAATGTCACTTTAAGTTATGGAGTCCTTGAAATTAACAGTAGTAACACTTGTGGCCGGACACAAACAGAAACCCGAACTAACTAACTACAGACCTGGTCTCAGTCTCTAGGTGCCAACACTGTGATGAGGTGCGTGCACGATCTTACCACCCTGGGTCTGCTTTGCATCCGCTGGTGACTCTGAACAGAACAAATGTCTCTCCAACAAGCATGCGGTATCGCAGTGTATGTTGCTTTGTTCCTCTGCTCTCATCAGTGTTCCTGGCAGCAATCCACCTTCCTCTGGACAGAATCAGGGTCTTGGACATTATCAGCTTCACTTAGCTGCAGCTCTGGTCACTGAGGGAGGCTCTCACATCTGAATGCCATCAGATTCTCTGCTCACACAGTTCCTTAGTTTCACCTCCCCCTAAGGCTACTTTCACACTCGCGTTTTGGGCGGATCTATCATGGATCTGAAAAAACGGATCCATTACAATAACACAACCACATGCATCCATCATGAACGGATATGTTTGTATTATCTGTAACATAGCCAAGACGGATCCGTCATGAACTCCATTAAAAGTCACTGGGAGAATGATCTGTTTTCTATTGTGTCAGATTGTCTCCGAGAAAATGTAGTCCGTTTGGCTCAGTTTCGCGAAGCTGATGTCACGGATGTAGTAGAGGAGAACACCAAAAGACAATCAAGAAGGAAGGGGAAAGACACTAGGCCTCACCGCTAGGGAAGGAAAATGGTCACCACCTATAAAACCCTGCTCCTGGCCCAAACTCCTATCCGTATGGGCACCTCTCGATGGTAGAGATACCCATACACAGGAACCTAGAAAACCCTGGTGACCCTCAGATGCCCTAAAGATAATAACAGGGCAAAGACCACCCGTTCCTTCCCTGGTGAAGTAACTAGCGTCTCACTGAGGCCTAGTAAACAACCAGGGGGGGATACAGAACACAACAAGCGGAACACTTGACTTCAGAGGATGATGGATGAACAGGACTTCAACACGAACCACACTCCAGCTCTTCCAAGACCAAATGAAGCTATCCTAAGCAAGAAGTGATGGGAAAAGTCAGACTAAATAGGGCGAGGTTGAGGTCACATGATCCACACCTGAACAGGAGGTGTGGACATACCAGCAACACACAGACAAAGTAAAACCGAAAGAGGCTGTCAGATCACTAATGCGTAGATAATCTTTCAGACCTTCTGAGTCCTGTCACAGATGTGACTGTACCCCCCCCCTTCTACGGGTGACCTCCGGGCACCCAGGACCGACCTTATCAGGATGAGCTCTGTGGAATGCTCTCACAAGACGACTAGCATTAACATCGGTCGCTGGAACCCACATCCTCTCCTCTGGCCCGTACCCTCTCCAATGAACGAGATACTGGAGGGATCTCTCCGGAGAACTCGGGAGTCCACAATCCTGCTGATCTGAAATTCTAAATTGCCGTCCACCATGACAGGAGCATGAGGCAAGGAAGACGGCTCAACAGGTTCGACACATTTCTTTAGCAACGATTTATGAAATACGTTATGGATTTTCAATGCCTGAGGAAGTTCAAGACGGAAGGCTATATGGTTAACAATGGCAGTGATCTTATATGGACCAATAAATCTTGGGCCCAACTTCCAAGAAGGTACCTTAAGTTTAATGTTTCTTGTAGACAACCACACAGAATCACCCACTCTCAGGTCCGGACCAGTCATACGTCTCCTGTCAGCCGCACGCTTATACCTGTTGCTCATCTTTTTTAGGTTATTTTGGATTTTCCGCCAAATAGAAGACAAAGAAGAGGAAAATCGTTCCTCCTCAGGAATGTCGGAATTTTGAGCACCAGAAAACGTACCAAACTGTGGATGGTACCCATATGCCCCAAAAAACGGCGACTTATCAGTGGATTCCTGTCTACGGTTATTTATAGCAAACTTAGCTAACGACAAAAATGAAGACCACTCTTCCTGATTCTCTAAAACAAAACATCTCAAGTAAGTCTACAACCACCATAATCACAGTTTTTCCCAAAGAATTCGGTAAGTCCGTGATAAAATCCATGGACAAATGGGTCCAAGGTCTGGACGGGATGGGCAATGGGAGCAGAGATCCGGAAGGCCGAGTAGGTATCACCTTAGCACGTGCACAGGTACCACAGGCTGACACACAGTCCTCAATACACTTACGCAACTCTGGCCACCAAAATCTGCGAGAGCTGAGATCGACAGTCGATCTGCTCCCAGGGTGCCCAGCAAGCACCGTACAGTGATGTTCCTCAAACACCTTGTGGCGTAATTCGGAGGGAACAAACAACTTCCCCAGAGGACAAGAGTCCGGAGTATCCTCCTGTGCCTCCAACTCCCTGGCCTCAAGATCAGGATTAGAAACGGATATGACTACCTCTTCAGATAAAATGGGACTAGGGTCATTAGACTCACCCCCCCCCACCCCAGGAAAGCTACACGACAAAGCGTCCGCCTTGACGTTCTTAACACCAGGGCGGTAAGTGACGATGAAGTTAAATTTGGTGAAAAACTATAACCATCTGGCCAGCCTTGGGTTCAGTCGCTTAGCCGACTCCAGGTAGGCCAGATTCTTGTGATCCGTAATTACCGTAATAGGGTGAATTGCTCCTTGCAACCAATGCTGCCATTCTCTGAACGCCAACTTAATGGCCAGCAATTCCATATTCCCCACATCATAATTCCTTTCAGCAGTAGAGAGTTTTTTAGAGAAAAATGCACATGGGCGCCATTTACTAGGTGAAGGACCTTGTGACAAGATTGCTCCTACCACTACCTCGGACGCGTCAACCTCAACAATAAATGGCTGAGTCACGTCCGGTTGCATCAGAATAGGGGCCGAAGCAAAACATTCTTTCACAGCAGAAAAGGCCTGTAATGCTGCATCAGACCAGACAGAAATATCCGCACCCTTCCTAGTCATGTCTGTTAAAGGTTTAACCACCGATGAATAGTTCAAGATAAATTTACGGGTTCAAAATACCGGAATGCCGGATCCGTCCTTCCAGTCTGCGCATGCGCAGACCTCTAAAAATGAGAAAAAAATAAATACCTGATCCGTTTTGCCTGATGACACCGTAAAAACAGATCCGGTATTGCAATGCATTTTTCTGCCTGATCAGTCTGAAAAATGCCTGATCAGTCAGAAAAAATGACATACGTTTGCATACAGTTTGCATGATCAGGCAGGCAGTTCAGGCAACGGAACTGCCTGCCGGAATCAAACAACGCAAGTGTGAAAGTACCCTTAGCATACAACTTATTCTCTCTTAGGATCTGTAACACCTGTCTCACAGGATCCTGATGAGTCTCCATATTAGGCGAATAAATTAGTATGTCATCAAGGTATACAACGACAAACCTCCCCACCAGATGATGAAAGATATCATTGACAAAGTGTTGAAAAACCGCAGGAGCATTGGTTAACCCAAAGGGCATGACCAGGCTTTCAAAATGACCCTCAGGGGTATTAAATGCGGTCTTCCATTCACCCCTCTCCTTGATCCTTACCAGATTATATGCCCCCCTCAGATCCAACTTAGAGAACACCTTGGTGCCGACAATCTGACTAAACAAATCCGGAATCAAAGGAAGGGGGTAAGGATCACGGACGGTAATACGATTGAGCTCACGGAAGTCCAGGCATGGTCTCAGGGTACCATCTTTTTTCTTTACAAAGAAAAACCCAGCAGCCACTGGGGACTTGGATGGTCTAATATGTTCCTTTGCCAAACTCTCGGTAATATACTCTTGCATGGCCTTTCTTTCAGGTTCCGAAAGATTATACAACCGAGATTTGGGCAATTTAGCTCCGGGAATAAGATTGATGGGACAGTCATTCTCCCGATGCGGAGGCAACTCCTGATTGCCACTGTCAGAGAAAACATCAGAAAATTCTGAAATGAACGAGGGTACAGTTTTAGTGGTCACCATAGAGAATGAGGCATTAAGACAGTTGTCCATGCAAAAATCACTCCAATCGAGAATCTGTCTCGCTTGCCAGTCGATGTTAGGGTTATGTTTGCTTAACCATGGCAAGCCCAACACCAAGGGAGCAGGCAGACCCTCCAATACATAACAGGATATAGATTCCTGATGCAAATCACCCACTCTTAAATGAATGTCATTCACTACCTGCGACAGGCATTTTTGGGTGAGAGGTGCTGAGTCAATTGCAAAGACAGAAATACTTTTCTCTAATGCATTAGTAGTCAACCCATGAATGCATACAAACTCTTCATCAATCAAGTTAACTCCTGCCCCACTGTCGATAAATGCTTTGATTTTCACAGTTTTGGACTCTAGCGCCACCTCGGCAGACAGGAGAAAACGGGTACTACCAGTAAAAGACAAAAGTAGGTTTTCTTGCTCCCCATCCACACCACCAATAGTAATTTGATGATTAATTTTTTTTTCCTTTTTGTTTACACCTTAATGCTGCTAGTACGGACAAATATTCACAAAATGTCCCTTCTTGCCACAATAAAAGCAGACTCCATTCACATAACCCAAGCTTTTGCCAGGAGTAGCTCCTCCTAACTGCATAGCTCATCACAAGGCGCAACTACCAGTGTCTCTCCACCATAAGTGTCAAAGGAAGCAGAACCCTTATTGGACAGTATGTCCTGAAGGTGAGGACCCCTAGATCTCTCCCTCAGGCGTCTATCTAGACGTACAGCAAGGGACATAGCTGCCTCCAATGACACCGGATTTTCATGAAAAGCCAACGCGTCCTGCAGTCTCTCAGAGAGACCCTGACAGAATTGGCTACGGAGAGCAGGATCGTTCCACTCAGTATCGGTAGCCCATCTCCTAAATTCAGAGCAATAGGTCTCCGCGGAACGTTCTCTCTGCCGCAAACTCCGCAACTTGGTCTCGGCCTGAGAGATCCGATCCGGGTCATCGTAGATGAGACCCAAGGCTCTAAAGAATTAATCTAGCGACCGGAGGGACGGTGATCCAATCGGCAGAGAAAAAGCCCAAAATTGGGCGTCCTCTTTAAGCAGTGAAATAATCATACCCACACGTTGACACTCATCCCCAGAAGAGTATGGACGCAGCTTAAAGTACACTGCTCAAAAAAATAAAGGGAACACAAAAAAAACACATCCTAGATCTGAATTAATTAAATATTCTTCTGAAATACTTTGTTCTTTACATAGTTGAATGTGCTGACAACAAAATCACACAAAAATTATAAAATGGAAATCAAATTTTTCAACCCATGGAGGTCTGGATTTGGAGTCACACTCAAAATTAAAGTGGAAAAACACACTACAGGCTGATCCAACTTTGATGTAATGTCCTTAAAACAAGTCAAAATGAGGCTCAGCAGTGTGTGTGGCCTCCACGTTCCTGTATGACCTCCCTACAACGCCTGTGCAAGCTCCTGATGAGGTGGCGGACGGTCTCCTGAGGGATCTCCTCCCAGACCTGGACTAAAGCATCTTCCAACTCCTGGACAGTCTGTTGTGCAACGTCACGTCACGTTGGTGGATAGAGCGAGACATGATGTCCCAGATGTGCTCAATTGGATTCAGGTCTGGGGAACGGGCGGGCCAGTCCATAGCATCAATGCCTTCGTCTTGTAGGAACTGCTGACACACTTCAGCCACATGAGGTCTAGCATTGTCTTGCATTAGGAGGAACTCAGGGCCAACCGCAGCAGCATATGGTCTCACAAGGGGTCTGAGGATCTCATCTCGGTACCTAATGGCAGTCAGGCTACCTCTGGAGAGCACATGGAGGGCTGTGCGGCCCTCCAAAGAAATACCATCCCACACCATTACTGACACAATGCCAAACCGGTCATGCTGGAGGATGTTGCAGGCAGCAGAACGTTCTCCACGGCGTCTCCAGACTCTGTCACGTCTGTCACATGTGCTCAGTGTGAACCTGCTTTCATCTGTGAAGAGCACAGGGCGCCAGTGGCGAATTTTCCAATCTTGGTGTTCTCTGGCAAATGCCAAACGTCCTGCACGGTGTTGGGCTGTAAGCCCAACCCCCACCTGTGGACGTCGGGCCCTCATATCACGCTCATGGAGTCTGTTTCTGACCGTTTGAGCAGACACATGCACATTTGTGGCCTGCTGTAGGTCATTTTGCAGGGCTGTGGCAGTGCTCCTCCTGTTCCTCCTTGCACAAAGGCGGAGGTAGCGGTCCTGCTGCTGGGTTGTTGCCCTCCTACGGCCTCCTCCACGTCTCCTGATGTACTGGCCTGTCTCCTGGTAGCGCCTCCATGCTCTGGACACTACGCTGACAGACACAGCAAACCTTCTTGCCACAGCTCGCATTGATGTGCCATCCTGGATAAGCTGCACTACCTGAGCCACTTGTGTGGGTTGTAGACTCTGTCTCATGCTACCACTAGAGTGAAAGCACCGCCAGCATTCAAAAGTGACCAAAACATCAGCCAGGAAGCATAGGAACTGAGAAGTGGTCTGTGGTTACCACCTGCAGAACCACTCCTTTATTGGGGGTGTCTTACTAATTGCCTATAATTTCCACCTGTTGTCTATCCCATTTGCACAACAGAATGTGAAATTGATTGTCACTCAGTGTTGCTTCCTAAGTGGACAGTTTGATTTTACAGAAGTGTGATTGACTTGGAGTTACATTGTGTTCTTTAAGTGTTCCCTTTATTTTTTTGAGCAGTGTATAATTTACATGACTCCCTGAACCGGATGAAATTGTCACTACCCCTGAAAAACCTGTCCGGGAGAGCCACCTTCGGTTCAGGACAGGCCTGGGACCCACCACTGGAACCAGCAGCCTGTAGACTCTGAATCTGCAAGACAGTTGCGCGGAGGTCTGCTACCTCCAAAGTCAGATTCTGCAGCTGTTCAACCAGGGCAGACATAGTATCCATAGCTGCACAGATCAAAACAAAAATTGCGGTATTGGCTTGGGATAATGTCACGTATGTAGTAGGGGAGAACACCAAAAGACAATCAAGAAGGAAGGGGAAAGACACTAGGCCTCACGGCTAGGGAAGGAAAAGGGTCACCACCTATAAAACCCTGCTCCTTGCCGAAACTCCTATCCGTATGGGCACCTCTCGATGGTAGAGATACCCATACACAGGAACCTAGAAAACCCTAGTGACCCTCAGATGCCCTAAAGATAATGACAGGGCAGAGACCACCCGTTCCTTCCCTGGTGAAGGAACTAGCGTCTCACTGAGGCCTAGTTAACAACCAGGGGGGATAGAAAACACAACATGTGGAACACTTAACTTCAGAGGATGATGGATGAATAGGACTTAAACACAAACCACACTTCAGCTCTTCCAAGACCAAATGAAGCTATCCCAAGCAAGGAGTGATGGGGAAAGTCAGACTAAATAGGGTGAGGTAGAGGTCACATGATCCACACCTGAACAGGAGGTGTGGACATACCAGCAACACACAGACAAAGTAAAACCGAAAGAAGCTGTCAGATCACTAATGCGTAGATAATCTTTCAGACCTTCTGAGACCTGTCACAGATGTGACAGCGGACAGCAAAACGCTGTAGGCAGCGTTTTGGTGTCCTCCTCTAGAGCGGCATGGAGGCTGATCAGAGGCAAAAGTGATGCATTCTGAGCGGATCCTTTTCCATTCAGAATGCATTAGGGCAAACCACTGATCCATTTTGGACCGCTTGTAATAGCCCATGAAGGATCTCACAAACGGAAAGCCAAAACGCGAGTGTGAAAATAGCCTTAGATGGCTGCTCTCTCCTTCTCTTCTCTCCTGACTCTGTGTAAACCCCACCTCTCTCATGAATATGAAAAGATATGTGCAGTCTGTAGCTGTGTTTAGGAAATAGTGGCATGTTGTGGCCAAACAGCAGAATGTCAGTCCAGAATATTTAATTTAATCTACACAGTGTTCAGACAAGGAGAGCTGTTTCCCTATCTCATAGGAACAAGACCTGGGATCATTAGATAAGGATGATTTTGAAGATGTTTGAAAGGTCTGAGAAGGTCTCTCCCAGATGCCAGCAATGTATTACACAACTACACATCATACACAGGGAATAATTTGAAACACGACAACTTGCTCGCATCTCTGTACATTTAAACCCCATATGTTGTCTTAGGGGCCTCCTTAATCTACCACACCTCTCATAGAGTAGCACTGCTTTTTACATGAACATTTTAGCCATTGGCCAAGTGAGCACCTATGGTTGGCCAGTGCGAATACATCTGTAGTAATACAAATATGTAATATCAAATATAAGGAGCCCATCTAGACTCTCTTAGGACTCTTCTTTGTGAAGATTAGATACTACTCTGGTCTAATCCTAACTTGGACTTCTCTTATTTATTCTCACCAAACCTTGCTATCCTGATCCAGATTCACTGTTTAACTAGATAATGACCTTTTATGTTTAACTTTTTTCTTTTTCATCACTTTAGTATATCACTTTGTATCTTATATTTGAATTACTGTTTTAAAACATCTATGCTTTTACATATGACTGGCGCAGATTCTCTAAAGGGTCTTCCATGACAAGACCCAATTTTGCCAGAAGAAGCAGCTGTGACGGTGCCCACAGAAGTAATCTGCGGAATGACTAACAAGACCTCTGGAAGTAAATGGAGAAAGCAACCCGCGGCACTCACTAAAGCTGCTCTAAATCTTTAATTGAATGCAAATACAGTAGTCACAGGGTACAGATGGAACTTCAGCCAATGTCTTGTGTATAGTTATAGTTTGTCCAGGCCTCTGTATTTTTGCATATGTTGCTAGATAACAACTGTACATAATGTTCACTAAAGCTTGATTGTTTGAACCCTTCCTGACCAAGCATTTTTTTTATTGTTTTTTTTTTTACTCCCTGTCTTACTGGAGCCATCACTTTTTTTTTATTACACATAGATTTATAAGGGCTTGATTTTTTGCAGTATGAGTTGTACTTTGTAATGGCACAATTTAATATTGCATAAAATGAAGTGGAAAGCTAGAAAAAAAAAATCTAAATGGGGTGAAACACAATTCTGCCACAATTTTATGGGTGTCATTTTTATGGCGTTCACTATATGGTAAAACTGACATGTTATCTTGTTATCTTAAAGGGATTCTGTCACCTCGTTTTAGCCTATAGAGCTGCGGACATGCACGGCTAGATCGCCGCTAGCATGTCCGCAATATACCTGTCCCATAGTGCTGTGTCCTTTTATTGTGTTTAAAAAATGATTTCATAGACATGTAAATGAGCCTGGTAAGGAGCCTAAGGGGCTGTACTAACCTTCTTGGAGCCCAGCCACGCCCCTTGTGAAGGAGCCCAGCACCGCCTGCGTCCTCCGAATATCCTCCTTGCTCACAGTCAGATCGCTGTAATCTCACGATGCGCAGTTCCTTCCCTGAGGCTGATGCCAGCACAGGGAAGGAACACTATCCCGGCACTGCGCATGCGCGAGCTCGCGCATCGCAAGATTGCGCCAATCTAACTGTGAGTAAGGAGGAGATTCGAAGTACGCAGGGGGTGCTGGGCTCCTTTACAGGGGGCATGGCTGGGCTCCAAGAAGGTTAGTACAGCCCCTTGGGCTCCTTACCAGGCTCATTTCTATAGCTATAAAATCATTTTTTAAACACCATAAAAATTTATTTTGGAGTTAAAACAGCAAAAAACTGTGAATGAGCCATATAGATTTTTTTCCATTATGTCGTTTACTTTCATATTTTAATGGTCCTTTTGGGATGTGACAATACCAATGATCTTTCCGTTTTTATTGTTTATTTTTTCTTATTTTTAATATGGGGAACAAGGTGATTAAAAATTTTATATCTTTATTTTTTATATTTTTACAGACTTCACTTTTTTATGTACTCTCATTTTAAAGGCTATGTAAACCTTTGGAGGCAATTTTTGTTTATGATTGCATTTTACTCATTTTTGGCTAAAATCATATTTTCAATTGGCCTTTATTAAAAATATTGAGCTATTCTGTCACAAAGGGTTAACTGTTTTTCTAACTGTGTGACTGGCACCTTCACTTTCACTTTGTGCCTCTAATAACCCTTATTTCTAAACTACGAGTAAGATAAGGATTGAGCTTTGAGTGTTTAAAATGTCACAGAACAGAGATAAGATGTCCATCTGCTCCCCAGATGATGGAAAAGACAAAAAATCCACAGCCAGCTGGTAAAGCATCTCATCTCAGCTCAGCTGTACACAAAAAGAATTCCATAGTTTTAATAAAGACTAACTGAAAAAATGATTTTAGCTCAAAATAAGTACAATGCAATAATAAAAAAATGCCCCCAAAGATGTACATAGCCTTTAAGTTCTCCTAGCGGACCTTAATATGGGATCGTGTGATTGATAGGAACTTTATGACAGCCCTCTGAGCCTTCATAGCAACTGAACAACTCCCACAATCTCAGAGTGCAGCACTTCAGGGAAAAGACCGCTCAGATGCCATGGTTCCAATTGACTGCATTATCGCTGATCATGTAACACAGCAAGCACCTGATGGCTATGGCATTTGCTCAGCTCCTGCTTGGGCACCATGTTTAAAGACCTTACTTTTGACATACATGTATGACAAATGTCAGGAAGGGGTTAAAAAATGGGCCTTACCTTTACACTCCTTTTCCTACTGCTCCCCCCGCCCATCTATAGCATAAAAGAACAGTGAGATCCCTACACATCACTTGAACATTCAGCTATGTGTAGTGTCCTACTAGGTAAATGTGGGCACTACACAAGGGTCAATTGGGCCACGTTGTTCGCCACCTCCTGTGGAACAGGGCCATTGTATTTTGTATGTAATTTTAATGTATAATGTAATTTTATTCCTGTTATTTATGTGTATTTCCAAGTCACCAGGCCTGTAGGGGTGTAGTACCTCCTCCTAGACGTTAGAGGGAGCTAGGGACCCCCTAGTATAAATAGCCAGGTCTAGACAAGAGAGGGAGGTGCAGAGTCAGTGAGAGCTGTGGATTCCTGAAGTCAGTGAGCACCCTAGGCAGAGGGTAGCTGGGATCCAGCCTCTGATATGCAGCTAGATGGCCCAGGCTTCTAGTTGCCTCACCAGGAGAAGGGCCTACCTCCTGAGAAACAAGTTCCCACAACAGAGCAGAGCAGAGCTAGTATTCCAGCCAGACAAGAAAGCTGAAAGGCAGAAGGATTTATCTGAAAGCAAGGACATATACCTGAGGAAGTTTCCCTAACCAAGGATAAAGCCAACAATAGGGCGTACGGGCCTTGGGATAAAGACAGACAGGATTTCTGAGGAAAAGTGCAGCCTGATCTGTAAGTGTGTTAACCCTCTGAGTATCTTGCAAGAACATTGTGCCTGCCATTATTGTATAAGCCTGCTTGTGACTGCTGCTGTCATATGGAACTGAACCAAAGACTGTAAATAGTTATTTGTTTCCAGTAAAAGGAAGTTCTGGTTCACCACAACATTGTGTTCCTCAATTATTCCTATTATCAATCGGTGTGCCACCGTTACCGGCACTGGCATCACAAACTTTAAGGGATCTTGCCACAGGCACATTAAACCTGCAACACCCAGGGCACCTCATCTACCATCGGCCTGGTCCCTATACATTGAGAGTGCCCCAGAGGACTTCTGTGCCAGCCTCTCTATCACTGCTGAACGCCTGCCCAGGGTCTCCTATGAACTGTGAGTACTAAGAGCAACCCTCGTTTTGCCTATTAACCGTGACCTCACCATCGCAATACCCTGCAGGGCTGCGTACTGCATATGTTCCCTATTACTCATTGGAGTAAAGGTCATGTACACATTAAAGAGATTGTCCAGTTTCCAGAAGAAACCGACCTGTAAAAATTAACAGATCCTGCACCATTACTCTGGTTTTCCCAGCAGGGTTCAGTTTTTCTGGTTGCAGAAGTGACATCAAATCAACAGCTTGTGATTTCTGCAGCCAGTCTCTGACATCTTCAGTGTGCCTTTGAGGCGAGTGATTGGCTTCATCGGTCACACATTGTCAAAGTCATGTCACTGCTGCAACCAGAAAAACAGATCCCTGCAGGGAAAATCAGAGTGGTGGTGTGGGATCTGTCAGGTAAGTACTCATATATTTTATATTACAGGTTGATCACCTGAGTTGGCAGGTTTCCTTTTGAAACTGGACAACCTTTTTAACACCACCCATGAGGAACATAATGTGACCACTGCAGATGCAGAGATTGTAAGTTCTTCTACAGAATATATTCCTATGTTTACGATTAGTGCCTATGTACATGTAGTTTTCAAATCTTCAGCTCATACTGATAATTCAAGGGACAAGACTGGCATTTATGTAGAGTCAAAACTGTCAAGTTCAGCAGCCCTGTTGGGGTCGGAGGCCTGTGTCTGTGCCTGCTATTTTTCACATTGCAGGCCATATTCCTTTGATATTACAGCAGGTACAGACAGCAGTGTTCAGAGATCAGAGCTGTTATAGCGTGACAGATACCCGGTGTTTATTCTGTGTGCAATGTGTAGGCTTGCAGAGAGCACAGATGGTGGGCTCCAACAAAGATAATGTGCAGGGACAGGCAAACACCACACTAAGGTCAACTTTATTTCTGCTGACAATCAGATTTGCTTTATGCAACAGATGTTGTTAATATTGTCACAGACATACAATAAGACTATAGATAAAATGCCATAGATACCAGTGAATGATGATGCAGATGATAAAACACAGCTTTTATTATTGGTATTGTACTAAATAGTTGTTGAACTGTGTGTCTATTAGATAGGTATCCCAAAAACTAGTTATCAGGGCTGAGTTGTGCCGTTACACACTGGGATGGGAGTACGTAATATTGGTTCAAGCATATAAACACCAAATAGAGAAAATAGCACCAGGATTACAAATATTCAAAACTTTCAATATATTAAAATTTCATACAATTAAAAGTTAATACCGGTAGTGTAAGGCATATATAAAAGTAACAACCAAAGCAGGGCAAGCACCAGTTGGACTTTATATATATATACACTCACCTAAAGAATTATTAGGAACACCTGTTCTATTTCTCATTAATGCAATTATCTAGTCAACCAATCACATGGCAGTTGCTTCAATGCATTTAGGGGTGTGGCCCTGGTCAAGACAATCTCCTGAACTCCAAACTGAATGTCAGAATGGGAAAGAAAGGTGATTTGAGCAATTTTGAGTGTGGCATGGTTGTTGGTACCAGACGGGCCGGTCTTAGTATTTCACAATCTGCTCAGTTACTGGGATTTTCACGCACAACCATTTCTAGGGTTTACCAAGAATGGTGTGAAAAGGGAAAAACATCCAGTATGCGGCAGTCCTGTGGGCAAAAATGCCTTGTGGATGCTAGAGGTCAGAGGAGAATGGGCCGACTGATTCAAGCTGATAGAAGAGCACTGTTGACTGAAATAACCACTCGTTACAACCGAGGTATGCAGCAAAGCATTTGTGAAGCCACAACACGCACAACCTTGAGGCGGATGGGCTACAACAGCAGAAGACCCCACTCGGTACCACTCATCTCCACTACAAATAGGAAAAAGAGGCTACAATTTGCACGAGCTCACCAAAATTGGACTATTGAAGACTGGAAAAATGTTGCCTGGTCTGATGAGTCTCGATTTCTGTTGAGACATTCAAATGGTAGAGTCCGAATTTGGTTTAAACAGAATGAGAACATGTATCCATACTCTGATGGCTACTTCCAGCAGGATAATGCACCATGTCACAAAGCTCGAATCATTTCAAATTGGTTTCTTGAACATGACAATGAGTTCACTGTACTAAAATAGCCCCCACAGTCACCAGATCTCAACCCAATAGAGCATCTTTGGGATGTGGTGGAACGGGAGCTTCATGCCCTGGATGTGCATCCCTCAAATCTCCATCAACTGCAAGATGCTATCCTATCAATATGGGCCAACATTTCTAAAGAATGCTATCAGCACCTTGTTGAATCAATGCCACATAGAATTAAGGCAGTTCTGAAGGCAAAAGGGGGTCCAACACCGTATTAGTATGGTGTTCCTAATAATTCTTTAGGTGAGTGTATATATATATATATATATATATACATACACAGTCATGGCCGTAAATGTTGTCACCCCTGACATTTTTCAAGAAAATGAAGTATTTCTCACAGAAAAGTATTGCAGTAACACATGTTTTGCTATGCACATGTTTATTCCCTTTGTGTGTATTGGAACAAAACCAAAAAAGCAAATTGGACATAATGCCACACCAAACTCCAAAAATGGGCTGGAAAAAATTATTGGCACCCTTAACTTAATATTTGGTTGCACATCCTATGGAAAAAATAACTTAAATCAGTCGCTTTCTATAACCATCAATAAGCTTCTGACACCTCTCACCCGGAATTTTGGACCACTCCTCCTTAGCAAACTGCTCCAGGTCTCTCTTATTGGAAGGGCGCCTTTTCCCAACAGCAATTTTAAGATCTCTCCACAGGTGTTCAATGGGATTTAGATCCAAGATCTCGGAAGCAAACCCAGCTTTCTGACACTGGGCTCTACAGTGCGACCCGAAATCCGTTGGTAATCCTCTGAGTTTATGATGCCTTGCACACATTCAAGGCACCCAGTGCCAGAGACAGCAAATCAACCCCAAAACATTAGAATGATGTGCTTTACCAAAACGCTCTATCTTGGTCTCATTTGTCCACAAGACGTTTTCCCAGAAGAATTTTGGCTTACTCAAGTTCATTTTTGCATAATGTAGTCTTGCTTTTTTATGTCTCTGTGTCAGCAGAGGGGTCCTCCTGGGTCTCCTGCCATATCGTTTAATTATATTTAAATGTCGACGGATAGTTTGCGCTGACACTGATGCTCCCTGAGCCTGCAGGAGAGCTTGAATATCTTTGGAACTTGTTTGGGGCTGCTTATCCATCATCCAGACTATCCTGCGTTTACACCTTTCATTACTTTTTCTCTTCCGTCCACGCCCAGGGAGATTAGCTACAGTGCCATGCGTTGCAAACTTCTTGATAATGTTGCGCACTGTGGACAAAGGCAAATCTCCAGAGATCTCTGGAGATGGGCTTGTAACCTTGAGATTGCTGATATTTTTCCACAATTTTGGTTCTCGCGTCCTCAGACAGTTCTCTTCTCCTCTTTCTGTTGTCCATGCTTAGTGTGGCGCACACAGACACACAATGCAAAGACTAAGTGAACTTCTCTCCTTTTTATCTGTTTTCATGTGTGATTTTTATATTGCCCACACCTGTTACTTGCCCCAGGTGAGTTTAAAGGAGCATCACATGCTTGAAACAATCATATTTATCCACAATTTTAAAAGGGTGCCAATAATTTTGTCCAGCCCATTTTTGGAGTTTGGTGCGACATTATGTCCAATTTGCTTTTTTTCCTCCCTTTTTTGGTTTTGTTCCAATACACACAAGGGGAATAAACATGTGTATAGCAAAACATGTGTTACTGCAATACTTTTCTGTGAGAAATACTTAATTTTCTTGAAAAATTTCAGGGGTGCCAACATTTACGGCCATGACTGTATATATATATATATATATATATATATATATATAAATAAAGAAAGTCCGCAGCACTCCTTAAAGTAAAAAATGTGCAGTTTATTCACACATGTCAAAAAATTGACAACGTTTCAGTTCTCTCACAGAACCTTTCTCAAGTCAAGCACTTGACTTGAGAAAGGTTCTGTGAGAGAACTGAAACGTTGTCAATTTTTTGACATGTGTGAATAAACTGCACATTTTTTACTTTGAGTGCTGCGGACTTTCTTTATTTGTTTATCCGTCCTGTATCGAGGGACCACCGCGGGCACCGTATAACTGTAAAAAAGGAGTGCTGCCTGACCTTTTCTATGGATATATATATATATATATATATATATATATTATAAAAAGTCTACACACCCCTGTTAAAATGTCAGGTCTCTGTGCTGTAAAAAAAATGAGACAAAGATAAATCATTTCAGAACTTTTTCTACCTTTAATGTGACCTATAAACTGTGCCACTCAATTCAAAAACAAACTGAAATCTTTTAGGTGGAAGGAAGAAAACAAAAAAAAATAACTAAAATAATGTGGTTGCATAAGTGTGCACACCCTCTTATAACTGGGAATGTAGCTGTGTTCAGAATTAAGCAATCACATTCAAAATCATGTTAAATAGGAGTCAGCATACACCTGCCATCATTGAAAGTGCCTCTGATTAACCCCAAATAAAGTTCAGCTGCTCTAGTTGGTCTTTCCTGAAATCTTCTTAGTCACATCCCACAGCAAAAGCCATGGTCCACAGAGAGCTTCCAGAGCATCAGAGGGATCTCATTGTTAAAAGGTATCTGTCAGGAGAAGGGTACAAAATAATTTCCAAGGTATTAGATATGCAATAGAACACGGTGAAGACAGTCATCATCAAGTGGAGAAAATATGCCACAACAGTGACATTACCAAGAACTGGACGTCCCTCCAAAATTGATGAAAAGACGAGAGGAAAACTGGTCTGGGAGGCTACCAAGAGGCCTACAGCAACATTAAAGCAGCTGCAGGAATATCTGGCAAGTACTGGCTGTGTGGTACATGTGACAACAATCTCCAGTATTCTTCATATGTCTGGGCTATGGGGTAGAGTGGCAAGACGAAAGCCTTTTCTTACGAAGAAAAACATCCAGGCCAGGCTACATTTTGCAAAAACACATCTGAAGTCTCCCAAAAGCATGTGGGAAAAGGTGTTATGGTCTGATGAAACCAAGGTTGAACTTTTTGGCCATAATGCCAAAAGATATGTTTGGCATGAAAACAACACTGCACGTCACCAAAAGAACACCATACCCACAGTGAAGCATGGTGGTGGCAGCATCATGCTTTGGGGCTGTTTTTCTTCAGCTGGAACTGGGGCCTTAGTTAAGCTAGAGGGAATTATGAACAGTTCCAAATACCAGTCAATATTGGCACAAAACCTTCAGGTTTCTGCTAGAAAGCTGAACATGAAGAGGAACTTCATCTTTCAGCATGACAACGACCCAAAGCATACATCCAAATCAACAAAGGTTTAACTTCACCAGAAGAAGATTAAAGTTTTGGAATGGCCCAGCCAGAGCCCAGACCTGAATCCGATTAAAAATTTGTGGGGTGATCTAAAGAGGGCTGTGCACAGGAGATGCCCTCGCAATCTGACAGATTTGGAGTGTTTTTGCAAAAAAGAGTGGGCAAATCTTGCCAAGTCAAAATGTGCCATGCTGATAGACTCATACCCAAAAAGACTGAGTGCTGTAATAAAATCAAACGGTGCTTCAACAAAGTATTAGTTTAGGGGTGTGCACACTTATGCAACCATATTATTTTATTTTTATATTTTTTTTCCCTCTACCTAAAAGATTTCAGTTTGTTTTTCAGTTGAGTTGTACAGTTTATAGGTCACATTAAAGGTGGAAAAAGTTCTGAAATTATTTATCTTTGTCTCATTTTTTTTACATCACAGAAACCTGACATTTTAACAGGGGTGTGTAGACTTTTTATATCCACTGTGTATACATACTTATTGCATATCATCCCAAAATCTCATTAGCAGCTCAGTAGTATAAAGTGCAAGGGGGTTCCAATGCTCATAAAAGTGCTTAAAAACATCTAAAGTACACCAGTGTAACTAGATGTGCACATTAAGAACATAAAGAGTATACAATACCAACAAGGGTGCCCCGCGCCCCTCTTTTGGTGTTTCATATGAACGTGGGCATAGAACATGGGTAATTTTTGCGTATATATTGTTGCCCTGCTGATACTTATAAGTGTATGTCAAATATATTAAGATAGGTTTATTTTGTGCCAGAATATACTGTGATTATTGTGTTGATTGGTGCCAAGTTTGTCATTTCGATTGTTAAATGTGTATAAGGGAGAACATCGTTGGTTCAGAAGAACAGAAAAAAAAAAGAGAAAAAAAAAAAAAAGATCATGTGCATCAGTTATACATGTAGTACTTTTTTCTGTCTAAAAAGGGATCTCAGACAGAAATGGATGCAAAATGTGCATAAGGGCTTGTTCCGCCATTTTGATGCATCATAATAGAAGCCTATGGGCAATTGTTATGCAAGGCAGAAAACAAAGTCCTGTCGCCTTTTACAGGCTTCCGTTTTGCATTTGCATCATAATACAAGTCTATGAGCAGTATAACAGATCCGTCCTGGTTTCCATTATGCAAAACCATAGACTTGTATTATGAAGGATCACAATGGTATGCCTCTTAAAGGCTTCCGTTTTGACTTCCATCTTATGGATTCCGCTATTTTTCTTCATAGCCATGCTATAACGGAAAACAATGACGGAATCCATAATGGTGATGGGAAAAAGCCCTAACTGATGCACAGGCTCCATTTTTTTTTTTTACAGGATCCATTTTTTTTTATTTTTTTTTATATTCTTCTAATGGATCAGAAGAATGGAAAAATAATGGTGATGTAAACTCTCCCTTAGTCTGTGGTGTTGTTTTAGATAGTGGTGAAAAGAAGATGCAACACAATGTGCCACAAAATTGTGACCTATACACTTCATATATTTGGCGCCAACATTCTGGGACAAATGAAGACAAGTGCAGTGACATTGATATATCTGCCCTATTGTTCGACTTCTAGAAAATAAAGCCCTGGTATTTCGCAGAATGGGGTTTCCGATGTGATCATTGTTTTATATGTTTTTCACATGACAGTAATTAGCAATGACGGTAATAGGATTGGAAATTTGCTTTTCATGACCATTCATCATATTTATGGCTATTATTACAACAATATGCCAATCTCTGCGACATCATAGAGACAATTGCTACTGTCAAACCTTCATTTGTATTTCATGAGTGTAGGGAATATAGTTGCATAGTTAATACGGTTGAAAAAAGACATAAGTCCATCATGTTCAACCAAGGGATAGGTGGGGATGTGAATTAAAATGCTAGAGTGGAGAGAGTGTCAGTGTAACGCCCCAGAGTGACATTACCACCTTTTTTGCACCCCCACTATATCTTTTGGGTGATCCTGTGTCATCCTGTATATTTATTGCCATGTCCTGCACAATGAACATTTATTTTCCTTGCAAATGACTGTTAAAGTGCAGTGTGCATGGTTCACCAGAAGATGGCGGCAATCTTGGCAGAGCTAGTTTCCCTGGAGTGGAGCCTTCTATTCCATTCCAGCCCTCTCTAGAGAGGGAGGAGTTCAGTGTTAGTGAAAGGTCAGTCTTGGTCGGTCATCTTGGAGAGAGGTTGTGTCGAGAGCAGCCCCTGCATGGGGAAGACTGTGTGTCGGCCAGCAGAGCACTGTATGCTCTGCTGGTCCCAGAGGCCTAAGCTAGGAAGAAAGGTGCCCTGGATAAAGAAAGAAGATGCAGTTAAAGACAAAGACAGAGATAAAGACAGAGTCAGACTACCGAAAGTTGAGTTGCAGCCTACAGCAGAGAGGAAAAGTTTCTGTTTAATTTAGTCAGCATAGCAGAGCTGAAGAGTACAGATGTAGCAGTGCTGATTGTGTTTGTCAGCCAAAACTAAAGCCAAAATCTGCTGATAACCAAGACAAAGTTGGGAGATTGTTCTCTGATGAAAGTTTATGCCAAGTAAGGCTGTTTCAACGTTAATAAAAGTCTGTACTCCATTTATTCTACCAAATCCCTCAACTGTTAACCCTTTTATCATTGCTTCGGACGACCACGCTTGGGGTTCCAGATATCCAGGTAGGAGCACAGTGAAAAGTGCCAAAGCCACACCTGAAGGGACATTATAGGCAACCCTCACCCCACTCTGGTATTCCTACACCTGGGTACCACCATCACCTTCTACATAGGAGACATAATCCCTCGCTGCTGAAATGCAACTGCCGTCATGACAAAAACTCTCATAACATCTGTAGAAGAGGCCCCTAGCATTGGTTATAGCCCGCTGCATCAGCAGTAAGTTTGTGTTGACGTCACTGATTAATTTGCCCTTCCTCTGATCCGTCAGAACAATAACCCCCAAAAAACGAATCCTGTCTGTTGAGCATCCGCCTTCACTCGGTCAGCATTTGGTCATTAATCCATCAGTATTGCTAAAGCCAAAAAAAAACAGGAGTGGATCCAAAACAGAGATGACATGTGAATGGAATATTTGCATATCTTCTGTGTTTTGTACCTACTCCTGCTTTTGACTAATCATAAGCCACTTCTGATGCAAAATAGGGACCATGTCATACAGGCCTTACAGCTGATACATAGACAGGATCCATTCTGCGTCTAATTTTTCCTTCCTTCTGAAAGATCAGAAGAAGGGTCAAATAAATGATGATGTCAGCCAGGCCGAAAGGCAAAATAGTGGCCTAGTCATGAAGTGGGGAAGGTGGGAACAGCATGAGAAGTCAACAGAGAGGCCCAACGACAGAGTGGAGAGTTGGCAGCAGCATGAGGAGACCACAAAGTGGTGAGGTGGCTGCAGCATGAGGAGACCACAGAGTGGTGAGGTGGCAGCAGCATGAGGAGACAACAGAGTGGTGAGGTGGCGGTGGCATTAGGAGACCACAGAGTGGCCCAGTGACATAGATGATGTCAGCCAGGCCGAAAGGCAAAATAGTGGCCTAGTCATGAAGTGGGGAAGGTGGGAACAGCATGAGAAGTCAACAGAGTGGCCCTATGACATAGTGCTGAGGTAGCATCAGCATGAGGAGACCACAGAGTGGCCCAATGACAGAATCTGAAGGTGGCAGCAGCATCAGGAGGAGGCCACACAGTGGTGAGGTGGAATCAGCATGAGGTGACCACAGAGTGGTCTATATGTGATTTTTGGATATGTGAGATGTATTTTGCCAGGTGAGGATCCTGCAACAGTATACGCCAGTGTTTTGCCAGTGTTTCTCTGATGTATTTGTTTGAGGTGCTATACTGTGTGATGAAATTTACATAGTCTGGTCTCTCTTGTTTTTGTGTTGTTTTCGTTAGACATTCCTCTAGTGATGATGGCAGACTCTTTTTTATAGCATTTTGTATAATGCCGGTGGGGTAGCCTTTATCTACTAGTCTTTTTTTGATCACCTGGCTTTGCTGTATGAAGTCACTTTTGTTGGTGCAATTTCGTCTTATGTGTTTGCATTGGCTGTAGGGTATGTTCTGTAGCCATCTTTTATGGTGGAAGCTGGAATAATGGATATAGCTATTTGTGTCGACAGGCTTGAAATAGGTTTTTGTGGAAATGGTATTGTTCTAGTTAGAGACCATGATGTCTAAAAATTATATTTCTGTTCTACTGAAGTTGGGGCTAAACGTGATCGGTGCAATTTAGGGACTGGCTGAAGGATTTGCCGGATGTTTTGTCTCCGACACATATGATAAATATATCATTGATATATCTTTTAAAGTATACAATATGATCTTTATAGATGAGATGGTTGGCAATGTTTGTTCTTTCAAATTCCCCCATAAATAGATTTGCGAATGACGGCGCCACTCTCGTCCCCATCGCGGTCCCTTTACATTGGCGGTATGTTGTCCCATGGTATATGAAGCAGTTGTTCTCGAGTATGAATCGTAGGTTAACCAACATACATTGTATTTGTGGGGGTTTGAGGCTGGGGTCCCTTTCTAAGACTGTTCTAATGCATTGAAGGCCTAGATCGTGTTGTATATTTGTATAAAGGGCTGTAACATCCATAGTAAGGAATGCATATGTTTCCTGCCACTTAATTGTTTTAAGGTCACAAATGAGTTGGTAGGAATCATGAAGATAACTAGTTAGGTTTTTTACATAAGGTTGTAGGTGTAGATCCATATATTGTGACAGGTTGCTTGTTGCACATTTGACATTGGAAATGATGGGTCTACCCGGGGGGGTCTCTAAACTCTTATGAATTTTGGGAAGATGATAGAAGTGAGGGTTACATGGAGTTTTAGGTAACAGAACGTTTTTTTTTCTTTTTTCTTTATATATCCTTTTTCATGTGCATCTTTGATTAGAGTGCGGAGATCTTTATTTTTGGAAAGGGGTCATACGTGATTTCTGTGTAGCAGTTGGTGTTGCTGAGAATTTTCTGGTCTTCCATTTCATAATCTGTATAGTTTTGAATAACTATGGCTCCCTGTTAAATAATATGTGATATAATATTAATTGATATTTAATATAAAGTATGTATTACATTACACATTACACACCATTTATAGTAATACACTTGGCAATGGGAGGTCTGTATGGGAAAATCAAGACCTATATTTGAAATATACCATATATGACAATGTATAAGCCCATACATTAGTAAAGACACGCCTGTATCTGTGGTATAAATGACTGACAGGGACAGACAAGGTGGGGTCTTCTTACACTCACTCTCACACTCTGTTGGGGGTTGTTTAACGATTCCTAGAAGAGAAGACACCATCGTGCTTCTTCCTCTCTTAGCTTACGGCGCCGCCCCCTCCCGAACACGTCATTTAATTTATTCACTTCATCGGGCGTTCCTTCCTCCTCTCTTGGCCTACGGTGCCGCCCCTTCCCATTACATCACATGTATTCATAGCACCGGCCCTCCCTTCCTCCTCTCCTGTCCTCAGAAATCCTGCGCAGGCGCAGTATCGGTGAGTGCCTGCGCCTGCACGATTCTCCTGTTCCAGAGGGCAACAGCCTCATCATTGTCACTGGGCATGCGCCGAGCCCAGTGACATAATCCGAGAGCTGTTGCCTCTGAGACAGGAGAGGAGGAAGGGAGGGCCGGTGCTATGAATACATGTGACGTAATGGTAGGGGGCGGCGCCGTAGGCCAAGAGAGGAGGAAGGAACGCCCGATGAAGTAAATAAATTAAATGATGTAATCGGGAGCGGGCGGCGCCGTAGGCTATGAGAGGAGGAGGCACGATGGCGCAATGAATAAATTAAATGACGTGGTGGGGAGGGGGAGGCGCCGTTCGGCCAGTATGTGGGAGGACATTTATTTATGAGGAGGCATGCTGGGCTTGGAAGAAATGCCGGCTGGGCACTAAAGAGGGGCGTTACTGGGCACCAGAGCAGAGTAATAACGCCCCTCTGGGCACCTTGGAACCTCATTTACATATCAGAAAAATCGCTTTTTTATAAGAATGAAAAGTTGAATAAAAGAAAGAAGACACATGTAGGTAAGAAGGTTCTTTATTGCACATTGCTATTTTAACGGTTTAATAGGGTCAAAATAGGTGACAGATTCCCTTTAAGTTACACTGCATGTCATTTTGTCAATACCTGTCTTCCCAAGAATATATTGAGATCTATCTAGTGCTATCTAGTTTAGCAATCCCAATTTGTAGTCTTCACATGAATGAACAGTTTTGCTTAACAATTGCTGTATAATTTTTAGACCACAATCTGCAAGACCATAACTGTGAAAATCTTGGACTGTCACATTTGAACCCAAACTCGGTTGTGAATTGAATAAATAAATTGAGGACAACTGCCTGAATAGATTGCTGACTAACTTGGGTCAATGAAGGAGAGTGCTTCATAATCCGTTTTTCAGACCAATTCCATGTTCCTGTACTGTGGCCAGGTGGAAGTTGAGTCATCCATGCCTGTAACAGTGACCAGAGACTAAAAGTAAGAATGCCAAGTTATGTTTCCACTGGAGATTTAACTGCAAAGTTGTGAACTCATAGCTGCCTAGCTTTGTACCCACTAGATTCTGTAACTTCCAATCTCTGTGCCAATTTCAAACTATAACCATCAAGCTGCATGCTATTACTCTTAACTGTCAAGCTGTGGGCCCACTGAGCCTGTAACTGCCAAGTTAAGTGCCATGTTCTGTAACAATTATGCTTTGTCCCACAGCTGGAGTAAAGTTTTGTTCCTTTAAAGGGAACCTGTCACCTCAAAAACGTATATAAAACTGCCAGCATTACCTCATAGTAGCCCCCAGTCTGTTATTAATGATGTGTTCGATCCGGTAGTCTGATGCTCCATAGATTCAAAAAACGATGTTTTAAGCGCCATCAGCGCTATCTTGCCAAGTCAGCTTGAAGTCAAGGGAGCAGCGGTTTCCTTGCTTCAAGTCAAGGTAAGCATGCCCCCTAACCGTCCCCTCTTTTGTTAGATTGACAGCCTTCAGTGTGGCCAGGATGGCATAATTCTCGCACATGCGTGGTGCGCTCCTTGGCAAGGTGCGATCCTGTCTCCAGTTGCCGCTGTTAGCTGGGTTCCAGCGGCACACTGCCATGCACGAGACTTATGCGATCACGGCCGCACTGCAGGCTGTCAATCTAACAAAAGAGGGGACGTTTAGGGGGCATGCTTACCTTGACTTGAAGCAAGGAAGCCACTGCCCCCTTGACTCCAAGCTTAAAACATCGTTTTTCGAATCTATGGAGCATCAGACTACCAGATCAAACATACAGTTAGGTCCATAAATATTGGGACATCAACACAATTCTAACATTTTTGGCTCTATACACCACCACAATGGATTTTAAATGAAACGAACAAGAGGTGCTTTAACTGCAGACTGTCAGCTTTAATTTTAGGGTATTTACATCCAAATCAGGTGAACGGTGTAGGAATTACAACAGTTTGCATATGTGCCTCCCACTTGCTGAGGGACCAAAAGTAATGGGACAATTGGCTTCTCAGCTGTTCCATGGCAATGAGCAGATAAAAGGTCCAGAGTTCATTTCAAGTGTGCTATTTGCATTTGGAATCTGTTGCTGTCAACTCTCAAAAAATTAACCAATATCAATTGGAGAGAGGTCCCATAGCAGAGATTCAGGCTTCATGTCATAGCAGAGAATCAGGCTTTATGTCACCCACCACTGGAACAGGCCACTGTCAGATATGTTTTAGGCCCTGGCACCCAGACAGAGGAGAGAGGTCCCATAGCAGAGAATCAGGCTTCATGTCATAGCAGAGAGTCATGCTTCATGTCACCCAACACTGGAACAGGCCACTGTCAGATATTTTTAGGCCCCGGCACCCAGACAGAGGAGAGAGGTCCCATTGCAGAGAATCAGGCTTCATGTCACCCACCACTGGAACAGGCCACTGTCAGATATTTAGGCCCCGGCACCCAGATGGAGGAGATGTTCATTCAACTTTGGGTTGCCCCGCAATATAATGGTAAAATAAAAAAAAGAGGATTGAATGAAGTGCCCTGGAGTACAAGAATATATGGTTAAGGGGATGTAGTTATAAATGTCTAATCTGCACAAGGGATGGAAAGGTCCTGTGGGATCCATGCCTGGTTCATTTTTATGAACGTGAGCTTGTCCACATTGGTTGTAGACAGGTGGCTGCGTTTGTCTGTAATGACGCCCCCATGCCGTGCTGAATACGCGTTCAGACAAAACGCTGGCCGCCGGGCAGGCCAGCACCTCCAAGGCATAAAAGGCTAGCTCTGGCCACGTGGACAATTTGGAGACCCAGAAGTTGAATGGGGCCGAACCATCAGTCAGTACGTGGAGGGGTGCGCACACGTACTGTTCCACCATGTTAGTGAAATGCTGCCTCCTGCTAACACGTTCCGTATCAGGTGGTGGTGCAATTAGCTGTGGCGTGGTGACAAAACTTTTCCACATCTCTGCCATGCTAACCCTGCCCTCAGAGGAGCTGGCCGTGACACAGCTGCGTTGGCGACCTCTTGCTCCTCCTCTGCCTTCGCCTTGGGCTTCCACTTGTTCCCCTGTGACATTTGGGAATGCTCTCAGTAGCACGTCTACCAACGTGCGCTTGTACTCGCGCATCTTCCTATCACGCTCCAGTGCAGGAAGTAAGGTGGGCCCATTGTCCATCATCATTGTTTCATCATCAGAGACGTGCTGAGGTGGTATTCCCATGTCCTCATCATCAGGAAACATAAGTGGTTGTGCGTCAGTGCATTCTATGTCTTCCACCGCTGGGGAAGAGCTAGGTGGATGCCCTTGGGAAACCCTGCCAGCAGAGTCTTCAAACAGCATAAGAGACTGCTGCATAAGTTGAGGCTCAGACAGTTTCCCTGATATGCATGGGGGTGATGTGACAGACTGATGGGCTTGGTTTTCAGGCGCCATCTGTGTGCTTTCTGCAGAAGACTGGGTGGGAGATAATGTGAACGTGCTGGATCCACTGTCGGCCACCCAATTGACTAATGCCTGTACCTGCTCAGGCCTTACCATCCTTAGAACGGCATTGGGCCCCACCAAATATCGCTGTAAATTCTCGCGTCTACTGGGACCTGAGGTAGTTGGTACACTAGGACGTGTGGCTGTGGCAGAACGGCCACGTCCTCTCCCAGCACCAGAGGGTCCACTAACACCACTACGATCATGTCCGTGTCCGCGTCCCTTACTAGATGTTTTCCTCATTGTTACCGTTCACCACAATAAGAAAAAAATTATTTGGCCCAATGTATTGAATTCAAATTCAGGCCTTTTTTTTACAGGCACCTAACACTATCTGGCTATCTACTTAGGTACCATATTACACTAATACAGGCACAGCAGTAAACACAGATTTAGCTGAATATAAATTGTAGGCCTATTATTTAGGCACTGGATGACAGGTATACGTTTACGGACAGAATTAGACTTGGAGATGCACGGTAGCGTTTGAAGTTATTGAGAATGACCCTATCCGCACCTTTAATCTAATATACCCTTTTATGGATAGATTTAAACTTGGCCTGATACAGCAGAAACCACTGATTAAGGGAATTGCTAAGTTGGGAATTGTATTTCAACCCAGAACAAAAACTGTGCTTTGACGGACACTAAATAACTTTACCAGCCACAGCAGTAAACACAGATTTAGCTGAATATAAATTGTAGGCCTATTATTTAGGCGCTGGATGACAGGTATACGTTTACGGACAGAATTAGACTTGGAGATGCACGGTAGCGTTTGAAGTTATTGAGAATGACCCTATCCGCACCTTCAATCTAATATACCCTTTTATGGATAGATTTAAACTTGGCCTGATACAGCAGAAACCACTGATTTAGGGAATTGCTAAGTTGGGAATTGTATTTAACCCAGAACAAAAACTGTGCTTTGGCGGACACTAAAAAAATTGACCAGCCACAGCAGTAACAACAGATTTAGCTGAATATAAATTGTAGGCCTAGTATTTAGGCGCTGGATGACAGGTATACGTTTACGGACAGAATTAGACTTGGAGATGCACGGTAGCGTTTGCAGTTATTGAGAATGACACTATCAGCACCTTCAATCTAATATACCGTTTTATGGATAGATTTAAACTTGGCCTGCTACAGCAAAAACCACTGATTTAGGGAATTGCTAATTTGGGAATTGTATTTCAACCCAGAAAAAAATATATCCTTTGCCAGACAGCAGACAGTATTACAATTGGCTAGCCACAGCTGAAACACCACATTTAGGGTACTGCTATTTTGGCAATTGTATTTCACCCCTCAATAAAATAGCAAGCACAGCCAAGCCCCTGATGTAGGATATAGCAAAAAGAAACAACACACTATTGATGGTTAAATGGACTTGGTGGCAGCTTGTGCTGGCGCACCACAAGACACAAAATGGCAGCCGATCACCCCAATAAAAAGTGACAAAAAAACGCTCTGGGCAGCCTTAAAACAGTGAGCAATTAAATAGCAGAGGTTGAATGATACACAGCTGTACATCGATCACTTCAGTAATTGTTTTTGAAGACTATATCACTGCCTAATCTGGCCCTAACAGCAGCAGCTGCATCCTATCCCTACACTGATCAGAGCAGAGTGACGTGCGGCGCTACGTGACTCCAGCTTAAATAGAGGCTGGGTCACATGCTGCACTGGCCAATCACAGCCATGCCAATAGTAGGCATGGCTGTGATGGCCTCTTGGGGCAAGTAGTATGACGCTTGTTGATTGGCTGCTTTGCAGCCTTTCAAAAAGCGCCAAGAAAGCGCCGAACACCGAACCCGGACTTTTACGAAAATGTTCGGGTTCGGGTTCGATCATCCCTACAGATGGACAATGATCCAAAGCATACTGCAAAAGCAACCAAAGAGTTTTTTAAGGGAAAGAAGTAGAAAGTTATGCGATGGCCAAGTCAATCACCTGACCTGAATCCGATTGAGCAAAATCTGAAGACAAAACTGAAGGGAAAATGCCCCAAGAACAAGCAGGAACTGAAGACAGTTGCAGTAGAGGCCTGGCAGAGCATCACCAGGGATGAAACCCAGCGTCTGGTGATGTTTTTGCGCAAAGGATTTGCAACCAAGTATTAAAAAGTGAAAGTTTGATTTATGATTATTATTCTGGCCCATTACTTTTGGTCCCTTAACAAATGGGAGGCACATATGCAAACTGTTGTAATTCCTGCACCGTTCACCTCATTTGGATGTAAATACCCTCAAATTAAAGCTGACAGTCTGCAGTTAAAGCACATCTTGTTCGTTTCATTTGTGGTGGTTTATAGAGCCAAAAATGTTAGAATTGTGTCGATGTCCTAATATTTATGGACCTGACTGTATGATTATTAACAGACTGGGGGCTACTATGAGGTAATGATGGCGGTTTTATATGCGTTTTTGAGGTGACAGGTTCCCTTTAAATCAGAGGTGCACAACCTTTTTTGGTCTGGGGGCCACATTGTCACATCGCACTATTTCAAGGGGCC
Source organism: Bufo bufo (assembly GCF_905171765.1). Lineage (NCBI taxonomy): Eukaryota > Metazoa > Chordata > Amphibia > Anura > Bufonidae > Bufo > Bufo bufo. The sequence continues at coordinate 75,620,281 of NC_053394.1, read as the reverse complement.
GCAAATAAAAAAGTTAATCAGCGCTTGTTTGCATCAGCTCATTACACTGACTAATGCAAATTGACTGGGGAGGAATGATCGCTATCACAGTCATTCCTCCCTCATTCCCTTCTATCGATTATCTGTAGCACATTCCTGATTACACGGTGAGATGTGCTGACGACAATTGTACATCTTTCATCCTGATAAAGTATGCAAAACGAGTGCCTTCTTGTTTATCAGCTGATCAGCAGCACGATATCAGGAATGAGCGCTCCTATGAACACTTGTTCCCAGTAATTGTCCTGAATCTTGTGCCTTGTAACAGGGGCTTCGAGATTTCCTGGTAAAAAAAGATTTTTAACACGTTCCTGCAGCGTGGGCCTGAAACAGAAGATTCATACTCTCCTGCCGCTCCCGCTGCCTCCATCTTCTGGTTCCGGACCCATTTACATCCGGCTGGCTATTGGCATAGTCACTTGTACTTCTCCAGCCATTTCACCGCTGAAGTCAGTCATTTGCTTTAGAGGTGCTCCAGGCCCGGAAGATGGAGACAGCGAGAGCAGCACGGAGCAGGAAAGTAGGAATCTTCTGTTTCAGGGACTTTGCTGCATGAACTGGTTAAAAATAATTTTAACTAGGAAACTCCTTTAAGTGGCGACATTTCCTTCCTGCCTCCTATTCACAAATGAGTGCTTTCCTTCACTGTGGAGGACGGAGGTTTTTACCACCTTCTGCACCCCCAGATACACTGTAGGTGCCCTGCAATAATCAGTAGGCATTTTCCCTGAGGGCTCACGCACACGGCCATTGTTTTAGTCCGCATTTTTTTTTATATGGCTTGAATGTGGACCCATTCACTTCAATGGGGCCGCAAAAGATGATGACAGCGCTCCATGTGCTGTCTGCATCCGTTACTCCATTCCGCAAAATGCAGAACACACATGGCTTGTCCTGCGGACCAAAAGATAAGGTACGGTCGTGTGTATGAGGCCTTAGTAGCCGGGAAAGCACTTATTGGTTAACCCATTGTGTAACCAATAAAGGTTGTGTACCCCTGCTTAAAATGATGCTTTGTTGCCTCCATTAGTGCTCCATCCTTAGGATAGGTCATCAATATCAGATCAAAGGGGTTCTGACACCCAGCACCTCTACCGATTGTCTTTTTCCTGAAGCCCCTTTTGCTGGAATAGGTGCTTTGTATACAGCTGAAAGCGCAGTTTAATTTTAATGGGAGATGGGCTGCAGTTATCCAGCAAGGCCACTATACTTTGGATGGAGCTGTCCTTCTGACTCCGTTGAAAGTGCTAGTTTCAAGCTGGAAGGCTGCAGGCACAGCTGGTAGGGGTGTTGGTTGTCAGACTCACCCCCCCCCCCCCCAATCTGATATAGATGACCAATCTGAGTATAGGTCAATATGTGGAGTCTGGAAAACCCCTTTAAGTCTCCTCTCAGTGCCATGAGTCCATGTGTTTTTGCTTGTACAACTGGTTTTCAGCTTCATTTTAAGAAATATGTATGTGACTGCATGGGTGCACCACCAATGAGGCGAGGTGAGGCGATCACCTCAGGGCGAACCAGGTAGGGGCAAGAGGGGGGCAGCAGAAGGACCATGGGCAATGAGCGCTTTCATTGTGGCAAAGGGGTTAGGTTAAGAAATTGGCATGGGGGGGCGCCATTTCAGTTTTCGCCTCAGGCAGCAGAAAGGCTAGTTTCACCCCTGTGTGACTGATACCCTCCTGGCAGTGGCGTACATAGAGGAGTAAGGGCCCCATAGCAAGGATCAAACCAGCCCCCCCCCCCCCCCCCCACAGGACAGAAGGGTTTCCACCTAAACCACTTTCAAAGACCCTTAGGCCATTTTTCCACGGCCTCATTTGCTAAAAGTTGTTCCTTTAGAGGGTTAAGTCCTGACCAAGTTTCACCTCCAGTAGAAGAGGGGATGATCCCAACTAGTGTTGGGCGCAAATATTCAAATAGCGAATATTAAACGTGAATATCTGCACTTCGAAAATATTGTGATATATATTCGTATTTTTTAATATTCTAGATTTTTTTCCATCTGAACCCATGATCCCTCCCTGCTTCTTGCTTGTCAGCCAATGAGAAGGCTGCAATGTCTTTGTCAGAGCTTAGCAACATCCCTAGCAACCAATAGGAAAGTTGCCTACCCCTTACTATATAAGAACCTCCCCAGCAGCCATTTTCTGTAGTTTTATGGAGTTCTGAGAGAGAGAGAGCAGCGTCATGTGCTTATATATATATAATACAGATAGTTAGTGGGAGATAGTCAGTGTAGGTTAGATCATGATATAGTGTAGCTGATAGGTTCTGCTGTCCATACATACATGCTACAGACATAGTGCTGTGATGTCACAACAATACTTAGTGCACCAATCAGTAATATGTAGTCAGACCTGATAAAATGTGAAGTTTCACGTATTGCGCCAAAATATGCGCATCATTAATTGCCGATTAGCGCAATCGCTAATATATTGGAGCACTCTATCTGCATATAAAGCCATTTTTAATGTTCTGCCGTGCCAATCATTTTCTACAGTATTAGGAAACTTCTAGCAGCTTGGAAAATTTAGCAAAAGTGACCCACGCCTGTATTATGCGTGCTTTATGCAAATATTACATTGCCGATTTTTCGCAATCAAGAAAATAATAGCGAATTCTCGAATTTGCAAATATTTGACGAATATTCTACAAAATATTTGTGAAATATTGCGAATTTGAATATTGCCCCTGCCGCTCATCACTAATCCCAACTAATACAGGGCCTGCCGCTATGGTAGTTACACAACTGCCTCCTGATAATATATCCCTAATTTTATTCTATAGCATATTAACATTGGTTAATTGTGATTCCTCAACTAGAAATCATTTGCCAGTTCCTGCTTTTCACATTTGTGCACATACACTTCTGCAAATACCTGCTGGCTCCTCTACCCCACAGGGTGCATTCCCCACTGGTGGGATCTCAGACTATTTATGCCTTTGGCACTGTTTAACTTTTCACTTTTCTATGGTGTTTATTTCTGCTAAAGTTTCTTCTGTATATTTTAGAAAAGTCCCATTGATATCAATGTCGATATTTCATTTTTTTTTTGCATTTTTCTTTACTCCCCATACCCTCCCACAGTTTTTTGCACTTTTATATTTTGCATAATTCCATTGCTGACAGCAATCACTGGAATCCCCTCCAGACTGTCCTCACTGCTGCTCTCCACCACTGCTGCATTACATTCAGCCTTGGTATAACAGTAATTGCTAATTTTCCACATAGTTTTACACAGTTTACCCTGAGCAAAACTTTTTATCATTTTTCATGATGAGGAAATTCTGTATATTTATGAAATATTATTTTCCCCTCTTCTGTGAAGATTTTGAGTTGTTGTTTGGTGAGTCCAGCTGACCTATTGTCAGTTTTTGTAAAATTAGGAACTCCTGCCTTAAAGTGTAATGGTCACTTCAAGTTTTTACAGTATGTGTTTTGTAATGTACACTCACCTAAAGAATTATTAGGAACACCATACTAATACGGTGTTGGACCCCCTTTTGCCTTCAGAACTGCCTTAATTCTACGTGGCATTGATTCAACAAGGTGCTGATAGCATTATTTAGAAATTTTGGCCCATATTGATAGGATAGCATCTTGCAGTTGATGGAGATTTGAGGGATGCACATCCAGGGCACGAAGCTCCCGTTCCACCACATCCCAAAGATGCTCTATTGGGTTGAGATCTGGTGACTGTGGGGGCCATTTTAGTACAGTGAACTCATTGTCATGTTCAAGAAACCAATTTGAAATGATTCGAGCTTTGTGACATGGTGCATTATCCTGCTGGAAGTAGCCATCAGAGGATGGATACATGTTCTCATTCTGTTTACACCAAATTCAGACTCTACCATTTGAATGTCTCAACAGAAATTGAGACTCATCAGACCAGGCAACATTTTTCCAGTCTTCAACAGTCCAATTTTGGTGAGCTCGTGCAAATTGTAGCCTCTTTTTCCTATTTGTAGTGGAGATGAGTGGTACCCGGTGGGGTCTTCTGCTGTTGTAGCCCATCCGCCTCAAGGTTGTGCGTGTTGTGGCTTCACAAATGCTTTGCTGCATACCTCGGTTGTAACGAGTGGTTATTTCAGTCAACGTTGCTCTTCTATCAGCTTGAATCAGTCGGCCCATTCTCCTCTGACCTCTAGCATCCACAAGGCATTTTTGCCCACAGGACTGCCACATACTGGATGTTTTTCCCTTTTCACACCATTCTTTGTAAACCCAAGAAATGGTTGTGCGTGAAAATCCCAGTAACTGAGCAGATTGTGAAATACTCAGACCGGTCCGTCTGGCACCAACAACCATGCCACGCTCAAAATTGCTTAAATCACCTTTCTTTCCCATTCTGACATTCAGTTTGGAGTTCAGGAGATTATCTTGACCAGGACCACACCCCTAAATGCATTGAAGCAACTGCCATGTGATTGGTTGACTAGATAATTGCATTAATGAGAAATAGAACAGGTGTTCCTAATAATTCTTTAGGTGAGTGTACATCATTAACTGTTTTTGTTCACTTTTATTAGTAATCTTGGCTCTGACATTTTTCACTAGCAATGCTCTAAATGAGCGATACTAAGGAAGATCCATCATCAGCATGTACAGGAACAGGTTAAATATAATGCATAGAAGTCTATGAAGGGAAGGGAGGAGGAAGCAGCTTGAGAGCGAGAGATGTGTACACACAGATGCTGTTGCTAGCTAGTAAGTTTTCTACTCCGGACCCATTCATTTCAATGGGGCTGTTCAGATGAGCTATGATTTTCACGCATCACTTGTGCGTTGCGTGAAAATCGCAGCATGCTCTATATTCTGCGTTTTTCACGCAACGCAGGCCCCATAGAAGTGAATGGGGTTGCGTGAAAATCGCAAGCATCCGCAAGCAAGTGCGGATGCAGTGCGATTTTCACGCATGGTTGCTAGGAGACAGTCTATTCACTGTATTATTTTCCCTTATAACATGGTTATAAGGGAAAATAATAGCATTCTGAATACAGAATGCAAAGTAAAACAGCGCTGGAGGGGTTAAAAAAAAATAAACAAATTAACTCACCTTCTCCTCTTGTTCGCGAAGTTCCCGGTATGATGAGTTGTGGGCTAAAGGACCTTTGGTGACGTCAGATCACATGCTCCAATCACATGGTCCATCACCGTGGTGATGGACCATGTGATTGGAGCATGTGATCTGACGTCACCACAGGTCCTAGCCGGTAGTTCATCATTAAAGAAGTAAAGAAGAGATCGGGAACTACGCGAACAAGAGGAGAAGGTGAGTTAATTTTTTTATTATTTTTTTAACCCTCAATTGATCACCTACTAAGCATTCTGTATTCTGAATGCTATTATTTTCCCTTATAACCATGTTATAAGGGAAAATAATACAATCTACACTACAACTAACCCAAACCTGAACTTCTGTAAAGAAGTTTGGGTCTGGGTACCACAGTCGATTTTTTATCACGCGCATGCAGAACACATTGCACCAGCGCGATAAAAACTGAACATCGGAACGCAATCGCAGTCAAAACTGACTGCAATTGCATTCCTACTCGCGCGGGTTTGCCGCAACACACCGGGACGCATCCGGACCTAATCCGGACACGCTCGTGTGAACCCAGCCTAAAGGAGAACGGGTAATAATAAAGGATACAAATGTAGAAAGGTGCAGGATACAAATCATATAATGGGCAGATGTAGTGTTATCACTGGTACTATATACACACATGGCAGTTTATCCTAAAAAGTCACCTGAAATTACAGGTATGTATGCTTTAAATTAGGATTATAATGCGGTTTCACGTTTGCATCCTTATTCTACCAAAAATTCTTAGCTGTGATGCCAATAGAAATTCATTTTTAGCTTTGTGTAAGGCAATGTATTGGATTTCTTTTCTGTATCCAACGTTTATAATTCTTGTAATTCATCACTTTCAGAGAAGACAAATGTCAGAGTATTTCTCTCCTGAAAGAACTTTGCTGTACATAAATATGGACTTGAATTATTTGACCTATATATGTCTTCTCTAGTTTTGGGTTGGCTACTGACACCAATAGCTACAGTAGGTGTTTCTTTTGTGCCACAAACACATTTTCCTTCTGAAGGGTACTACGATTATCTATCTATCTATCTATCTATCTATCTATCTATTTATTTATCTATCTATCTCATACCTTTCTATCTTTCTGTCGATTATCTATCTATCTATCTATCTATCTATCTATCTATCTAGAACAAATATAGCAATTGGGCAGCACAGCTGTATGTACAATATGGGCGGAGTGCCAGCGGCTGTGAAGGCGATCCCCCATCAAATACTTAGCAGAAAAAATTCCACGGCACCTCCAAGGCGTAAAATAAATTCAGGCTTTATTCACCAGACAAGCGACGTTTCGATCCACCTCACTGCTTGAAAAAGATCCCAGGAGGTGGATCGAAACGTCGCTTGTCTAGTGAATAAAGCCTGAATTGATTTTACGCCTTGGAGGTGCCGTGGAATTTTTTCTGCTATCTATCTATCCATCTATCATCTATCTTTCTGTCTGTCTATCTATCTACTGTACCTACGGTATCTACCTATCTATTTATCTATCTATCTCATATCTATCTATCTGTCTGTCAATTATCTATCTATATATCTATCTAAGCAGAAAAAAACACTGGCAGCACCACCCTGGATAGTATGGAAAAATAGACGGGTGCAATGTCCAAGTATGGTAAAAAGGTGCTTACCCACTTTAGAAGACAAAAAATCGGACTGCACTCCAAGCATTTCTTCAAAGAAGTTAGTTTTTATTCACCCATAAGGTGGCAAAGCGACGTTTCGGCTCAAGCATGAGCCTTTCTCAAGCGAGAAAGGCTCATGCTTGAGCCGAAACGTCGCTTTGCCACCTTATGGGTGAATAAAAACTAACTTCTTTGAAGAAATGCTTGGAGTGCAGTCCGATTTTTTGTCTTCTATATATCTATCTAATATATATTTATCTTTCTATCCATCGATCTATCTATCTATCTATCTATCTATCTATCTATCAATCAATCAATCAGTTATCTATAAATCTATCTTTCTATCTATTTCTGTATATCTATCTGTCTGTCTATCTATCTATGAACAATTCTAGATATATTCTACAGTATGCTATACATGTAATCAAAGAAACCCACCATACCATGAAATACAGAGCATCATACCATATTACATATTATAGGCTACTTTACATAATCAATGCTTACTATAAGTTATTATTTGTTAAAGGGTCTTCTAGTCATTTTGTATTGACAGCCTATCCTCAGTATAGGCCATAAATATCAGACAGGCAGGGGTCCCACACCATGCCAATCGGCTTGTCTGCAGTAGATCCAGCCTAGGAAGTTTGCGCTAGAATTATTGATAGACAGATGTTCCAGTGATACTGTATATGACATAAATGTAGTTAGATAAAAGCTAGACAAACTGATAAAATGTTCTATCTAGCGGCACAATAAATGTTCATGCTGTGATAAACTCAGTAAATCTCTTGTGAATGTTCTCCTCAAGAAATATTTCTTATTTCCTCACCACATATCTATATTTCCTTCCCTTTCCTTCCTCCCTATATCTTCGTGTCATATTTTCTGTCTGTCACACTCAAATGTGTTCTGACATATTGGTTTGAAAGATGACTTGTAAAGTTACAATATGGGATGGGATGCAGACCAAAAAGTACGGTGGTGTGAATGGGACCTTAAGACGCTTTTTTATACCACTCTTTGAGAGTCAGTGAAATAATCCTCCAGAGCCCAGTGCTCTCAGAAATCCACGAAAACAAGTTACTTACCTTGAAGGAACGGATGGGCCGCAGTCCATTTTCTTTGGCAAATGATAGAAATTGATTTGTAGACATTGCTTTGCAAACCGACTTTCAGAGACATGGCTGAGAGCAGCTCCATTAGGATAAAGTGATCTGCAGTGAAGAGTCTGAGGTGACAATAGAAAGAAAGATGAGTCTTTGAACTGCAACAATGCAGAAGACGCCAAGGCCTCGTCATCAATATCAATGATAGGATAACTAGCTGTGGACATGCATGGGACTCCTTATCAATACTCCTGACAGCAAATTAAAATAAATGACTGCCTTACATTAAAAGCTGAGACGTAAATCCAGATGCATCAAAGGGAGGCACATATTTAAGGATGACTGTATTTTACATGATTGATATAGCCTGCCTTGTCAAATTTTACTATGTCATTGAACAAAGTAGCGGGTCCAACACTTGAATTTTTTATCTCAAATATTTTTAAAAAGTCCAAAATTGGCACGCAGCAGGACATCTCACCACACCAGTCAACGCATTTCGGACTGAGTAAAGTCCGAAATGAATTGACTAGTGTGGGGAGATCTCCTGCTGTGTGGCATTTTTGGACTTTTTAAAAATAATTTAAATACAGAAATTGAAGGTTTTATTCAAGAGCCAAGTGCTGGAGCCACTACAGGGAGTGCAGAATTATTAGGCAAGTTGTATTTTTGAGGATTAATTTTATTATTGAACAACAACCATGTTCTCAATGAACCCAAAAAACTCATTAATATCAAAGCTGAATATTTTTGGAAGTAGTTTTTAGTTTGTTTTTAGTTTTAGCTATTTTAGGGGGATATCTGTGTGTGCAGGTGACTATTACTGTGCATAATTATTAGGCAACTTAACAAAAAACAAATATATACCCATTTCAATTATTTATTTTTACCAGTGAAACCAATATAACATCTCAACATTCACAAATATGCATTTCTGACATTCAAAGACAAAACAAAAACAAATCAGTGACCAATATAGCCACCTTTCTTTGCAAGGACACTCAAAAGCCTGCCATCCATGGATTCTGTCAGTGTTTTGATCTGTTCACCATCAACATTGCGTGCAGCAGCAACCACAGCCTCCCAGACACTGTTCAGAGAGGTGTACTGTTTTCCCTCCTTGTAAATCTCACATTTGATGATGGACCACAGGTTCTCAATGGGGTTCAGATCAGGTGAACAAGGAGGCCATGTCATTAGATTTTCTTCTTTTATACCCTTTCTTGCCAGCCACGCTGTGGAGTACTTGGACGCGTGTGATGGAGCATTGTCCTGCATGAAAATCATGTTTTTCTTGAAGGATGCAGACTTCTTCCTGTACCACTGCTTGAAGAAGGTGTCTTCCAGAAACTGGCAGTAGGACTGGGAGTTGATCTTGACTCCATCCTCAACCCGAAAAGGCCCCACAAGCTCATCTTTGATGATACCAGCCCAAACCAGTACTCCACCTCCACCTTGCTGGCGTCTGAGTCGGACTGGAGCTCTCTGCCCTTTACCAATCCAGCCACGGGCCCATCCATCTGGCCCATCAAGACTCACTCTCATTTCATCAGTCCATAAAACCTTAGAAAAATCAGTCTTGAGATATTTCTTGGCCCAGTCTTGACGTTTCAGCTTGTGTGTCTTGTTCAGTGGTGGTCGTCTTTCAGCCTTTCTTACCTTGGTCATGTCTCTGAGTATTGCACACCTTGTGCTTTTGGGCACTCCAGTGATGTTGCAGCTCTGAAATGTGGCCAAACTGGTGGCAAGTGGCATCTTGGCAGCTGCACGCTTGACTTTTCTCAGTTCATGGGCAGTTATTTTGCGCCTTGGTTTTTCCACACGCTTCTTGCGACCCTGTTGACTATTTTAAATGAAACGCTTGATTGTTCGATGATCACGCTTCAGAAGCTTTGCAATTTTAAGAGTGCTGCATCCCTCTGCAAGATATCTCACTATTTTTGACTTTTCTGAGCCTGTCAAGTCCTTCTTTAGACCCATTTTGCCAAAGGAAAGGAAGTTGCCTAATAATTATGCACACCTAATATAGGGTGTTGATGTCATTAGACCACACCCCCTCTCATTACAGAGATGCACATCACCTAATATGCTTAATTGGTAGTAGGCTTTCGAGCCTATACAGCTTGGAGTAAGACAACATGCATAAAGAGGATGATGTGGTCAAAATACTCATTTGAATAATAATTCGGCACTCCCTGTACTTTGTTTCTACAGTGGATTTGCTTCTCCCAAGGATCCGAGCACCGAAGACTGGCAAAGGCGGTGAGCTGATTGCATTTATTTTTTTTATCACGGTGTTATGTCAATGATTCATTGCCGGTGAGCGGAAATAAAAGGTGAAATAGATATGAACTTTCATTATCAACACATCAGTACCTGGTGCAGGTTGTTAGATACCATAATGTTCATGTACTGCGATATGCTTGTTGTTAGGAGGATTTCACATGGCCGTGCGTAGTCCACGAAATGCAGTCCATCTGACAGATACAGTTCCTGGAAATACCAAGGCTTATGTAAACCGAACTCACTGGGTCAGTAATCTACAGGGAGTGCAGAATTATTAGGCAAATGAGTATTTTGACCACATCATCCTCTTTATGCATGTTGTCTTACTCCAAGCTGTATAGGCTCGAAAGCCTACTACCAATTAAGCATATTAGGTGATGTGCATCTCTGTAATGAGAAGGGGTGTGGTCTAATGACATCAACACCCTATATTAGGTGTGCATAATTATTAGGCAACTTCCTTTCCTTTGGCAAAATGGGTCAAAAGAAGGACTTGAAAGGCTCAGAAAAGTCAAAAATAGTGAGATATCGTGCAGAGGGATGCAGCACTCTTAAAATTGCAAAGCTTCTGAAGCGTGATCATCGAACAATCAAGCGTTTCATTCAAAATAGTCAACAGGGTTGCAAGAAGCGTGTGGAAAAACCAAGGCGCAAAATAACTGCCCATGAACTGAGAAAAGTCAAGCGTGCAGCTGCCAAGATGCCATTTGCCACCAGTTTGGCCATATTTCAGAGCTGCAACATCACTGGAGTGCCCAAAAGCACAAGGTGTGCAATACTCAGAGACATGGCCAAGGTAAGAAAGACTGAAAGACGACCACCACTGAACAAGACACACAAGCTGAAACGTCAAGACTGGGCCAAGAAATATCTCAAGACTGATTTTTCTAAGGTTTTATGGACTGATGAAATGAGAGTGAGTCTTGATGGGCCAGATGGATGGGCCCGTGGCTGGATTGGTAAAGGGCAGAGAGCTCCAGTCCGACTCAGACGCCAGCAAGGTGGAGGTGGAGTACTGGTTTGGGCTGGTATCATCAAAGATGAGCTTGTGGGGCCTTTTCGGGTTGAGGATGGAGTCAAGCTCAACTCCCAGTCCTACTGCCAGTTTCTGGAAGACACCTTCTTCAAGCAGTGGTACAGGAAGAAGTCTGCATCCTTCAAGAAAAACATGATTTTCATGCAGGACAATGCTCCATCACACGCGTCCAAGTACTCCACAGCGTGGCTGGCAAGAAAGGGTATAAAAGAAGAAAATCTAATGACATGGCCTCCTTGTTCACCTGATCTGAACCCCATTGAGAACCTGTGGTCCATCATCAAATGTGAGATTTACAAGGAGGGAAAACAGTACACCTCTCTGAACAGTGTCTGGGAGGCTGTGGTTGCTGCTGCACGCAATGTTGATGGTGAACAGATCAAAACACTGACAGAATCCATGGATGGCAGGCTTTTGAGTGTCCTTGCAAAGAAAGGTGGCTATATTGGTCACTGATTTGTTTTTGTTTTGTTTTTGAATGTCAGAAATGTATATTTGTGAATGTTGAGATGTTATATTGGTTTCAATGGTAATAATTATGCACAGTAATAGTCACCTGCACACACAGATTTCCCCCTAAAATAGCTAAAACTAAAAACAAACTAAAAACTACTTCCAAAAATATTCAGCTTTGATATTAATGAGTTTTTTGGGTTCATTGAGAACATGGTTGTTGTTCAATAATAAAATTAATTCTCAAAAATACAACTTGCCTAATAATTCTGCACTCCCTGTATGATGCCGTGAGTTCAAGGCCAACCCAGGATCTATTGTCAAATATTCGATTTGCCAGCTTCACCAAGAAATTTGATTAGTTCCAAATTAATTCGCCACAAACTGTTATTAATCTGGTATACCCAGTACAATCTGCCTAATTGTATTCTTCCCACTTCGTGGCCCAATCTCAGTGTAAAGGCTTGGAAGTGAAACTTCATGGAGAGTGCGGAGAGAGTGTATCGCCATGTACATCAGTGTGCAGTGCACCAAGATTGATAGCTAATCCTTTCTGTTAGGGCTCATGCACACGACAGTATGGCTTTTTCAGTGTTTTGCGGCCCGTTTTTTACGGATCTGTTGTTCCGTTTTTTTGTTTCCGTTGTGTTTCCGTTTCCCTTCCGTTTTTCCGTTCCATTTTTCCGTAATCCATATACAGTATACATTAATTACATAGAAAAAATTGGGCTGGGCATAACATTTCCAATAGATGGTTCAGCAAAAACGGAACAGAAAGGGAAGACATACGGATGCATTTCCCTATGTGTTTTTTTTGCGGACCCATTGACTTGAATGGAGCCAAGCACCGTGATTTGTGGACAAGAATAGGACATGTTCTATCTCTTCACGGTACGGAAATACGGAAACAGAATGCACACGGAGACACTTCAGTTTTTTTTGCTGAACCATTGAAATGAATGGTTCATTATATGTACCGCATACTGAACTCAAAAAACGGCCAGTATACTGAACGCAAAATACTGTCGTGTGCATGAGCCCTTAGCTGTAGATTTACTGTGCGTCAGTATTACAGGTCAATGTTACCGTCAGGACTAATTCATCACTGTGTACATAACTGTGCACTTAGAGTCAAGTAGTCAGCAGCAGTGACAGTAATAGTATGCACCAAGATTCATCGCTAATCCCTTCTGGTAACCCTTTCAGTACTGGGCCACTTTTCACCTTAAATCCCAGGACGATTTTTGCAAATCACATTATGTGGTAATAACTTTGGAACGCTTTTACTTATCCAAGCCATTCTGAGAATGTTTTCTCGGGACACATTGTACTTCATGGCAGTGGTAAATTTGAGTCAATATATTTCACCTTTATTTATAAAATAATCCAAAATTTAGCAAAAATTTGGAAAAATTCACAATTTTCTAAATTTGAATTTCTCTACTTTTAAGACAGATAAGTAATACCTCTTAAAATGGTTATCAATCAACATTCCACATATGTCTGCTTTAAGTTGGCATAATTTTGTAAATGTCTTTTTTTTTTTTAGGATGTTAGAAGGCGTAGAACTTTAGAAGCTATTTTTTAAATTTTCAACATTTCCAAAACCTTTTTTTTGAGCACCAATTCAGTTCTGAAGTCACTTTGTGGGGCTTACGTAATGGAAACCAACCATAAATGACCCCAAATTTAGAAATTACACCCCTTTTTTTTAACCCTTGAGGTGTTCCACAAGAATTAAAGTAAAATGGAGGTGAAATTTCAAAATTTTACTTTTTTGGTAGATTTTTTACGTTAATCTATTTTTTCTTGCAGCACAGCAAGGGTTAACAGCTGTTAACAACAAGTTTTACACAGTGAAATCATTTTTTAACAAAATAAAATCTAGTTTTTGTGTTGCCATTCTCTGAGAGCCCTATTTTTTGGGTGATTGTCTTAGGTAAAGGCTCATTTTTTGCGGGATGAGATGACTGTTTGATTGGTACCATTTTCGGGTACATAAGACCTTTTGATCACTTGGTATTACACTTTTTGTAAGGCAATGGCTTTTTTTAAAAAAATTTTAAATTTTTTTATGGAGTTCATCTGACGGCGTGGATCATGTGATATTTTTATAGAGCCAGTCGATACGGACGCGGCAATACCTAATATATATACTTTTCTTTTTCCCCCTATTTTTAAAATTTTTTGCTGTAATACATTTACAGCTTCCTGTCTGTGATATCCAGGGGGCTGGATCTCACAGGATCTCACATAAGGCAGCCACGATGCCTAAGGCTACTTTCACACTTGCGGCAGGACGGATCCGACCGGCTGTTCACCCTGTCGGATCGTCCTCCCGCTATTTCGCCGTGCCGCCGGACCGCCGCTCCGTCCCCATTGGCTATAATGGGGACGGGGGACGGAGCTCCGGCTCAGCACGGCAGTGCACGGCGAAAGGCCTCCGGACTAAAAGTCCTGCATGTCCGACTTTTTAGTCCGGCGGCCTCTCACCGCGAACTGCTGTGCTGCGCCGGAGCTCCGCCCCGTCCCCATTATAGTCAATGGGGACGGAGCAGCGGTCCGGCGGCACTGCGAAATAGCGGAAGGACGGATCCGACAGGGTGAACAGCCTGTCGGATCCGTTCTGCCGCAAGCGTGAAAGTACCCTTAGGAAGTCAATCAGGCTGCTTTCCCTGCCATCGGGTCCCCGTCACAGCAACGTGGGCACCTGATGGACACCCCGCAGCCAGCAGGATACCGCACGTGCCGCGGTAAGCTCTGACCGCGGCAGTGCAAGGGTTAATGCGCCGACATCTGTGTTTTCACCGATGCCGGAGCATACCGCAGGGGTCCGGCTATCAGTGACTGCTGGACCCCTGCAGCTGATCGGGCGGGCGCAGCTCCTGCACACCCGCCTGATCAGAGCGCTGTAGCTGTAGGGCGCTGGGATTTCTGGTAGTTTCAGCGCTGGCATCCTACGGGTTAAACAAAAAGAAATGCATACAGAACCCTTCAGTAAGGCAAAAAAAACATGCGCACCTCTGCAGGAACTGTGTCTACATGGCTCCTTAGTGGAACAAAATAAAGAAATGGAGGCAGTGCCAATGAAGTAGTGGTAAAAAAATAGCTTTTAATCTATGTTGTGGCAGGCCAAACACATGTTTTTTAATCCCTTCTGCATCAGTGGCAGTAAGGCTGTGTTCACATGATTGTTTATTGTTCCGTCCTTCTGAGCTGTCAGAAGAACCAGAAAATAAAAAACTAAATAAAAAACATCCTGTATTTTGAGCATCAATAAGGCCTCTTTCACATGGTCAGTATTTTGTCAATACTTTGCATCAGTATTTCATCAGTATTTGTGAGCCAAAACCAGGCGTGGGTCAAAAGCAGAGATAAAATATAATGGAAATATTTGCATCTCTTCTGTGTTGTAGACCCACTCCTGGTTTCGTCTGCCAAATACTGATCAAATACTGATGCAAAATACTGACCAAATACTGAGGGCAGCAGATGGGTGGCAGGGTGGCAGCATCAGAATGGTGGTAGCAGCACGTGGACAGAAGTAGTGGCCCATTTTGCAGAATATTCCGATGTAGCAGTACATTACAGTATGATCATTAGTGGCAGAATGGTCTAGTCTGTTGCATCAGGCACCGGTGTCTGGAAATCCTGGTTGATCCACTCCTGATTCATCTTTATGAAGGTTAGTCTGTCAACATTTTGGGAGGAAAGACGAGTTCTGTTAGGCCTCTTTCACACCGGCGTTGCGGAAAAATGTCCGGGTGCGTTGCGGGAACACCCGCGATTTTTCCGCGCGAGTGCAAAACCTTGTAATGCGTTTTGCACTCGCGTGAGAAAAATCGCGCGTGTTTGGTACCCAAACCCGAACTTCTTCACAGAAGTTCGGGCTTGGAATCGGTGTTCTGTAAATAGTATTATTTTCCCTTATAACATGGTTATAAGGGAAAATAATAGCATTCTGAATACAGAATGCTAAGTAAAACAGGGCTGGAGGGGGTTAAAAAAAATAAAAAGTCATTTAACTCACCTTTATCCACTTGCTCGCGTAGCCGGCATCTCCGTCTGTCTCTTTTACTGTCTAGGACCTGTGGAGAGCATTAACTATAGTTTAAGGACCTGGGATGACGTCACTCTGATCATCACATGGTACGTCACATGATCTTTTACCATGGTGAATCACCATGGTAATAGATCATGTGACGTACCATGTGATGACCGGAGTGACGTCATCCCAGGTCCTTAAACTATAGTTAATGCTCTCCACAGGTCCTAGACAGTAAAAGAGACAGACGGAGATGCCGGCTACGCGAGCAAGTGGATAAAGGTGAGTTAAATGACTTTTTAATTTTTTTTAACCCCTCCAGCCCTGTTTTACTATGCATTCTGTATTCAGAATGCTATTATTTTCCCTTATAACCATGTTATAAGGGAAAATAATAAGGTTCGGGTCTCCATCCCGATCGTCTCCTAGCAACCGTGCGTGAAAATCGCACCGCATCCGCACTTGCTTGCGGATGCTTGCGATTTTCACGCAACCCCATTCATTTCTATGGGGCCTGCGTTACGTGAAAAACGCACAAAGAGGAGCATGCTGCGATTTTCACGCAACGCAAAAGTGATGCGTGAAAATCACCGCTCGTGTGCACAGCCCCATAGAAATGAATGGGTCAGTATTCAGTGCGGGTGCAATGCGTTCACCTCCCGCATCGCATCCGCGCGGAATACTCGCTCGTGTGAAAGGGGCCTAAGGGGTAACTATGCCCCCCGCCGCACTGAAAACCTGCTCTGATGCGACACTACTGGAAGGAAAGCATGCCCATGGCAAACTAAACCAGTTTTGCTGCCATACTTCAAGTTTGGCTGCCAGTAGTCCAGGGGATCTTGGACCGTGGGTGAAAGGGTGCAATCCAAGTATGCCACAACCTACTGGTTGAGGTACTGGGTGGGTGAGTCTGCTGGGTGGTTTCTTCAGAAGGTGACTGAAGAAAACTGCTCATCAGAGACTCCAGACTCAAGTTGCTGCTTATGGAGCTGGTACTACTCCTGACCATACCCACCACTACCACCAGTTATGGCAGTGTGGCAGTAGAGCATGAGTTCCCCCAGTCAGACCTTTCTGAGAAAGGGTGATAGCGCTCATAGGCAGCGACCAACCGACTACACAGCATGTCTCTATAGTAGTCCTTTTTTGCATCTCTCTCAGAAGGTCTAAAAAATGCACCCATTTTGACTGGTAGCAAGGGTCTAACAATGTGGATAGCCAGTAGTCATCCTCCTGCTGAATCCTAACAATGCAACTGTCACTACGCAAACAAGAAAGCATACATCTGGCAATTTGCGCAAAGGACTCGGAGGGCCTCCCTGCCTCCATTTTGACTGCATACTGCCACGGTGTGTCTGGGTCATCTTCGTCTTTTTTGTTGTCACCCTCCAGCTCCTCCTGCTCCTCTCCTGTCGCTTGGAAAGATAAACCACCTAGTTGTGTATAAAATTCCTGGGCGTTTTTGTCCTTTTCCTGGTCCTCATCCTCCTCCTCTGCCAGTTCATTCTCCTCAGGGCTCAGGTGGCTGTGAGATGTAGGCAATATGTCTTCAATCATATTTCTCAGCATTCCCTCCAGGATGTGAAGAAGTGGAATGACATCATTGATCCCATAGTTCTACTGACAAATAAAGTGGCCTCCTCAAACTGCCTGAGCAAACAGCCTGAGCAAACGGCATGTTTCACGCATGAGCTGCCACTGGCTAACGTGGCAGTTAGATCGGGGAATAGACCTATCCTTCTCCTGAATTAAGAAATTGTTAACCGCCTTCCTCTGCTCGTACAGGCAGTCTAACATATGGAGTGTGGAGTTCCAACGAGTGGAAATGTTGCATATCAGGCAATGCTGGGGAAGAATATTTTGCCTTTGCAGCTCAAAAAGGGCATGTTTTGCACAGTAAGAATAGCTGAAGTGCATGCACAGTTTCCTGGACATTTTTAACAGCTCTTGCGGTTCAGTGGAAGACTTGAGGAAGCGGGTAACAACGAGATTGAAGACATGCGCCACATAGAGCACATGGGTCAGCCCTCCCTGCTGCAGCACAGACAAAATGTTCTTGCCATTATCAGTAACCATGGTTCCTATCTCCAGTTGGCGAGGAGACAGCCAGTAATGGATTTCTTTATTGATGACGCCGAGCAGTTCCTCCCAGTGTGGCTCAGTTCGCCAAGGCTAACCAGGTGCAGAACTGCGTGGATAAGGAAAACATTGGCGCAGAAATCCCAACATTACAATGCGGAGGCTGCATTGCCATCACCTGGCCTAGTTGCTGGTGTGTCTGACCCGGAATGACATTTACCCAGTGGGCTGTGAATGACATTTATTGCCCCTGATCACAGTTACAACTCCATGCATCAGTGCTGGCGTGAACTCTACCAGACACGAGAGGCCCAAGGACTGGCTCACCTTCTACTCAATGTACGTGTGTAGGGCTGGTACAGCTTTTTTGAAAAAGTATTGTTAGCTTGGGACTCTCCACCTTGGTGGGCACAAGCCATCAGTTCCCTGAAAAGTGCAGGGTCAACTACATGGAAAGGCAGGTCATGTAGTATCAGCAACTTGGCCAAGTGCGCTTTCAGATTCTGAACCCCTGGATGAGTGAACGCATACTGTTGTCATTTTGCTATAGCTTCAGTTATCGATTGCTGTAAAAAAAAGTGACGAGGAGGAGGAGCATCAGAAGCAATAGATGACATTGAAGTTCCTAGAAGGAATGACAGCTTTTTTCTGCTGATGTTGCCGAGCCCTGACTGCTGGAGAAGGGTTCGGGCTGATGGGAGATGCAGCAGTTGCTGCACCAGGCTGTAAAACTAAATGAGTGGAACGGTTATCCCATGCCACTTTATGGTGACACTCCATGTGTTGACGCAGGGCTGTCCTGCCAATATTAATACAATGGCCGCGCCTCATTTTCTGCCCACACATCCTGCATTCCGCCATGCTAATGTCTCCCATGAATTTTGAATTTTTTTTCGCATTTTCCTTCCACCACTGTGTGATGCCTCTCTGCTGCTGCTTTTATGAACCAGTGCACTGCCAGTGTGTTGCTCACAGGTAGTCTCCTGAGTGGCAGAAGGTGTACCCCTCTCGCATTTGGCTTCAGATCTCCCACTGCACCCACCCTGCAGTCTCAAGGGCACGCTGCCACCCTCGCCCCCTGATGATGCCCCCCCTTCACCCGGCTACCATGTACAATCAACTACATAATAATTTATGAAATGTTTGGTCTTCACGTGTGTCACCCTCACCTGTCTCTTGCGCATGTCCCTGACCTCTCGCAACATGTGCTCCCACCCGACTGTCATGATCGGTAGTTGCACACCTAAAGGAGTCCGTAGCGGACCTCTCCTCCAAGTCTTGGCTGGCCTGTAACTGCTGACTGTCCTCATAAAGCTCATTGTCGCTGAAAAGCTGAGCAGAGCTGGCGGCTATCATTACTGGGCTAGCAGAAGGAGCAGCAAAAGCAAGATGCAGGTTCAGGACAGGTGAGGGCTTAGAGGCAGTTTCTGGGCCATGTCAACTAAGTGTGGTGTAAGAGGAACCAGCCGATTCCTGCTACGTGTGTGTGGGCACTGCTTAAAAGCACTTTTTACCTTGTCAAAAGCACTAGGTTGTAATGTATGATTTTGTATGTATGTATCTGCAAAATCCCTGTTACCAGGCAGATTAGGTGAAATTCATACATACCACCACTAGATGGGGATAAAGTTCAGGTCCTATATATATACCTAGGTCAGGCCTAGTTAGGCAGTCCAGATCCTAGTTGGAAAGATGTAGTCAGAGGAGAGAGCAGATCTGAGTAGTTCAGATCAGATTAGTAGGAGGAAAGGTAGAGTAAAGACTTCATGACACAGATTAGTGAGTGGAGCCAACTTCGCTAGCAGGTGATACTCAGATGTTAGGCACAGAAGAGCGTTTTCCTTCTGTGGCCGGACTATAGACTTGCATCCCTGACCAGTAGGAGAAGAGTTTGCCTCCCTGGAAAAGAAACAAGCTTTCCTAAGGAATCATCGGTGATAAGAGCCATTATTGAGGGCCACAGACACCTTTGCATGGTGGAGGTTTTATAGCTTCAGGCAGCCACACCAAACTTCTCAGAGACAGTTGAGTTTTCCTGTCTAATTATTCAGCTTGTAGGGAAAGACAAGGAATAGGATTCCACACATCTAAAGGAACCAGGTACACTTAACCCACTGCTCCAAAACTAGAAACCTGAAAAGCCTAGAAACAGTGGATTTGCAGAATTAACTCTGTACCATCAAGAGACTGCATATTTGTACTGCTGCAACCAAAGACATCCAAAGTAAAAGTTGTGAGTTGCATTTCACCACTGTCTACCTCATTATTACCACTACTGGTTGTACCACCATTAACGGTACTGGCGTCACGACAAAAACCATCAAGGGACTCAGCCGCAACAAGCACCCTAAGCACCCCTAACATCAAGGGCACCTCAACCACCATCTTGGCTGATGCTTCCTACCATAGAGCGTGCCCTGGAGGATTTCGTGCTGTCCACCTCAACACTGTGCTGCCAGCCCAGGGAGGCTATCTGCTAACCGTGAATGGATTAACTATGAATGTCGGTGCACTGCATAGCGATGCACATGGCGATACACTCTCCCTGTGGTCTCCCTGCACTCTCCATCTCCAAAAATTTTCTTTAAAACTGTTTGCAGCAACACTGTCCCTAGTGTACCTCTTCTAACAAAGCTAGAATCAGCCTTGTACCTGACATGGATCCAGAGATCTCCTCATTCATTGCTTTGGCTGTTCTGCTAGATTTATTTCAAGCTGGCAGCTCGGGGGTGGGGGGTACTTTCTCAGCGGGCATGTATTTTCTGCTGAAGCTGGTGATATTTCAAGGATGGACCTGAGCATATGTTTTCATCTCAGTGAGCAGGACAGAGAAATTAGAGAAAGAGCAAGCAGGAGGTGGCGCTGTACAGATAGATTTCATTGAATAACCCAGTAACTATAATAAATTTTGAATTACATGCAATTACATAAGTATTCAGATCCAGGTGCTAGTGTAAAAACTGTATAATATTATCATGGAATTGTCACTTGTCATACCCTAAAGGTGCTATTAACCTCTTGGGGACACAGGGCGTACAGGTACGCCCTGATGTCCCGGTAGTTAAGGACACAAGGCGTACCTGTACGCCCTGTGTATTTCCGATCACCGCCGCGGCGGGGGGGGGTGATCGGAACAGAGTGCCTGCTGAAATAATTCAGCAGGCACTCTGTGACAATTCCGAGGGGGGTCCTGTGACCCCCTGTATCGGCAATTGCTGCAAACCGCAGGTCAATTCAGACCTGAGGTTTGCAGCGCTTTCAGAAGTTTCTGATCCACGCGGTCCGTGACCGTGGGGATCATAAACTTCAAAATGACAGCTATTTTAATTTTTAACCTCCCCTGCAGCCCTCATTATTATCTGCCGGCGGGCTGTGCGGGGAAGGGGGGGATCCAGGCGGTGCGGGGGGCGATCATCCCGCTCACCCCCACTGTGATGTCAGCCGTTTAACCCTTTCCATGCCGCGGTCTATAGGGAACGCTGTATGGAAGGGGTTAACAGGGAGGGAGCTCCCTCCCTCTCCCATCGGGGGCTGCTGTGCCGTTTCAGCACCCGATTCTTGATGCGATCACAGAGGGAGGGGGTCCCCCTCCCTCCCCATTACCCGCTGCTCTGTTGTGGCAGCGGGTGATGGTTACCATGGCAACCGGAAGCATTCACAGGCTTCCGGCTTGCCATGGTAAGGCTAAGTCTGATCAGACTAAGTGTAAAGTTAGAATACAGTACAGTACATTGTATAGTGTACTGTATTGTATTATACAGACATCAGACCCACTGGATCTTCAAGAACCAAGTGGGTCTGGGTCCAAAATTTTTTTTTTAAAAGTCAAAAAAAAAGTAAAAATACAAAAACACATTTATCACTGATTAAAAATAAAAAAAATTAAAATGCTTTACACATGTTTGATATCACCGTGTCCATAATGACCTGATCTATGAAACGGCCATGTTACTTTCCCGGCATGGTGAATGCCATAAAAAAAAATAAAAAAAATATGATGAAATTGATATTTTGCTCACCTTACTTCCCAAAAAAAAGTCATAAAAGTGATTAAAAATGGTACCAATTAAATTGGCACCTCATCCTGCAAAAAATGAGCCCCTACATGAGACAATCGCCCAAAAAGAAAAAAAAATATGTTTCTCAGACTTTTCTAAAATGCTGTTATTGTGCCCCTACATGAGATAATCGCCCAAAAACTGAAAAAACTATGGCTCTCAGACTATGGAGACACTAAAACATGATTTTATTTTGGTTTCAAAAATGATATTATTCTGTAAAACTTACATAAATAAAAAAAAGTATACATATTAGGTATCTCCGCGTCCGTAACGACCTGCTCTATAAAAATATCACATAACCTAACCCCTCAGGTGAATACCTTAAAATAAAAACTGGGTAAAAAAAGCAATTTTTTGTCACCTTATATCACAAAAAGTGTAATAGCAAGCTATCAAAAAGTCATACGCACCCCAAAATAGTGCCAATCAAACCATCATCTCATCCCCAAAAAAATTAGCCCCAACACAAGACAGTTGCCCAAATAATAAATAAAACTATGGCTTTCAGAATGTGGAGACACTAAAGAATCATAAAAAAATAAATAATATGCTTTGTTATGTAAAACTGAAACAAACAAACAAATAAAAGTAGTCATATTTGGTATTGTCGCGTTCGTGACAACCTTATCTATAAAAGTACCACATGATCTAACCTGTCAGATGAATGTTGCGACAGTACACGATCTCTTACAGGGGGCTGAGATCCGCACAATTAACCCCTCAGGTGCGGCACCTGAGGGGTTAATTGTGCGGATCACAGCCCCCTGTAAGAGATCAGGTGCTGCCAGGCAGCAGGGGGCCGTTATGTCCACAGTTCTCAGTATATTCTAACTTGAAGCGTCCCCATCAATATAGGAATGCCTCTGTGTTAGAATATACTGTCGGATCTGAGTTTTCACGATCTAACTCAAATCCGATAGTATATTCTAACATAGAGGCGTTCCCATGGTGATGTCACGGCCACGGTTTTGGCCGTGACTCCTTGGGAGCCGCATACTGTTGCCCGCGGTTTTGGGTTGTAGTGTCAACCGCAGCTTGAGGCATAAGGTTGTTAGCCTCAAGTGCGGTTGCCGCGGACAACAGCTATGTGTGCAGTTCCCTCGGAGTTGTGTGCGCGTTTGTAAGCACTTTTGTATGTCTGTGTGCACTTTGTTTATGTTTGGTGTGCACTGACATTTTCCCTGCACTGTGGCTGTCCGTGGCAACGTTTGGTGGTATGATGCACATGTGGTGGCAGTGTCCCGGCCTTCGGGCTGACTCCCCGGACACGCTTGCCACCCATGTCGTTGCCTGCGGCAACAGCCACAGTGTGTTTGTTGTTTGGACACTTCCCTTTTTTTGTTTCCCTTTCCTGGTGCTGGAAGGGTTAACTCCCTTTCAGTGTGTGTGAGTCACGGGGTGTGTCTGATTGTTGGGTGTGGCCTCTTGGCCTATAAAGCCTCAGTGTTTGGCATGTCTCAGGGGGTTGCTTCAGCCATGTGTAGCTGGAGCAGCCTCCTGTGTATATCATCTGCCAGTGGGGGCCACCCTTGTGGTCATAGCTTTATCTGTGAAGTTTATGGTATGTTTGCATGATGTTCAGTTGATGTTTCCCCTTGTTTCCTGTTTAGTGCAACTATGGATTTCCTGGTTACCTGTGTGTTATGTGTGCTATGTCCCTTTGTGTTCTGTGGACATGAGTAGTGCATGCATGGGTTCCAGTCCAGCGTGGCTGTGACAGGTACGTGTGGAACTTGTTTAGTTCGCCTGTCATATCTGTATGTTGTATGTGTTTCCCCTATTCCTTGCAGCTTGGCCAGTGAGACCCCTGTTCCTCCGTGTCTCCGGAGGAACAGGCCGTCTTACCCCTACTCCTAGTTCAGGGACCGGTCGGAGGGTGAGTTAGGGATCCGAGGTTCATGAGCATGGGCCCTCCTACCTTCAAGGTCGGCCCATGCAGCTAGGAGTTAGGGTCAGGTTAGGGATGTGTTAGGAGGAGACCTGCTCCCTAATCCTGTTTTCCTGGCCGAGCCGCCTTACATCTTCTGGCATCGCACGGCTGAGGATTTTCCCCATCCTCAGCCGTGACAGGTGATGGGGACGCTTCAAGTTAAAATATACAATCGGATTGGAAAAAACTCTGATCCGATGGTACTGCCACTCCGATGGTACTGCCGCCCCGCTGCCACCAATGATGGGGGTTGAGAGGGGAGGACGCACTGGACATCAATGATTTTAATAGGGGGTGGGTGGGGGTGGGGGGGCCGCACTAGCCACCAACGATTTTATTAGGGGGTGGGGGGGCGCACTAGCCACCAATGATTTTAATAGGTGGGGGGCCTCACTGGCCACCAATCATTTTAATACTGAGGAGGGAGGGGGGTCTGGCCCCCTGCTGCCTGGCAGCACCTGATCTCTTACAGGTATATTAATATTACCCGAACACCGAACCCGAACTTTTACTGAAATGTTCGGGTTCGGGTGCCGAACACAGTAAAGTTCGGTACGAACCCGAACTTTACAGTTCGGGTTCGCTCAACCCTACTCAGGGGGTATGGCTTAATTAGCTGACTAGAGGGTGACACTTTGAGCCTAGAATATTGAACCTTTTCACATTATTCTAATTTTAAATTGCATTAATGCAACTCCTTTTAAGTTGCATTCCTTAAATAAATGAAATTTTGCACGATATTCTAATTTTTTGAGTTTCTCCTGTATAAGAAACTCCCCAGCAGCCATTTTCTGCTGTTATTTTGCAGTTCTGAGAGAGAGAGCAGTGACATTGCTGTGCTCTGTGCTTTCATCTGGATCCTATTCCGTATCCAATTACTAATTGGTTAGTTAGCTTATATATATAATACAGATAGTGGGAGATATTCAGTGTAGGTTAGATAGTGATATAGTGTAGGTTCCAGTGCAGGGTGTTAGGTAGTGTGATTGGAATTACTGTTTCTCTGCTGTCCATACATACATGCTACAGACATAGTGCTGTGATGTCACAACAGTACTTAGTGCACCAATCAGTAATATCTACTCAGATAAAATGTGAAGTTGCATGTATTGCGCAAAAAATGTGCACATCATTAGTGCCGATCTCCAGTCATTATTTTGCGCAACCGCGAAAATAAGGACTGGAGATCACGAATTCTAGAATTTGCAAATTTATTGAGAATATTATGTGAAAAATTCACGAAATATCGCGAAAACAAATATTGCCTGTTCCACTCATCACTAGTAACTAATGACAGTGTAATAGCACAAACTCTTCTGATAACACAGCAATCAAATTACATACTGCATTCAGAAGTTTGTGTACTTTTGGCAGCGCATAATAGGAATCTCCGTTTATATATACATGCTTGGTATAGCATTTGGTATATTCAGGTGCCATAGCTATCCCTGAAATGTCTCCTTTCTTGCATGAAATTACTACAGGGATGAAAATAGATTGGTTGTTAGAACGGTAATATCCAAAGTCTATATGGACCTTGGTTGTGTAATATAGGTATTTATCCAACCGATAAATATATGTTTTGACGCCTCTTTGTATCAGCTCCTCGCATTATCCTCCCTTTTAAGTGTACAAAAAGCAATCAATAAGGTCATCTGTACATGCCTCTATGAAAAGATGTTTGCTACAGTAAGCAATGCAGTGGATCACTTCAACCGAGCTGGAGGTTGCAGTCACTGTAAATAATGTGTACACTTAATTAACTTTAGCATTTTCATTTGTAAGACACCGTCTTTGAATTCTATGGTTTTTATGCATCAGGAGGACACAATAAAAAAAAAAATCATTATGTTTCTATCGTTCTCATAAAATTCATATATGGACTGTATATTATCCATTCCTTTCACAGAATATCATCAATAATATTGTCTACTGTTTAAATTAAAAAGGTAAATAAATTAAGGGGTTGTCCAGCCTGGGAACTGGCAAAACCCAAATGTACCTAACCTGTGCCTCATTAAAAAAAAAAATCACCTGTCTGCAGCTGTGTTAATGTCCCGTTCCCTGCAGGATCAGAAAGTGGCTTGGTCCTGTGACCACTGTGAAATCTATGTCACAGATATCCCAGTACACCGACAGTACAGCTGTCACAGTATAATACAACAGTACAGATGTTACAGTATGATGCGACAGTACAGATGTCACAGTATAATACAACAGTACAGATGTCACAGTATGATGAAACAGTACAGATGTCACAGTATAATACAACAGTATAGATGTCACAGTATAATACAACAGTACAGATGTCACAGTATGATGCGACAGTACAGATGTCACAGTATAATACAACAGTACAGATGTCACAGTATGATGAAACAGTACAGATGTCACAGTATAATACAACAGTATAGATGTCACAGTATAATACAACAGTACAGATGTCACAGTATGATGCGACAGTACAGATGTCACAGTATAATACAACAGTACAGATGTCACAGTATGATGTGACAGTACAGATGTCACAGTATAATACGACAGTACAGATGTCACAGTATGATGTGACAGTACAGATGTCACAGTGTAATACAACAGTACAGATGTCACAGAATAATAAAACAGTACAGATGTCACAGTATGATGCAACAGTATAGATGTCACTGTATAATACAACAGTACAGATGTCACAGTATGATGCGACAGTACAGATATCACAGTATAATACAACAGTACAGATGTTGCAGTATGATGCGACAGTACAGATGTCACAGTATTGACATATCAATCAAGTTGGTATGACCACTGAGGCCTGGGATTGGCCACAGCGATCACGAGACTAAAGCCACTTCCTGTTGGAAGCAGAATAGAAAGGGGCAGCAATGCTGGCACTGCAGGACCGCACATAGCTCAGTGTTTTTTATTTTTAATGACAGGTTTTACCTCATAATTTTTTTTTTAATACTCAACTGTATTAAAGGGGTTATTCGATTTCTGAAACATCCCCCCCATGTGCTTCACAGGTAATATACTTATACCCCGCTCCCCGTGCCGCTCCTGGTCCCCGCACAGCACATGGGTGGCTGTTTCAGAAATCGGATAACCCCTTTAATGCCCCTATTTCCTGCAGAAGCAGGAAGTGGTTTGGTTCTGTGACAGTGATATCTATGTCACAGATATCACAATATTATGTGACAGTACAGATGTCACAGTATAATACAACAGTACAGATGTCAGGAGCCAGGGGCGGAATGGCCATAGACCCTACAGGGAGTTTTCCCAGTGGGCCGATGCCCACAGAGCCACCAGAGCCCTCCTTACTGCCACTTGCTCTGTACATACTACTGGGAAAACAATAGAGACCATTATTAGAGGAAGTCCAGGCAGAATGATAAAGGTAGGGCTGGCTTGATGCTTTGGTCCACATCTCACCTTCTAAGCCCCCTGCTCCATATGCATATTAGAGACAATTGGAGAAGGACAACAGAATGTGGCAGCTATTGATGGCCACCACAAAGAGATAGCTTCTGCTGAGGTATTTTGTGCTGCACTGCAAAATTTGGTTCTTTAGGATGGTATTTTGTATTGCACTATGGCGGCCAATTTGGAATCGCACATCGAGTATTTAAATGGGTGAATTTAAACACTGAGAAGCATTGACAATTTGGAAAAGCATTTGCTGCTCACTGAGCAAGCACTCTGTGGGGTAGATGTGGGGGAGGGTGGTAGTGAGAAGGCTCAGGAAAGTGAGGTAGCTAGCTGGGTAACAGTTAAAAAGCAGGGTAGAGGGAAGAGTGCCAGGGAGGCTAGCCCTGATATGACACACCCCAGCAAGTTTGCAAGGTTGGCAGATGAGGGGGATGTCAGTTCAGGGAGAGCACGGCTGCAGCCGGACACTTCCTCTGCCAGTCAGGTGAATGTCAGCTCCAGTAAGCAAAGGAACCAGGAGAGCAGGGGAGGCCAGACAGGTGCTAGTAGTGGGAGAATCAATTCTAAGGGGTACAGATAGGGCGATCTGTCACAAAGACCGGGATCGTAGAACAGTGTGTTGTCTTCCTGGCGCTCGAGTTCGACACATTGTGGATCGGGTTGACAGATGACTGGGAGGGGCTAGAGAAGATCCAGCAGTCATGGTCCATATCGGAACCAATGACAAAGTTAGAGGTAGGTGAAGCGTGCTTAAAAATGATTTTACGGATTTAGGTCAAAAGCTTAGGGCAAGGAGCTCAAAGGTAGTATTTTCCGAAATACTACCGGTACCACGAGCCACACAAGAAATGCAGTGGGAGATCAGGGAGGTTAACAAGTGGCTCAAGAACTGGTGTAGGAAGGAGGGGTTTGGGTTCCTAGAGAACTGGGCCGACTTCTCTGTTGGCTACAGACTCTATCGTAGGGATGGGCTGCACCTCAATGGGGAAGGGGCAACTGTGTTGGGGGAGAAGATGGCTAGAAGGTTGGAGGACTGGGGAAGAGGGTAATTACGTTATAGGATTGGAAGATAGTGCAGATAGAGACCCGGGGCAAGGTAATGGGACTGGGGGAGGAATAGAAGGAGGGACTAGAACAGCTCAGAAGGAAAAGTGTAGGGTAAAAATATACATAAACCTCTTAAATGTATGTATACTAATGCCAGAAGCCAGACTAATAAAACTAGTGAACTGGAATTAGTGATCTGTGAGGAGGACTATGACATAGTGGAAATAACTGAGACATGGCTGGATGATAGACTAGTTATGACTGGGCGATTAATGTACAGGGTTCCATTCTGTTTAGAAAGGATCGTCAAAACCGGAGAGGGGGAGGGGGTCTGCCTTTATGTAAAGTCCTGTCTAAAGCCCACTGTGGGTAGAAATACATGGAGACAAAAACAATAATAAAATACTAATAGGAGTTTATTATAAACCACATAATATACCAGAGTCCACAGAAAATCTACTTCTAAATGAGATAGACGAGGCAGCAAATCATAATGAGGTGGTTATTATGGGAGACTTTAACTACCCAGATATAGACTGGGAAACTGAAACTTGTATATCTCATAAAAGAGAAAGTGTTAATGCAATTATGAGAGTACAGGTCTATATAAGGAGGGGTGTAGGTAGTACCAAAGTGATTCCCTGATGAAGAACAACGTTACTGTTCGAAACGCGTTGGGGCTTTTTGGTACTCACAGTGATCCTTAGCTCGTACAAGTGACGTCACGAGGTAGCTCTACGTGAGCACGAGCACCCGTAAGAATGGAGTCACGCCACCAGCCGGGACTTGCTCCAACAAACAATTACTGAACCCGAATATATCCTGTAAGAGACATCTGCAACAAGGAATAAAGAGGAAGCCGCAGAATATAGATCAATTACAAGGTACTCTTGATTTTAATATTGATTGAAGTGGTTATCCCATCCTAGCAGAGCAAGCAGGATAGGTACGGGGGAAGTTGTTCGCAGTATCGTGTATATCATTATTTATTGTAGTTCCACTTAGGTAGCAGGCATTGCAGTACTGCTGCGATACCTCAGCACACTATATAGATCAGCGCCAGTGGATTGAGAACAGAGCATTGTTAAACTGTGTAAAGTAATTGACACGGAAGAGGACAGTATACTGCTACAGATGGATCTGGATAGATTGGAGGCTTGGGCAGATAAGTGGCAGATGATGTTTAATACTGACAAATGTAAGGTTATGCACATGGGAAGGAATAATGCAAGTCACCCGTACATACTAAATGGTAAAACACTGGGTAACACTGACATGGAAAAGGACCTAGGAATTTTAGTGAACAGCAAACTAAGCTGTAAAAAACAGTGTCAGGCAGCTGCTGCCAAGTCCTATAAGATAATGGGTTGCATCAAGAGGGCATAGATGCCCGTGATGAGAACATAGTCCTAGCACGTTACAAATAACTAATCAGACCACACATGGAGTACTGTGTACAGTTCTGGGCTCCTGTTAACAATACAGACATAGCAGAGCTGGAGAGGGTTCAGAGGAGGGCAACTAAAGTAATAACTGGAATGGGGCAACTACAGTACCCTGAAAGATTATCAAAATTAGGGTTATTCACTTTAGAAAAAAGACAACTGAGTGGAGATCTAATTACTATGTAGAAATATATCAGGGGTCAGTAAGGAGATCTCTCCTGTCATATATTTATCCCCAGGACTGTGACTGTGACAAGGGGACATCCTCTGCGTCTGGAGGAAAGAAGGTTTGTACACAAACATAGAAAGGGATTCTTTACGGTAAGAGCAGTGAGACTATGGAACTCTGTAGTGATGGTGAGTTCACTAAAAGAGTACAAGAGGGGCCTGGATGTATTCTGGAGTGTAATAATATTACAGGCTATAGCTACTAGAGAGGGGTCGTTGATCCAGGGAGTTATTCTGATTCTGATTGCCTGATTGGAGTTGGGAAGGAATTTATTTTCCCCTTAGGTGGGGAAAATTGGCTTCTACCTAACAGTTTTTTTTTTTGCCTTCCTCTGGATCAACTTGCAGGATAACAGGTCGAACTGGATGGACAAATGTCTTTTTTCGGTTACTATGTTACTATCTACTTGTGTTTCCCCGCCTTCAATTTGTACCCACCTACAACATGGGGCCATTTTTTGTTTTTTCCAGGGCCACTTTACAGTAAGTTCCCAGTCCGCCCCTGCCAGGAGCTGACAACCCCTTTATTTATTATATATTGTATTGATTTTTATTAATTTATATAGCACCAGCATAAAGTATCTTGTTTTATTTTATTTATTTTTTTATTTCATGATCTACAGTATATTAAATACTGAAATATTGCAAGTTGCATACTGATCACACACAATAGGCCAAGACCTCCTGTTTTGTGGAGATTCACTATTCAGCTTGTGTTGTGCACATTGGCAGCAAGGTCATCCCATTATCAACAGAGGGCAAGAGCACAATGGAAGGTAAAGCCGCAGTTGTAAAGATGGAGACAGCAGAGAAACTGACATTAGGTAATGGACAAGCTCACATCCTCATCCCTGTACCCTCTCTCATATAGAAAAATAAGGTCACAGACACGTTCCCTTTATTGTGTGTGGGTTTAGTTAATTTTCCCTTAAACCGCTGGACCTTCATTATTCTAAACAAAATGCACAATTAGTATATGTCAGGTCTGTTGTGTATACTACTTTCAATAAGGCAATGTACAGCATACAATTATGGTTTCTAGGTCTTCCCAACATATAAGAAGCTCACAGGAAATCTCTTTATTGATAAGTATTATATATACAGTGCTGCCATAATTATTTATACCCCAGGAAAATTTTGACTTAAAGTTATTTTTATTCAACCAGCAAGTAATTTTTTAATAGGAAATGACATAGGTGTCTCCTAAAAGATAATAAGACGATGTACAAGAGGCATTATTGTGGGGAAAAAAAACATTTCTCAGCTTTTATTTACATTTGAGCAAAAAGTGTCCAGTACAAAATTATTCATACCCTTCTTAATAATCAATAGAAAAGCCTTTATTGGCTATTACAGCAATCAAACGCTTCCTATAATTGCAGACCAGCTTTTTGTCTCCACAGGTATTTATGCCCATTCATCTTTAGCAATGAGCTCCAAATCTTTCAGGCTGGAGGGTCTTCTTGCCATCACCCTGATCTTTAGCTCCCTCCACAGATTCTCAATTGGATTCAAGGCCAAGTTTCTCTGCAGACTGCCTGATGTTGTCGTTGAGAATCCTCATGTATTGCTCTTTTTCATGGTGCCGTTTACTGTGATTAGGTTCCCTGGTCCATTGGCTCAAAAAACACCCCTAAAGCATTAGGTTCCCACCACCATGTTTGACAGTGGGGATGGTGTTCTTTGGGTTGAAGACTTCTACTTTTTTACGCAAAATGAAGGAAACATCATTGTGACCAAACAATTCAATTTTTGTTTCATCAGAAGTCTTCTTTGTCCAGATGAGCTTTTGCAAAGGCCAAGCAAGCTTTTGTGTGCCTTATCTGGAGAAGTGGAACCCAGCAGTGTGCAGTGTCCCTTGGATTGTCTGCCTTGAGACATTGCCACCAGCAGAGCCCAGATTCACCAGGATGGCCTTGGTGGTGATCCTTGGATTCTTTTTCACCTCTCTAACTATCCTCCTGGCCAGCACAGGTGTCACTTTTGTCTTCCGAGCACGTCCTGTGAGATTTTCCGCAGTGGGGAACCTCTTGTATTTTTTGCTTAAATGTAAATAAAAGCAGAAATGTTTTTTTTCCCACAATAATGCCTCTTGTACATCATCTTATTATATTTTGAGAGACACCTATGTCATTTCCCGTCAAAAAATTCCTTGCTGGTTGAATAAAAGTAACTTTAAGTCAAAATTTGCCAGGGGTATGAATAACTATGGGCAGCACTGTATGTATATATTGTGGGGTTTCGCTCTGGTTGATAGGGTAAGTGGACGCAGTACAGAAGCAAAAGACAAGTTCTTAACGCAAAACTTCAGTGTTTATTCACACTGGAGGCAAATGTACAAAACAATGCGTTACTTTGCAGTCTTGGTGTTTACTTCATACACAATGGAAAGTACATCTTCGTGTTACTTCACACAAATTGGAAAGTTCATATAAGACAAGTCACCTTGATGTTGGTTCTGCCTTCAGCAGTCCACGGCAGGCTTTAGGGGGCCTATTTCCTCAGCCCATAGGTCTCAGCCCTCCAACCTGGCACCAAACCTCAGATCCAAACACAGAAATCCTGCTGCTGAACCCAGCTACCTATTTAAGGACAGCCAGGTGCTGCCAAAAACTCAGACCGGCAATTAAAATCCAGTCCGGTATTTGACTGACCCCACATGGCTGCAAATCAGCCCAGCAGCACACGCTGGGAGGAAAATATCTGTTTTCCCAGACCAGATTTAAAGTACATCGAATACAATCACATTTAGGCCACAAATACCGCTGTCATATAGAGTTTAAAAAAAAAATTATGAAGCAAACATCTAATAAGGGACATGGTCGCGGTGGTGGTGTTGGTGGAGCCTCTGGTGCAGGGAGAGGACGTGGCCGTTCTGCCACAGCTACATGTCCTACTGAACCTTCTACCTCAGGTCCCAGTAGCTGCCAGAATCTAGAGCGATATTTGGTCGGGCCTAATGCCGTTCTAAGGATGGTAAGGCCTGAGCAAGTACACATTATCTCCCACCCAGTCTTCTGCAGAAAGCGCACAGGTGGCGCCAGAAACCCATGCCCATCAGTCTGTCACATCACCCCCGTGCATATCGGGGAACCTGTCTGAGCCTCAAGTCATGCAGCAGTCTCTTATGCTGTTTGAAGACTCTGCTGGCAGGGCTTCCCAAGGGCATCCACCTAGCCCTTCCCCAGGGGTGGAAGACATAGAATGCACTGATGCACAACCACTTATGTTTCCTGATGAGGACATGGGAATACCACCTCAGCACGTCTCTGATGATGACGAAACACAGGTGCCAACTGCTGCGTCTTTCTGCAGTGTGCAGACTGAAAAGGAGGTCAGAGAGGAAGACTGGGTGGAAGACGATGCAGGGGACGATGAGGTCCTAGACCCCACATGGAATGAAGGTCGTGCCACTGACTTTCAGAGTTCGGAGGAAGAGGCAGTGGTAAGACCGAGCCAACAGCGTAGCAAAAGCGGGAGCAGGGTGCAAAAGAAGAGCAGCCGTCGCCAAAACAGTTCGCCTGCTACTGGCCACCATCAACAGGGACCGAGCACACCAAAGGCAGCTTCAAGAAGTTCCCTGGCATGGCACTTCTTCACACAATGTGCTGACGACAAGACCCGAGTGGTTTGCACGCTGTGCCATCAGCGCCTGAAGCGAGGCATTAACGTTCTGAACCTTAGCACAACCTGCAT
This sequence comes from Bufo bufo, assembly GCF_905171765.1. Taxonomy (NCBI): domain Eukaryota; kingdom Metazoa; phylum Chordata; class Amphibia; order Anura; family Bufonidae; genus Bufo; species Bufo bufo. Next base: position 75,586,667 of record NC_053394.1, on the reverse strand, counting down.
GACCAAGCATCTTCATGCGAGACACGGGCTGCAGTGGAGTAAGCACCTTCAAAACCAAGAAAGGGCTGAGGCCCCTCCTGCTCCCTCTTCTGCTCCTGCCTCGGCCTCTTCCTCCGCCTCTGGAGGAACGTTGGCACCTGCCACCCAGCAAACAGAGGATGTGCCACCAACACCACCACCTCCGTCACCAAGCATCTCCACCATGTCACACTGAAGCGTTCAGCTCTCCATCTCACAAACCTTTGAGAGAAAGCGTAAATTCTCACCTAGCCACCCTCGATCCCTGGCCCTGAATGCCAGCATTTCTAAACTGCTGGCCTTTGAAATGCTGTCATTCAGGCAGGTGGAGACTGACAGCTTCAAACAGCTCATGTCGCTTGCTGTCCCACAGTACGTCGTTCCCAGCCGCCACTACTTCTCCAGGAGAGCCGTGCCCTCCCTTCACAACCAAGTATCGGATAAAATCAAGTGTGCACTGCGCAATGCCATCTGTGGCAAGGTCCACCTAACCACAGATACGTGGACCAGTAAGCACGGCCAGGGACGCTATATCTCCCTAACTGCACACTGGGTAAATGTAGTGGCGGCTGGGCCCCAGGCGGAGAGCTGTTTGGCGCACGTCCTTTCGCCACCAAGGATCGCAGGGCATCATTCTTTGCCTCCTGTTGCCTCCTCTTCCTACTCGGCTTCCTCCTCCTCTTCTTCCACCTCCTCATCCGGTCAGCGACAGACCTTCACCACCAACTTCAGCACAGCCAGGGGTAAACGTCAGCAGGCCGTTCTGAAAATAATGTGTTTGGGGGACAGGCCCCACACTGCGCAGGAGTTGTGGCGGGGTATAGAACAACAGACCGACGAGTGGTTGCTGCCAGTGAGCCTCAAGCCCGGCCTGGTGGTGTGCGATAATGGGCGAAATCTCGTTGCAGCTCTGGGACTAGCCGGTTTGACGCACATCCCTTGCCTGGAGCATGTGCTGAATTTGGTGGTGCAGAAATTCATTCACAACTACCCCGACATGTCTGAGCTGCTGCATAAAGTGCGGGCCGTCTGTGCGCGCTTCCGGCGTTCTCATCCTGCCGCCACTCGGCTGTCTGCTCTACAGCTTACCTTCGGCCTTCCCGCTCACCTCCTCATATGCGACGTGTCCACCAGGTGGAACTCCACCTTGCACATGCTGGAGAGACTGTGCGAGCAGCAGCAGGCCATAGTGGAGTTTCAGCTGCAGCACGCACGGGTGAGTCGCACAGCGGAACAGCACCACTTCACCACCAATGACTGGGCCTCCATGCGAGACCTGTGTGCCCTGTTGCGCTGTTTCGAGTACTCCACCAACATGGCCAGTGTCGATGACGCCGTTATCAGCGTTACAATACCACTTCTATGTCTCTTTGAGAAAACACTTAGGGCGATGATGCAAGAGGATGTGGCTCAGGACGAGGAGGAGGAGGAAGAGGGGTCACCTCTAACACTTTCAGGCCAGTCTTTTAGAAGTGTCTCAGAAAGAGGATTTTTGCAACAGCAGAGGCCAGGTACAAATTTTGCCAGCCAGGGCCCACTACTGGAGGAGGAGGAGGAGGAGGATGAGGAGGAGCAGGAGGATGGGGATGAAGCACATTCACAGCGGGGTGATATCCAACGCAGCTCGGGCCCATCACTGGTGCGTGGCTGGGGGGATACGGAGGACGCAGACGATACGCCTCCCACAGAGGACAGCTTGTCCTTACCTCTGGGCAGCCTGGCACACATGAGCAACTACATGCTGCAGTGCCTGCGCAACGACTGCAGAGTTGCCCACATTTTAACGTGTGCTGACTACTGGGTGGCCACCCTGCTGGAACCCCGTTACAAAGATAATGTGCCGTCCTTAATTCCCTCACTGGAGCATGATCGGAAGATGCGCGACTACAGGCGCACGCTGGTAGACGCGCTCCTGAGAGATTTTCCGACTGACGCCGGGGGACAAGTGGAAGCACAAGGTGAAGGCAGGAGAGGAGGAAGAGGTTGCCAACGCAGCTGTGTCAGCACCAGCACCTCAGAAGGCAGGGTTAGCATGGCCGACATGTGGAAAAGCTTTGTCACCTCGCCGCAACAACCGGCTCCAACTGCTGATATGGAGCATGTTAGCAGGAGGCAGCATTTGAACAACATGGTGGAATAGTACCTGTGCACACGACTACACGTACTGACTGATGGTTCTGCCCCATTCAACTTCTGGGTCTCCAAATTGTCCACATGGCCAGGGCTTGCCCTGTATGCCTTGGAGGTGCTGGCCTGCCCTGCAGCCAGTGTACTCTCTGAACGTGTATTTAGCACAGCAGGAGGAGTCATTACAGACAGACGCAGCCGCCTGTCCACAGCCAACGTGGACAAGCTCACGTTCATTAAAATAAACCAGGCCTGGATCCCACAAGACTTGCAGAATAGACATTTATACCACCATCAAACATACATTCTTGTACTCAAGTCAAGTGCAATGATTCTTTGTTTTCTTTTTTTTTACTTGTCCCAATATTTTGGGGGCTACCTACCCCAATAAAAAAACAAAAAAACATTGTTGGCTACCTCCTCCTTCTCCATTGCTGCCTCCACCTACAACACCACATTCACTGCCTCCTCAACCTCCGACTCCATATCCACCTCCTTCTCTGAGTTGCAGGTTAATAATTTGTAATTTTTAGTTATTTTATTTAATTTTAAGTTATTTCCCTATCCACATTTGTTTGCAGAGCAGTTGCCTTTTACTCTTAAGCACATTTTACTGCCTTTTACATCCCTCTAGCCTTTTCAAGGACTATTTTAGAGCCATTTTAATTAAAAAAAATTTGCCAATTTTAGTGCCCTAAATTGAAAAAATTCTTATTTTCAATTGTCGGGTGACATTTTACCAGTTTTGGCGTATACAAACCCCTGCTGTGCCTGGGTGACAGGGGCCTAAATCTCTCAAAATCCTCTGTTGTATTGCTGGGTGACAAGAACCCCCTTTTGCCGTGAATAAACCCCTGCTGTGCCTGGGTGACTGGGGCCTAAATCTCTCAAAATCCTCTGTTCTATTGCTGGGTGACATGAACCCCCTTTTGCCGTGAATGAACCCCTGCTGTGCCTGGGTGACAGGGGCCTAAATCTCTCAAAATCCTCTGTTCTATTGCTGGGTGACAAGAACCCCCTTTTGCCGTGAATGAACCCCTGCTGTGCCTGGGTGACTGGGGCCATAAATCTCTCAAAATCCTCTGTTCTATTGCTGGGTGACATGAACCCCCTTTTGACGTGAATGAACCCCTGTTCTGCATTGCTGACAGGGAACAAAATTTAGTGAAAACATCTGTTACTGAACGGAAGATGCGCGACTACAAGCGCACGCTGATGATGGCATTCCCACCTGACAGCGGGGGCACAGTGGAAGCACAAGGCGAAGGCAGAGGAGGAGGAAGAGGTCGCCAACGCAGCTGGGGCACCACCAGCACCTGAGAAGGCAGGGTTAGCATGGCCAAAATGTGGAAAAGCTTTGTCAGCCTTGGAGGTGCTGACCTGCCCTGCAGCCAGTGTATAGTGTGAACGTGTGTTTAGCACGGCAGAGAGCATTATCACAGGCCGCAGCCAATGTGGACAAGCTTACGTTTATTAAAATGAACCAGGCATGGATCCCACAGGACTTGTCCGTATCTTGTGCAGAATAGACATTTATACCAGCCTCAACCATCCATTCTTGTACTCAAGTGCACTTATTCTTAGTTTTATTTTGTTATATGTCCCAATATTTTGGGGGATACCACAATTTAAAAATAAAAAATAACACAAATCAGTGTTGGCTACCTATTCCTCCTTCACCGCCGCTTCCACCCCCATTGACTCGGGGTCAAGTTCGGGTCAAGTTCGGGTCTCGAACCCGAACTTTTTTTTTTTCAAGTTCGGCCGAACCTGCCGAACCCGAACATCCAGGTGTCCGCTCAACTCTAGTCAGTGGCTACACCAGTTGGGAAATTTTGGTTTGGTGCTCACTCCACGACTCACCCCAATGTCGCAAGACAGAAAAAGTAGTATGTAATTGTAGATGTGGGGGGCACTCTAATATCTCTGGCTGTATAATATCATCTACAATGTATATGATCCAAATATATATTTATTTCGATTGAACTTGATTCGACATACAATATAGTTAAAATTGATAACCTTCATAAGTTTATGAATTTTAACTATATGTCGAATGAAGTTCAATCGATAATAAATAAATAAATAAATATACACTGCTCAAAAAAATAAAGGGAACACTTAAACAACACAATGTAACTCCAAGTCAATCACACTTCTGTGAAATCAAACTGTCCACTTAGGAAGCAACACTGAGTGACAATCAATTTCACATGCTGTTGTGCAAATGGGATAGACAACAGGTGGAAATTATAGGCAATTAGCAAGACACCCCCAATAAAGGAGTGGTTCTACAGGTGGTGACAACAGACCACTTCTCAGTTCCTATGCTTCCTGGCTGATGTTTTGGTCACTTTTGAAGGCTGGCGGTGCTTTCACTCTAGTGGTAGCATGAGACGGAGTCTACAACCCACACAAGTGGCTCAGGTAGTGCAGCTTATCCAGGATGGAACATCAATGCGAGCTGTGGCAAGAAGGTTTGCTGTGTCTGTCAGCGTAGTGTCCAGAGCATGGAGGCGCTACCAGGAGACAGGCCAGTACATCAGGAGACGTGGAGGAGGCCGTAGGAGGGCAAAAACCAAGCAGCAGGACCGCTACCTCCGCCTTTGTGCAAGGAGGAAAAGGAGGAGCACTGCCAGAGCCCTGCAAAATGACCTCCAGCAGGCCACAAATGTGCATGTGTCTGCTCAAACGGTCAGAAACAGACTCCATGAGGGTGATATGAGGGCCTGACTTCCACAGGTTGGGGTTGTGCTTACAGCCCAACACCGTGCAGGACGTTTGGCATTTTCCAGAGAACACCAAGATTGGCAAATTCGCCACTGGCACCCTGTGCTCTTCACTGATGAAAGCAGGTTCACACTGAGCACATGTGACAGACGTGACAGAGTCTGGAGACGCCGTGGAGAACGTTCTGCTGCCTGCAACATCCTCCAGCATGACCAGTTTGGCATTGGGTCAGTAATGGTGTGGGGTGGCATTTCTTTGAATGGCCGCACAGCCCTCCATGTGCTCGCCAGAGGTAGCCTGACTGCCATTAGGTACCGAGATGAGATCCTCATACCCCTTGTGAGACCATATGCTGGTGCGGTTGGCCCTGGGTTCCTCCTAATGCAAGACAATGCTAGACCTCATGTGGCTGAAGTGTGTCAGCAGTTCCTGCAAGACGAAGGCATTGATGCTATGGACTGGCCCGCCCGTTCCCCAGACCTGAATCCCAGAGACATCATGTCTCGCTCTATCCACCAACGTGACGTTGCACCACAGACTGTCCAGGAGTTGGCAGATGCTTTAGTCCAGGTCTGGGAGGAGATCCCTCAGGAGACCGTCCGCCACCTCATCAGGAGCATGCACAGGCATTGTAGGGAGGTCATACAGGCCCGTGGAGGCCACACACACTACTGAGCCTCATTTTGACTTGTTTTAAGGACATTACATCAAAGTTCGATCAGCCTGTAGTGTGTTTTTCCACTTTAATTTTGAGTGTGACTCCAAATCCAGACCTCCATGGGTTGAAAAATTAGATTTCCATTTTTTTATTTTTGTGTGATTTTGTTGTCAGCACATTCAACTATGTAAAGAACTAAGTATTTCAGAAGAATATTTAATGAATTCAGATCTAGGATGTGTTATTTTTGTGTTCCCTTTATTTTTTTGAGCAGTGTATATTTGGATCATATACATTGTAGTTATTATAGAGCCAGAGATATTAGAGTGCCCCCACATTTACAATTACAGATATCTCAATGTATTTACACCAAAATCTTTAATATATCAACATATCTTGCCATACAGCTCTAAATCCCTGCTTCACACAGTACATGATAAAACTAGCTGTCTGCAGCCACCACTAGAGGGAGCTCAGGGCATAGTGTCACACTCACTCCTCTTGGATACCTACACCTACCTCTTTTCTATTCAGTTTATGTTTTATTTTTTTTAAATCCTAAAATCCTGCAATTTTTCACACTGATTAGGTCTAATAATAAGCACCACTTCTTGGTCTGTATATAGTGTTGAACAAAGCAAGCTTCGTATCATAGATCCGAAGTCGCTTTGATCAAAACTTCGTTTGAATGCTGTACGGAGATCCGTCTCTGTACAGCATTCAAATATATGGGGTCCACCAAGGTGAAATTCGTTATCTCCAATGTCGCGCGAGACTTCGTTAAAGAACTTTGGCATTCGATTATTCAACTTAAAATTCGTTTAAAACTGGGATTCAAAGCCGACTTCTGATCCCAGTGTTAATATTGTTTTCAAGTTGAAAAATGGCTGATGTTATTCACCAAAGTCTGTACAGAGATTGATCTTCATAAAGCAATCAAATGAAGTTTTGACCGAAGCGACTTTGGATCTATGAGCTTCACTCAACACTTTCTGTGTAGATCACTTTTTAGAAGTCTCAGGCAAGATGGCCGCTCCCATAATCATGTTTAGTAAATAGATTAAAAAAATATACAACCACAAATGTAAAACAGATTAGAAAAAAGGTTATGTGTCACTATCTGGTTTTAACTATCTGGTTTAAAACTATCGGTGACACATTCCCTTTTTGATGGCATATACAGTCAGGTCCATAAATATTGGGACATCGACACAATTCTAAGATTTTTGGCTCTATACACCACCACAATGGATTTGAAATTAAACGAACAAATGTGCTTTAACTGCAGACTGTCAGCTCTAAGTTGAGGGTATGTACATCCAAATCAGTTGAACGGTGTAGGAATTACAACAGTTTGCATATGTGCCTCCCACTTGTTAAGGAACCAAAAGTAATGGGACAATTGGCTTCTCAGCTGTTCCATGGCCAGATGTGTGTTATTCCCTTATTATCCCAATTACAATGAGCAGATAAAAGGTCCAGAGTTAATTTCAAGTGTGCTATTTGCATTTGGAATCTGTTGCTGTCAACTCTCAAGATGAGATCCAAAGAGCTGTCACTATCAGTGAAGCAAGCCATCATTAGGCTGAAAAAACACAACAAACCCATCAGAGAGATAGCAAAAACATTAGGCATGGCCAAAACAACTGTTTGGAACATTCATAAAAAGAAGGAACGCACAGGTGAGCTCAGCAACACCAAAAGACCCGGAAGACCACGGAAAACAACTGTGGTGGATGACCAAAGAATTCTTTCCCTGGTGAAGAAAACACCCTTCACAACAGTTGGCCGGATCAAGAACACTCTCCAGGAGGTAGGTGTATGTGTGTCAAAGTCAACAATCAAGAGAAAACTTCACCAGAGTGAATACAGAGGGTTCACCACAAGATGTAAACCATTGGTGAGCCTCAAAAACAGGAAGGTCATATTAGAGTTTGCCAAACAACATCTAAAAAAGCCTTCACAGTTCTGGAACAACATCCTATGAACAGATGAGACCAAGATCAACTTGTACCAGAGTGATGGGAAGAGAAGAGTATGGAGAAGGAAAGGAACTGCTCATGATCCTAAGCATACCACCTCATCAGTGAAGTATGGTGGTGGTAGTGTCATGGCGTGGGTATGTATGGCTGCCAATGGAACTGGTTCTCTTGTATTTAATGATGGTTCAACTGCTGACAAAAGCAGCAGGATTAATTCTAAAGTGTTTCGGGCAATATTATCTTCTCATATTCAGCCAAATGCTTCAGAACTCATTGGACGGCGCTTCACAGTGCAGATGGACAATGACCCAAAGCATACTGCAAAAGCAACCAAAGAGTTTTTTAAGGGAAAGAAGTGGAATGTTATGCAATGGCCAAGTCAATCACCGGACCTGAATCCGATTGTGCATGCATTTCACTTGCTGAAGACAAAACTGAAGGGAAAATGCCCCAAGAACAAGCAGGAACTGAAGACAGTTGCAGTAGAGGCCTGGCAGAGCATCACCAGTGATGAAACCCAGCGTCTGGTGATGTCTGTGCGTTCCACACTTCAGGCTGTAATTGACTGCAGAGGATTTGCAACCAAGTATTAAAAAGTGAAAGTTTGATTTATGATTATTATTCTGTCCCATTACTTTTGGTTCCTTAACAAGTGGGAGGCACATATGCAAACTGTTGTAATTCCTACACCGTTCACCTGATTTGGATGTAAATACCCTCAAATTGAAGCTGACAGTCTGCAGTTAAAGCACATCTTGTCCTTTCATTTCAAATCCATTGTGGTGGTGTATAGAGCCAAAAATGTTAGAATTGTGTTGATGTCCCAATATTTATGGACCTGACTATATATGACATTAGTAATCTGATCAATATTTCATTAGGGTCTGACCTACCAGCTTTATCAAGTACCGCATCCCTATCATTGTTTACTATACATAGTGCTGTACATTTGGTTGTGGCTGCACCTGGTTTTGCAGTTCAGCCCTATTCACATGAATGAGACTGAGCTGCTTTAACCAACAGTACCAGGTGTACAGCGCCATGTGTGGTAAGAGACAGAGCAGTGTAGGGGTGGTAGGGAGCAGGCTAGTCCTACAGTTGTTGCTACCTTACACATTTTCTGCGTATCTGGTCATTAGTAAAAGTATGACTTGTTGCCTTCAGCAAGACTCATGTGAATTAATGTAAATCCATAATCATTACGATGGATTAGAAACCACCGCACATTCCCAGGTGGTCATTGGTCAATTGCGTTTTTTATTTTTATTTCAATTATCTTCTAGAAAGATCATTTTAGCCTTCAAAAGTAACCATTTTCTTAGAGTGCTTTCATGACACTATAGATAATAATAATTTCTGATATATTGCCGTATACTATTATACAGACAGAAGAGGCGTAAGCAAAATCGTGTTTATTGCCTGTTGATAAATAGCAACCTATTGATTCTCCTCAACTGGCAAACAGTTGGAATGCAATACATCTTAACAAGACAGGAAACTGGCGGCATTTCGTGTGATACAAAAAATTATTAATGCAGCGCCAAAAAGAGACAATGATGAATATACCCTTAAAAGCCAATTAATCTGAATGGCAGCGTGTATTCCCTTACTGTAACCTGTCTTGTGGTTGGCTTAATAAGTATTGTCTACGATGGTATAACAACACAACGATCAGGCTATTTGAGATGTGTGATTGGGAAAGGCCACAGGAGAAAACGATGGCAATCTGTTTTGAAAGCACATGTACGGGAACATTTGTGAAACATATTTTTTCTGCGCTCCCAGATGACTTCTGGAGCTTTAGATACTGAAATGGATATGTCAGTATAACAAACACAAGTAGACAGGAGAGCTGATGCAGGGAGATGGGATAGCTTCTGGAGCAGTAGGAGCACTCCTTCAGCTGTCATCCTGACATGGGTTGTAGATGCTGCTTTTCAATTGAAAACATAATGGGTGGATTAAACATTTTCTCAGCGTATACGTCCTAGAAATTCTCATCCCATGAAATAAAATTTAAATGCTATATACACCTTTTGGACAATTTAAAAAAAATATACTATTGCATTGTACTCATTTTGAGCTAGAAATAATTTTTTCAATTTTTCTTTATTAAAAAAAATTTGAACCCCTTTCTCTGTACAGCCTTGAGATTCAATAGTAGCAGGCTCTGTATTTACTTTTTCCATCAAGCAACTCAACTGACGGCTATGCATCTCTGATCTTTGACCTTATAAACACTCATTATAGCTCAATTCTTATCTTACTGATAAGAATGTGGCTTAAAGAAGTGTTTATGACCTTTTAGTAATTTAGAAATAAGGTTTATAAGATGACCGGCTAGACAAAGAGTTAACCTGTTGTGACAGAACAGCTGAATAATTTTAATAAAGACCAACTGAAAAAATGATTTTTAGCCCAACATGAGTAAAATGCAAAGATAACAAAAAATTGCCCCTTATAGGCTATGTATACCCTTGGGGCCAATTTTTTTATTTATTATTATTGCATTGTACTCATTTTGAACTAGAAACCATTTTTTTCAATTCATCTTTATTAAAAATGTTTACCCCTTTCTCTGTACAACCCTGAGATTCTCCAGTAGTTGCTCTGTATTTTTACAGTTTCAGTCAGGCTGACAGCTCCTTATCCCTGATCTCTGACCTTACAGACAGTCACTATAGCTCAGTTCTTATCTTACTGATACGAATGTGGCTTAAAGAAGTGTTTATAACCTCTTAGTAGTTTAGAGATGAGGTTTATTACATGACCGCACAAAGTGAAAGTGAAAGTACGATTCACACAGCTAGACAAACAGTTAACCCTTTGTGACAGAACGGCTGAATATTGTTAATAAAGACCAATTAAAAAAATATTTTTAGCCCAAAATGAGTAAAATAGAATTAATGCCCCCGAAAGTGTACATAACCTTTAAATCCAGCATGATAGACATTCATTGACATTCATCAATTTCATTGATTGATGTTGCTTCTTTGCTCCCGCTCCCCCCGCTCTTAATATTCAGGGAAGCATTTATTCTTAAAAAATCTAAAATCAAAATATTGCCCCCCAGCTACAGCACTCTAGGCATCTGCCTACTCTGCCTACACCCCGTCCCACCTTTTGAACAGCCTACGGTCTGATGTGAACTGTAGTTACCAATAGGAAACATGATGTGGGTTAATAAATCTGGCAAGGTGGTCCCAAACATTGAGGCTATCTAGCCTAGTCTCCATGGAGTAATAATGACAGGTGATCCACTCCCAGTGTTCTGTAAAGGCAATAGGTCATCAGAAAATGACCTAAAGTTTAAATCATATTATGTTAAATATATTTTTTCCTAAAATGGCTGCTGTACATGTTAGGACATGGAGCAAGGATTTCTGGGAATGAGGGATCACCCACAATGCCATGCATGCAGCCATTAGCAGCCAGCCAGCCCTGTGATGTCACAGCACTATTAATAGCCTCAGCCATCTTGGATTCAGCCATTTTCCAGTGTACTTAATGCAGGGAGAGATGTCAGCAGGCGCTAGGGACAGTGGTAGAAAAGACTTTAAAACTTTTATTTTACTGTATAGAAGTTCAGGGAAAGGATAGGGAGGAATCATTCCACAGTACTGAAGCAGAACAGGGTTCAGTAGGGGAGTTTACAGCACAGGTAACAGGAACAATCCTATTACACCTTGCTGCACTGACTGGGAATCCAAATTGCCATTATACAGCTCTGTAATTCCAGCAAACCATTCTTGTTATTAGGGTGCAAGTGCTGTTTGATACAGCCATTAACAGGGTTTATTACAAGGAAATATTTATACGTCTTATTTGCCCTAGTGCGGTGCAGTTATATGCTCTAAAGCATTTTTTGGCTTATATTAGTGGGGGAAAAAGGGGCTTATTAGCTGTTGTGTGGTGAAGTGAGAAAATTACAGCCCTTTCTGGTGTTTATATATATTATTTGCCGTTCAGCGGTGCAGTTATACTGTATGTTCTAAAGCCTTTTGTGGCGTGTATAAGTGGAAAAAAATAAGGGTCTATTTGCCGTTATATGTTTTAAAGCCCTTTTTGGTGTGTATTAGTGGCAAAAAATATATATTATTTGCCGTTCAGCGGTGCATTTATATGTTCTAAAGCCCTTTTTGGAATGTATTAGTGGCACAAAAAAAAGTATTTGCCGTTGTGTGGTGAAGTGAGAAAATTACAACCCTTTTTGGCGTGTATTAGTAGCAAAAAATATATATATTTGCGGTTTAGCGGTGCAGTTATATGTTCTAAAGCCTTTTTGGGGCGTGTATTAGTGGCACATGAAAAGTATTTGCCGTTGTGTTGCGAAGTGAGAAAATTACAGCCACTAATACGTGGCAAAAAAAATCAACCGTATTTTTCGCTTGATAAGATGCACTTTTTCCCCAAAAAAGTGCATCTTATAAAGCGAATGGTGCAATTTTTACATTGCTGACACTGATATATCACCGGCCGTTATGCTGCACATCGCGGTCTGCAATGTATCAGTTACAGTTAACCTCTATCACGCGGGGTAGGAGGAGGGGCTGGAGTCCGGCAACTGCTGTTACACTAGCGGCGGGGCCCAGTGCAATCACTGTACTCCATTACACCGGGCCCCGCTCACAGCAGTCTTCATATGTAAATTCTATTCATGTTATCCTCATCCAGTGGCTCTGCTTTGTTAAACTACCGTAATCGTCTGTAGTAGTACTCACTATCAAACTAGCAGGCAGGCCGGCAGCATAATGTCACTCACTCAGTCATGCTCCTCCCACTTTATTAATGAAGCTGGCGGAGCAGGAGCGTGACTGAGTGACGTGACGCTTCTGGCCTGCCCGGTGCTTTGACAATTACAGTAGTTTAACAAAGCAGAGCTTGAAGAATACATGAATAGACTTTACATGTGAAGACTGCTGTGAGCGGGGCCTGATGTAAAGGGGGTCACTATTTAAACAGGGACATGAGAAAACACCGAGTGGACCAGCATAAGATGCTATATATGTGTCATCCACAGCTCCCCCCCATAACAGTGTGTCATCCACAGCTCCCCCCATATCAGTGTGTCATCCATAGATCCCCATAACAGTGTCATGCACAAATCTCCCATAACAATGCATCATCCACAGATGCCCCCATAACAGTGCGTCATCCGCAAATCCCCTCCATAACAGTGTCATCCACAGATCCCCTCCATAACAGTGTCATCCACAGAATAGACCACCATTAGTTCAAAACCCACCAAAAGCATATCTTTTGGTTCAAAATATATATTTGTCGTTCAGTTAAATGTTCTAAAGCCCTTTTTTGCGTGCATTAGTGGCAAAAAATATATATTTGCCGTTCAGCGGTGCAGTTATATGTTCTAAAGGACTCTTTTGGGTGTATTAGTGGCACAAAAAAAAGTATTTGCCGTTGTGTGGTGAAGTGAGAAAATTAAAACCCTTTTTGGCGTGTATTAGTGGCAAAAAAATATAAATTTGCCGTCCAGCGGTGCAGTTATAGCTTCGAAAGCCCTTTTTGGCATGTACTAGTGGCACAAAAAAAAGTTTTTCCCATTGTGTGGTGAAGTGAGAGAATGACAGCCCTTTTTTTTGCATGTATTAGTGGCAAAAAATATATATTTGCCGTCCAGTGGTACAGTTATATGTTCTAAAGCCCTTTTTGGCGTGTATTAGTGACACAAAAAAAGTTTTTGCCATTGTGTAGTGAAGTGAGAAAATGACAGCCCTTTTTGGCATGTATTAGTGGCAAAAAATATATATTTGCCGTCCAGCGGTGCAGTTATATGTTCTAAAGCCCTTTTTGGCATGTATTAGTGCATGTATTAGTGGCAAAAAATATATATTTGCCGTCCAATGGTACAGTTATATGTTCTAAAGCCCTTTTTGGCGTGTATTAGTGACACAAAAAAAGTTTTTGCCATTGTGTAGTGAAGTGAGAAAATGACAGCCCTTTTTGGCATGTATTAGTGGCAAAAAATATATATTTGCCGTCCAGCGGTGCAGTTATATGTTCTAAAGCCCTTTTTGGCATGTATTAGTGGCAAAAAAATATATATTTCCTTTCAGCGGTGCAGTGATATGTTCTAAAGCCCTTTTTGGCGTGTATTAGTGGCAAAAAATATATATTTGCAGTTCATTGGTGCACTTATATGTTCTAAAGCCTTTGGTGGCGTGTATAAGTGGAAAAAAGTAAGGACCTATTTGTCGTTCAGCAGTGCAGTTATATGTTCTAAAGCCTTCTTTGGCGTGTATAAGTGAAAAAAAGGGCTTATTAGCTTTTTTGGGGTGTTTTAATTTCCTTTTTATTAATTTATTTGATCTAACAGTATGTCAGACAGAGACGTGTCAGGCCCTGCACAGGAGAGTGGCAGAGGCCTAAATGTTTCTGGCGCAGACACAGGTTGCAGGAGAGTAAGGGGGCGTGGCAGCAGGAGTCGCAGCGAGAGGCCTGAGCTCCCGGTGTCATCTAGTCAGTCGTGTCTTGACCAGCAACCCAGCAGTTCTTTAATGGTTGACTCGATCTTCGACTTTGTCGTAAGTGACATCAGACACCCCCAACCAAGAGTTGGTGGGTTCGTCAGACACAACCCTTAGTTGGCATGGCCCGGGAGCAGACCCTGTGGCCTCACCTGTCCTCAACATGCTTCTGTCCTTTTCTGTTCCCTTAGCCAGACAAGTATTATATACTATGGGCTCAGCTCCACTATATAGCGAGGACGAGCTACTAGATGACAGTCAGCAGCTACTGCCCAGCCAAAATGTGGAGGAGACATTCGCTGCTTCCTCCAGTAGGCATGCAAGTAGTGATGGGGAGAGAAGCGTGGGAGCTGATGTTGCGAGCAGTCAGGCTCCTGACCCAGAGACCGTTGAGGAGGACATCAGTGACGTGTAGACAGTACTCGATGATTATGATGTAGCTGATCGCACTTGGGAGCCGGTGCATTAGGGGCTTCATCATCTTGTGGAGAAGAGGGTGGCAGCTTGTCCATGAGGCAGGGGCTGAGCCAGCAAGTGGCTAGCGTGGCCAGGAGTCAGCAGGGTGGCAGCAGTGAGAGGTTGGGAGCCAAACGTACCCGGGGTAGACCACCTGCTTTGCAGGAACCTAGCTGCCCGGAAAGTAGTGGTGCAGGGGTTGACGGAGTCAGCGGCAGTAGCAGTCAGTCAGTGCGGAGTGTTGGGGGTAAAGTCACCAGCAGTCAAGGCTCCACCAACTCAGCCGAAGGGAGCTGTCTGTCCTTCCCATTATCTGCTGGTCCTGATGCTCCTGCTCCTCCTCCTCATCAGTCATTCCGTGAGCACCCGATCACCGAAGCGATTGCCAAGAGACAACAGTATGCGTGCACTCATCCAACATCGCAGAAGCTGAATGTGTTCCTGGCCAAGTTTCTACTGCTGCAGTCTCTCCCTTTCCAAGTGGTGGACTATGCACCTTTCAGAGAACTGATGACTTGTGCTGAGCCGAGGTTGAGAGTCTCAAGTTGTCATTTATTTGCCAATAAATCAGTACCAGCCCTGCACACGTATGTAGAACAGATGGTGGGTCAGTCCTTAAACCTATCGGCGCCGACATGTGGAGCTGTAACTACGGTCATGGACAATACATGTACTTTAAGGCCCACTGGGTGAATGTGGTTCCTGCACAGCCACACCAGCAACTTGGCCAGGTAACGCCGCTTCTGCCTCCACGTTCTCACACCGTTGGTCCTGCGACAATGTCCCCCTCTGCCTCCTCATCCTCCACCGTGTCCTCAGCCTCCACTGCAGGGACAATTCACAGTGCCCCTCCAGCATACCACATTTGCTAGGCACGGCGGTGTCACGCTGTTCTGCACCTCGTTTGCCTGGGCGAAAGGAGTCACACAGGGGAGGAACTGCTCCGTGTCCTTCATCAAGAAATCGAATCCTGGCTTTCTCCGTGACAGCTCAAAATCGGAACCATGGTGACCAACAACTGGAAGAACATGGTGTCGGCGCTGCATAAAGGAGGGCTGAGCCATGCGCCCTGCTTGGCACACGTGTTCAATCTGGTTGTCAAGCGGTTCCTAAAGTCTTCCACCCATCTGCAAGTGTCACGGGGCGCCAAAGGTGAACTCGGTCTCCCATCAGCCGCAGACCTGTTGCTTAGCTTCGGGAGCAAGGATCTGTGTTTGGCCTCGTTCCCAGGGCGGCTTTGCTAGCTGGGAGGTTCCCTGCTCCCAGGTCTGCCTTGAGCGCCGAGCTGATCACTCGGTGCTCGACATGTCTGTCTGTTAGTCATGTGACGCTGGCCACATCACATGACCCTCAGACCCCACTATAAATACAGGCAGCCTGCTGGCCACAGGTTGCCTGTTAATTCTAGGTTCCTGGCTATTTGTTGGACTACTGAATACTCACCTGATCCTGTTCCCTGACGATCCTTTGCCTGCTCCTCCTGTACTGCGCATCCCTCCTGGTATTGTGACCTCGGCTCCCACCTGACTACTCTTTGCGGACTCCTCTGGTACTCTCTACTCTCCTGGTATTTGACCCCGGCTTCTCCTGACCATTCTTTGCTTAACCCTTTGTACGGCGTAACTCTCTTGGTTCTGACCCAGTCCGTTCACATTCTGTATTTTGTCTTGTCTGTCTTCCCTGCACATATCCTAAGTAAGGGACTGTCGTCCAGTTGTTCCCTGTCATCAGGACTCGTGATGCAAGTAGGCAGGGCCAGGGGTGAGGGTGGAGCACAGTGGTCACTATCCTTCCCCCTGTGTGTGGACGTGACCGTTACAGCAAGCTATCCTAAAAATGGCTAGGAAACGTTTCATGCACTTCAGCCACTCGTACAGCGCAAAGCTCACACTCCTTGAGCTGCATTGGCAATACAGCATCCCCAACATAGGCTGGTATGCGATGTTTCCACCCGTTGGAATTCCACCCTCCATATGTTGGACCGACTATACGAACAGGGAAAGGCCATAAACACTTTCTTGATGATCCACGTGGACAGGAGTACCCCCCTGTGTAACTTTGATGTCAGCCAGTGGAAACTCTTGCGTGACACCTGCCGTTTGCTCAGGCCCTTTGAGGAGGCCACGTTATTTTTCGCCAGGACTACGGGATGAAGGATGTTATTCCACTGCTTCATGTCCTGGAAAAGATGCTGGTAAATCTGGCTGGTCAGGGGACTGGAGACGTGACGCCTAGATCTCACGGCCACATGAGCACTGGAGGAGGAGGAGGACATTGGAGCACAAACAATGTGTAGCAAAATGAGTGTTTTTTATGCACAGGTGACAGGAGAGGAGGAGCAGAGACAGATGAGACAGAGGACCCAGACACACTGTGGAAGTATGCAGTGGAGGTGGAGGCAGGGAGTCCCTCCTAGTCACTTGCACAAATGGCCCGCTGCATGCGCACTTGTTTGCGTAGTGACAGCCGAATTGTCAGCATTCGGCAGAGGGATGACTTCTGGCTCTCCACCTTGTTGGACCCTCGCTACTGGTCCAAAATGGGGGCCTTTTTTTACACCCGCTGAGAGGGAGGACAAACTTAACTACTATAGAGACATCCTATTTAGTCAGTTGGCCGTTGCCTATCTGAGCTATCGTTCATCCTCCCGCAGGTCTGACCGGGGAGGCCCTTTGCGCTCACATTCCTCTGCCATGGTTTCTGTGGCAGGGGGGTAGTAGCAGTTCCAGCTCCATCAGCAGCAGCCTGAGTCTACAGTCGCTGATGAGCAGCAGCTACTCACCAGCAACATCAGCTAGACCTGGAGCAGTACCTGAACCAGCAGGTGGTGGCATACTTGGACAGCTCCCTGCAACCCCACATTGACTACTGGGCAGCCAAACTGGATTTGTGGCCGCAACTGGCAGAGTTTGCACTGGAAAAGCTGTCCTGCCCGGCCAGTAGTATGGTATCAGAGCTGGTGTTTAGTGCGGCGGGGGCAATAGATACCCTAAGGAGAACTCGCCTGTCCACCCAAAATGTGGAGAGACTGACCTTTGTCATGATGAATCAGGCGTGGATCAGCCAGGATTTCCACCCACCAATGCCTGATGCATCAGACTAGATCATCCATGGTGCCACACCAACACTTTGATAAAAGAGACTGGTTTCTTCTGGCTACCTGTCTCAGCTACTATTCTGATGCTACCACCTGCCTGATGCCTCACATCTGATTCCAAGTGCTTCTTCTTTCACCCACCGTCTTCAGCTGGTACTGGTATTGCCACCCACCTCTCCGCTATGTCACCGGGTTACTCTGTGGTCTCCTGATGATGATGATGATGCCACCGCCACACTATGTCACCTTGCCACTCTGTGATCTCCTGATGCTGCTGCCCCCTCAAGACTATGTCACCTTGCCACTCTGTAGTCTCCTGATGCTGCTGTCACCTTCACACTATGTCACTTGCCACTCTGTGGTCTCCTGATGCTGCTGCCACCTCCACACTATGTCACCTTTCCAATCTGTGGCCTCCTGATGCTGCTGCCACCTCAACACTCTGTCATTGTGCCACTCGGTGGTCTCCTCATGCTGATGCTTCTGCCACCTCCACACTCTCTCATTGTGCCACTCTGTGGCCTCCTGATGCTGCTGCCACCTCCACACTGTCATTGTGCCACCCTGTGGCCTCCTCCTGATGCTGCTGCCACCTCCACATTCTGTCATTGTGCCACTCGGTGGCCTCCTGATGCTGCTGCCACCTCCACACTCTGTCATTGGGCCACTCTGTGGTCTCCTCATGCTGCTTCCACCTCACCACTATGTCATAATGCCACTCTGTGGACTTGTCATGCTGTTCCCACCCTCCCCACTTGATGACTGGGCCACGGCCTGGCTGACATCATCATTTATTTGACCCTTCTTCTGATCTGTCAGAAGGAAGGAAAGATGAGACACACAACGGATCCTGCCCATCTAACAGCTGTAAGTAAGGCCTGCATGACATGGTCCCTATTTTGCATCAGAATTGGCTTATGATTTTGTAGCCAAAAGCAGGAGTGGGTACAAAACACAGAAGACATGTAAATATTCCATTCACGTTTTATCTCTGTTTTGGATCTACTCCTGTTTTTTTGGGCTTTACTGATGGATTACTGGCCAAATGCTGACCGAGTGAAGGTGGATGCACCACAGACAGGATCCTTTATTTGGGGGTTATTGTTCTGACGGATTAGAGGAAGGGTAAAATAATCAGTGAAGTCAATACAAACTTACTGCTGACACCCACTCGACTCTGTCTTGGGGGGGTTCTACTTGTATAAGCGTTTAATAGAACAGGTTCTGTAGAAATCTATGTGGAATCAGTGACTTGGTGTAAAAGGAGTGCGCTCTTTCATGCTATAGTAGGATCTTGGGCCTCTGCAAGGTTTTTTATACATGGCGCTAACATTGAGCTGTAAGGCTGAGTACACACTTGAGCTATTTGGTCAGTTTTGGCCCCGTAACTGCCCAAATAAGTGAAGTGTGCAGTGAATCTAAGAGCGACGCCTGTCATCTACATGTAATACTGACTCACAGTATTGTTTCACTACCACAGCAGACACCTTATGGGCTTTACTGCAAGGCACAGTGTTCTACACCACTATAAAGGCTCTCTGCAGCCAGGAAATAGCCATTTTTTTTACGTGATTCGCCACAAATAAATTCTGATTAAATTGAATTTTGGGGGAAAGTCGGCAAACCGGCCGAATTGAATTTTTGATAAATTCGCTCATCTCTAGTCACAGCTTATCTACTCCCTCCTGACCTAAGCACAGGTCAGACTCACAGAGTATACAGTACTTAGAAAATTCTTCCATAGATGTCAATGTGGTCCCCTCCTGTTCATTGTGTCTATGGACCATGTGGCTCTCAAGGAACAGGAAGGCTTGACGTACCATACTTTAGGCCTAGAGGCCAGTGCATGATTTTATCATTTTTCTTTGTTATAGGGACATGGAAAATTTTAAAATTATCATTATTTTTCAAAAAAAACATAAACACTTCATTTAAACAATAGGTCATTTTGTGAAGACATATTCCCTTTAAATCTCTTGTTCCCCTTCCCCCAGTATAGACAGACAAAATAAGGTATATTGCTACACAGTCCTGGAAGCTAGGATAACAGCTGATGTTTGGATAATAGGGTAGGATAAACCTACTCTTTACTCTGAAGACACTTTGTTAACATCCATGCTCTTTACATAGAATCTAACAGTATTACACAATTTTTTGGATTTAGCTAACCAGAAGAAATCAGAAACAAAAACACTATACTTGGAGAACCCAAATTCAAGGACTTTTAGCAGTAACTTCTGTGACGAATACCAGACCTCGTGCCCGCTTGACGTCACCTACGTCAAACTCACGAGTTGCGGTATGGTCACGGGTTACCAAAGCGTGACGTTACGCCCTCCAGAGGAGCAGGTAAGGTCAGCTTGGTACAGTTTACACAGACATCTCCTGTATACGCGGGCACAGAGAGGCAACAAGCTGAGAGAGCCTTTTCCCTTCCGATGTGAAACCGCGCCTTCTCAGCCCAGGTAATCTGCCACCAGCTTCTCATTTGATATACTGTAAGCCCGGTCCGCTAACTGGATTATATAGGGTGAGAAACCAACCCACGGTAGCTTATAACTCAGCCGAAACACGGACGTGGGGATTCGTGATCGAGATACAAGATAGCGCAAGATAAAATTATATATTTAATCGCCTTAAGGGCACACTAGATATAACACAATACAGACAGAGAATATATACAGGGGTCTGAGGTTACAGATACAGGTGATATAGGTACAACAGGGTTAAGCAGAGCAAAATTCAGTTACCGGGTAGATGAAAGTTCCTTTGGGTTATGAGGGTGGAATATTCCTCGGCTGCAGTCACGTGGGGGGAGTGATATCAGCTGGTTCCCGGTCTCTCCAAACACATTGGCACGATGTGACCCCCTTCAGAAAAGACACCGCCCGCTGACTTGCATGGGCTTATGACCTGTAGCCGGCCGCTCCCCTCCCCGCCTATGGGTAGGGTCCACTCCTCCTTTTCTGGTGCTGGCAGAAAATGACCCATAAAACTTCTTAGGGCTCATAGCCCCAGACCATAATGTCGCATGAAGATGGTCCCAGGCCCAATTGATCCGCCTGTGTTCTGGCTACAACTAGAGTTCAAACATGGTGCCACTATGTGGTTTCTGTGAGGAGTTATGTATATCTACCCTCCCGGGCATCCTAGCATCAAGCCAGGACCACATGGATGTTTGGCTTTGCCCCAGGATCGCAAAAAGATAACCAAATTATGCCTGGGATGGACGGATGAGTCATAATTCCTTATGAAATGTAGGTGCCAACATGTCTGGGAGGTATCATTGATCCTGGGCAAGGGCTGAGACCTCCTGCTGGGGGTTTTCCTGCAGGATTAGCTTGCCTCCAACCTGGCTGGTTGAGGTGTGACTTTATCCACCTGGGGCCTCCTTGAAGCCTGGACCCCCTGGGGCTTCCTCCCTTGCTAGCTGACAGCAGATGGCTGGGGGGTGAGAACATATTTTGCATGTACACTGACTGTGTACATGCCAAAAGGTGAATCAAATGACAATCAGGGCTGCCAATAAATGATAATCCATATTCCTCATAACTTCTATTGTAGATACACGATTTTTGTATATTTTAGGCAGAGTTGTGACAAACCTTTTGCCACCAAGATCTAAAAGCAAAATGGCACAACCCCCTTCCAAATCAGAACTTAGAAAATAGAATCTCTGCAACAACAAAAAAAATTACGCTCCCTGAGTCAGGGAAGAATATTGCCTCAGACAAAGCTCTCTTCTTGTCTCATGGGTGATGTGTGGAAAGGTTGTTAAAACGAAAGAGGATTTCCACCCATAATGTAACATTGACCAGATAATAGTAAATCAGAAGTGTCTAAATGATGTTTCTCATGCAGTGAAATTTACTTTTGTATTTTATTTATTATGTTGAACATTTTATCAAACTGTCACTGCTGCATAGGCAGAAACTGACAGCCTGTCCAAGATGTAACAAATTCTCACTTTACCGAGAAATTATAGCTGCACAACAAAGCAAAAAGGGTCAACATCGTTGCAAATAAACACAAATGCCAAACTTTTACCATCACTTGTGATGCATTAGAGTATGACCATTTTTACCTTTTCTTTACCATTTTTTCTTTAAATATACTTTCTTTTTAATAATATAAAGAAAAGCAGAAGGAACCACAAGTGGCTTCATCCACAGAAATATTGTACAAATGTATACAGAAAACAAGTTACAAAAAATACCCTAAATCCTATAGTTCCCAAACCACTAACCCACCTAGGATCTCAGGACCATCAACTTGTTCTCTGTAATGTAAGTTCATGAATTTCCATAGAAAGCCTGGGGCTCTAAATTCGACAAAGTTCTGTCCATAAAAAAGGAGACATAATTACAAAACTTTAACTATCACTGTTGATTTATTAGGGTATGACCATTTTACATTCTGGGTTTAAATCGTCCTTAGGACTGTTTCACACAAGCTGATGCCGTGCGTGACATCCGCTCCGTGAATGACAGCCAAGACCCGATGCAGACTGCAGAAGCACGGAGCATTAACATGATTGATAATGCTCCGTGCCTCTCTGTGATCTCTTTACTACGAAATCACAGTGACAACTTTATCTCACTGTGATTTCATAGAAAGAGATCACAGAGAGGCACGGAGCATTATCAATCATGTTAATGCTCCGTGCTTCTGCAGTCTGCATCGGGTCTTGGCTGTCATTCACGGAGCGGATGTCACGCACGGCATCCGCTCGTGTGAAACAGCCCTTACAATCTTTCTAATATGTTTTATTGTTTTATCATATACAGTAAAGAAAGGCAGATGGAACCGCAATAAGTGGATCCATCTACAAAAGATTATGCAAATGTATATGCAAAAAAAAAGAAGAAAAAGCTAGAAAAATACCCCAAGTCCTATCTGCCCAAACAACTAATCCACCTAGTCACCTCTCCCGGGATCTCCAGACCATCAACTTGTTCTCTATAATGTACGTTCATAGATATCTGTAGAAAGTCTGGCGCTCTAAATTCAAGAAATAAAGGAAACATAATTTCTTGTGTTGATCGAGCACCAAAGTGCTCGGGTGCTCGGGTAGAACACTTTGGGATGCTCGGGTGCCCACAATGGAAGTCAATTGGAGAACCTTAGCATTGAACCAGGCACCCCCTGCTCTGAAGAGGGGAGGGTGTCTGGTTCATAGGAAAAGGTCATAAAATGATGGAAACACCACCTAAATGGTTCGGGAACAGCATGGGGAGGATGTCTGGATGTATCTTGGACTCCCAGGTCGCTGCTGGGATTAATGTTGTCCGAGTAGTACGCCATTTTTACAGACAATAATACACACCAAACCGAAGATAAAATCGATTTTAGAGGAAAATTTGTTAGGAAACATTCTTTCCTGTATATTTACTTGTATATAAAGTGCAAGTGCTGCCAAAAATTACAAGGAAGAGGCACTCCGATACAACCTGTATATCACATAAAGGAGGGCCTTATTCACATTGTGGTACAATTGTTCATGTAGTGGTACTCCTACACTCATAAAGCCTATGCACTAAGTGAAAAGGCTGACAAAAATTACAAGGAATCGGCACTCCAATACACCCTTTGTTACACATAAAGGAGGGCATCATACACAGCCTTGAAAAATTATGATTGATGGCGTGCTTGTGACCCTCAAAAACATTTGGAGCAAGGGCCTGCTGATCTGACTATCTAAAACATTATGGGCGAGTGCCTGCTGCCGTTTTGGTGACTCTAGATAACCGGGGCCCGATCGCACGTCCTTGTGACGGCGACGATCCATTCGAATGTCTGCCCTATCAACTTTCGATGTTATTTTCAGCCCAAACCATGTAGACCATGGGTAACGGGGGAATCATGGTTCAATTCTGGAGAAGGAGCCTGAGAAACAGCTACGGCTACCACATCCAAGCAAGGTAGCCTGCGCGCAAATTACCTATTAGGTATAATTAGGTGAGGGCCTGCAGGCGAGCTGACCCTGTAAAAGATTGTAGGTGAAGGCCTGCTGGTGAGCTGACCCTGTAAAAAATTATATGCAAGGGCCTGCTGTGTGCTGACCCTGTAAAAAAATATATGCGAGGGCCTTCTGGTGAGCTGACCCTGTAAAAGATTTTAAGTGCTATGTACTCCACCATCTTCCAAAAATTTTCCCTCCTTATGACACTAGGCCGCGCATCAGGGTGAGGGTGCTGGTGGGGTGTCATTAAACTGTCCCAGGCTTTGGAGAGTTTTACCCTGTCTCTGTTTGAACTGCTGTGTGTTCTCCTTGTCTCCCCTCCTCAGTTGGCCAAGGAACTACGGGCTCTGCCGCCAGCGTTGTCAGATGGAAATTTTTGGAGCAATTTTTCAACAAGGATCTTCTGGTATTGCACCGTTTTGCTCGTCCTTTCCACCATAGAAATGAGAGATGAGAAGTTCTCTTTGTAGCGGAGGGCAAGAAGGGTGAACAACCAGTGATGCGTGTTGTCTAAAATGCGTGTAACGCGCGGGTCGCGGCAAAGGCAGCATAACATGAAGTAGCTCAGGCAAATTGGGCTAGGTTTGGAGAAACTGCTAAACCACAAGGTTGAACACGTGGGCTAGGCATGGGATGTGTCTGAGTTTGCCGAGCTCCAAAACCGCCACCAAGTTACGGCCATTATCAGACACAACCATGCCTGGTTGTAGGTTGAGTGGCGAGAGCCAAAGCTCAGTCTGGTCTCCTATCCCCTGCCACAGCTCTGCGTGGTGTTCTGTTTGTCCCCTAAGCATATCAGCTTCAGCACAGCCTGTTGCCGCTTCCCCACTGCAATGCTACACTGCTTCCAGCTACCGACTGATGACTGACTGGTGCTGCGCGCAGATAATTCGGAGGTGGAAGTGGAGGAGGAGACGGAGGAGGAGAAGTGGGTTTTGGAGCTACTAACATAGGTGCTGGAGGAAACCCTGATCGACGTAGGGCCTGCAATCCTTGGCGTCGTTAGCACCTGTGCCATCCCAGGGTACGACTCGCTCCCGGCCTCCACAACATTCACCCAGTGTGACGTCAGGGAAATGTAGCGTCCCTGGCTGAATGCACTTGTCCATGTGTCCGTGGTTAAGTGGACCTTCCGAGTAACTGCGTTGGTCAGGGCACATGTGATGTTAGGGGACACATGTTGGTGTAAGGCGGGCATGGCACACCTTGAAAAATTGTGGCAGCTGGGGACTGCGTAACGCGGGACGGTCACCGACATCAGGCTGCAAAAGGCCTCAGTGTCCACAAGCTTAAATGGCAACATTTCAAGGTCCAGTCATTTGGAAAGCTGCTAATTTAGTGCTATGGCCTTTGGGTGGGTGGCTGGATATTTTCGCTTGCGTTCAAAGGCCTGGGGTAAGGACATTTGGACACTGTGCTGGGACATGGAAGTGGATGTGGTCGCTGATGGTGCTTGCGAAGGTCCAGATGCAGAGCGGGAGGCATCCGGGCTTGTGCCTTCGACAGGGGATTGGCCAGCACGTAACATAGGGGAAGAGGAGGCAATGGTGTGACCTGCAGACACAGATTGTGGACCCAGGCGTTCATCCCACTTATTACAGTGCTTTGATGCTATGTGGCGGATCATGCTAGTGTTGGTGAGGTTGCTAGTGTTCACGCCCGGCTCATTTTTGTATGGCACAGGTTACAAACTACTATTCTTTTGTAGTCCGCACTTTCCTCAAAAAAGCGCCATATGGCAGAAAATCTACCCTTGGCAAGGGAGATTTCCGCAATTGGGTGCTCCATGGAACAGTTGCAGGCCTGTTTGGTGTGGCCCACCTTCTCCCTTTTTGCACCCCACTGCCTCTTCCAGCCTGTTGCGGTGCTGCAGATCCCTCCCCCTTTGTACTGCTCTCCTCGCTTGGCTTTCCACCTTCCCATGTTCGGTCGGTGCCCTCATCGTCCACCACCTCCTCTTCCACTTCCTCACTCTGATCATCCTCCTGATTTGTTGACCTAACCACAACCTTAATTATTGACAACTGTGTCTCATCCTCTTCATCAACCTCTTGAGACAGTAATTGCGGTTGACTCATTGGCAACTGTGTCTCAACATCATCCACCTCATTAAACACTAATTGCCATTCCCCACCGTCATGTTCTTGTTACTGTGGATGCTCAAGAGGTTGGGAATCAGGGCACAAGATCTCATGTCCCTCTTGGCTTGGCGAGACGGCCAAATCAAGTAATGGCGATAAAAAGAGGTCCTCGGAATATCCGAGTGTAGGATCACTTGTTTGGCCAGACTGTACATGGTAGGAGGAAGGAGGATCAGGGTGAGGATTGTGTTGACCAGACTCCTGGCTACTGAGACTGGACTTGGTGGAATACAGGGTGGTGCTTAACCGACTGGAAGCATTATCTGCTGCAATCCAACCGACCACCTGCTCGCACTGGGCTGATTTCGCGAGCGTTGTTTTGTGCCGCCCTGAAAAATGGGACATGAAGCTAAGTATCGTGGATGATTGTTTTTCTTGTGCTCTGGCCCAGGGCCACGCCTTTGCGTGCACCATCAGCATCACGGCCACTTTCCAGGGTCTTACTGCTCGCCTTCTTCAATTTAAATGTGATATATGCTTGAAAGTATGTCACACGTACAGTAGCGTAGGATTTGTGAGTGTATGCGCAAAAAAATGTACAAAGGTATCTGTGATGAGGAAACGTTATAAAGGACAGGTACCACAGGTAATGTCGCTGTTTGCAGTGTCTACGGAAAAAGTACACTGGATGTTACTGATATTTAAGGGATGCGCGCACTTTAAACAGAAGATGTGGCGCGGATAATTTAACTGTCGGCAGCGGACACCATCTACAGAAAAAGTTCACTGGATGTCACTGATATTTTAGGGATCCGCACACTTTAACCACTTCAGCCCCCAGTGCTTAAACACCCTGAAAGACCAGGCCACTTTTTACACTTCTGCACTACACTACTTTCACCGTTTATTGCTCGGTCATGCAACTTACCACCCAAATGAATTTTACCTCCTTTTCTTCTCACTAATAGAGCTTTCATTTAGTGGTATTTCATTGCTGCTGACATTTTTACTTTTTTTGTTATTAATCGAAATTTAACGATTTTTTTGCAAAAAAATGACATTTTTCACTTTCAGTTGTAAAATTTTGCAAAAAAAACGAGATCCATATAGAAATTTTGCTCTAAATTTATATTTCTACATGTCTTTGATAAAAAAAAAATGTTTGGGTAAAAAAAAAATGGTTTGGGTAAAAGTTATAGCGTTTACAAACTATGGTACAAAAATGTGAATTTCCGCTTTTTGAAGCAGCTCTGACTTTCTGAGCACCTGTCATGTTTCCTGAGGTTCTACAATGGCCAGACAGTACAAACACCCCACAAATGACCCCATTTCGGAAAGTACACACCCTAAGGTATTCGCTGATGGGCATAGTGAGCTCATAGAACTTTTTATTTTTTGTCACAAGTTAGCGGAAAATGATGATTTTTATTTTTTATTTTTTTTTCTTACAAAGTCTCATATTCCACTAACTTGTGACAAAAAATAAAAACTTCTATGAACTCACTATGCCCATCACGAAATACCTTGGGGTCTCTTCTTTCCAAAATGGGGTCACTTGTGGGGTAGTTATACTGCCCTGGCATTCTAGGGGCCCAAATTTGTGGTAAGGAGTTTGAAATCAAATTCTGTAAAAAATGACCTGTGAAATCCGAAAGGTGCTCTTTGGAATATGGGCCCCTTTGCCCACCTAGGCTGCAAAAAAGTGTCACACATCTGGTATTGCCGTACTCAGGAGAAGGTGGGGAATGTGTTTTGGGGTGTCATTTTACATATACCCATGCTGGGTGAGATAAATATCTTGGTCAAATGCCAACTTTGTATAAAAAAATGGGAAAAGTTGTCTTTTGCCAAGATATTTCTCTCACCCAGCATGGGTATATGTAAAATGACACCCCAAAACACATTCCCCAACTTCTCCTGAGTACGGAAATACCAGATGTGTGACACTTTTTTGCAGCCTAGGTGGGCAAAGGGGCCCACATTCCAAAGAGCACCTTTCGGATTTCACAGGTCATTTTTTACAGAATTTGATTTCAAACTCCTTACCACACATTTGGGCCCCTAGAATGCCAGGGCAGTATAACTACCCCACAAGTGACCCCATTTTGGAAAGAAGAGACCCCAAGGTATTCGCTGATGGGCATAGTGAGTTCATGGAAGTTTTTATTTTTTGTCACAAGTTAGTGGAATATGAGACTTTGTATGAAAAAAATAAATAAAAAATCATCATTTTCCACTAACTTGTGACAAAAAATAAAAAATTCTAGGAACTCGCCATGCCCCTCACGGAATACCTTGGGGTGTCTTCTTTCCAAAATGGGGTCACTTGTGGGGTAGTTATACTGCCCTGGCATTTTCCAGGGGCCCTAATGTGTGGTAAGTAGGTAAATGACCTGTGAAATCCTAAAGGTGCTCTTTGGAATATGGGCCCCTTTGCCCACCTAGGCTGCAAAAAAGTGTCACACATGTGGTATCACCGTATTCAGGAGAAGTTGGGGAATGTGTTTTGCGGTGTCATTTTACATATACCCTTGCTGGGTGAGAGAAATATCTTGGCAAAAGACAACTTTTCCCATTTTTTTATACAAAGTTGGCATTTGACCAAGATATTTCTCTCACCCAGCATGGGTATATGTAAAATGACACCCCAAAACACATTCCCCAACTTCTCCTGAGTACGGCGATACCAGATGTGTGACACTTTTTTGCAGCCTAGATGCGCAAAGGTGCCCAAATTCTTTTTAGGAGGGCATTTTTAGACATTTGGATACCAGACTTCTTCTCACGCTTTGGGGCCCCTAGAATGCCAGGGCAGTATAAATACCCCACATGTGACCCCATTTTGGAAATAAGACACCCCAAGGTATTCAATGAGGGGCATGGCGAGTTCATCGAAAAAAAATTTTTTGGGCACAAGTTAGCGGAAATTGATATTTTTAATTTTTTTCTCACAAAGTCTCCCGTTACGCTAACTTGGGACAAAAATTTCAATCTTTCATGGACTCAATATGCCCCTCACGGAATACCTGGGGGTGTCTTCTTTCCGAAATGGGGTCACATGTGGGGTATTTATATTGCCCTGGCATTCTAGGGGCCCTAAAGCGTGAGAAGAAGTCTGGAATATAAATGTCTAAAAAATTTTACGCATTTGGATTCCGTGAGGCGTATGGTGAGTTCATGTGAGATTTTATTTTTTGACACAAGTTAGTGGAATATGAGACTTTGTAAGAAAAAAAAAAATAAATTCCGCTAACTTGGGCCAAAAAAATGTCTGAATGGAGCCTTACAGAGGGGTGATCAATGACAGGGGGGTGATCAATGACAGGGGTGGTGATCAATGACAGGGGGTTGATCAATGACGGGGGGGTGATCAATGACAGGGGTGGTGATCAATGACAGGGGGGGTGATCAATGACAGGGGGGGTGATCAATGACAGGGGGGTGATCAGGGAGTCTATATGGGGTGATCACCACAGTCATTGATCATGCCCCTGTAAGGCTTCATTCAGACGTCCGGATGCGTTTTGCGGATCGGATCCATCTATCAGTGCATCCGTAAAAATCATGCGGACATCTGAATGGAGCTTTACAGGGGGGTGATCAGGGAGTCTATATGGGGTGATCACCACAGTCATTGATCATGCCCCTGTAAGGCTTCATTCAGACGTCCGGATGCGTTTTGCGGATCGGATCCATCTATCAGTGCATCCGTAAAAATCATGCGGACATCTGAATGGAGCTTTACAGGGGGGTAATCAATGACAGGGGGGTGATCACCACAGTCATTGATCATGCCCCTGTAAGGCTTCATTCAGACGTCCGGATGCGTTTTGCGGATCGGATCCATCTATCAGTGCATCCGTAAAAATCATGCGGACATCTGAATGGAGCTTTACAGGGGGGTGATCAGGGAGTCTATATGGGGTGATCACCACAGTCATTGATCACGCCCCTGTAAGGCTTCATTCAGACGTCCGGATGCGTTTTGCGGATCGGATCCATCTATCAGTGCATCCGTAAAAATCATGCGGACATCTGAATGGAGCTTTACAGGGGGGTGATCAGGGAGTCTATATGGGGTGATCACCACAGTCATTGATCATGCCCCTGTAAGGCTTCATTCAGACGTCCGGATGCGTTTTGCGGATCCGATCCATCTATCAGTGCATCCGTAAAAATCATGCGGACATCTGAATGGAGCTTTACAGGGGGGTAATCAATGACAGGGGGGTGATCAGGGAGTCTATATGGGGTGATCACCACAGTCATTGATCATGCCCCTGTAAGGCTTCATTCAGACGTCCGGATGCGTTTTGCGGATCCGATCCATCTATCAGTGCATCCGTAAAAATCATGCGGACATCTGAATGGAGCTTTACAGGGGGGTAATCAATGACAGGGGGGTAATCAATGACAGGGGGGTGATCAGGGAGTCTATATGGGGTGATCACCACAGTCATTGATCACGCCCCTGTAAGGCTTCATTCAGACGTCCGGATGCGTTTTGCGGATCCGATCCATCTATCAGTGGATCCGTAAAAATCATGCGGACGTCTGAATGGAGCTTTACAGGGGGTTGATCAATGACAGGGGGGTAATCAATGACAGGGGGGTGATCAGGGAGTCTATATGGGGTGATCAGGGGTGATCAGGGGCTAATAAGGGGTTAATAAGTGACGGGGGGGGGGTGTAGTGTAGTGTAGTGGTGCTTGGTGCTACTTTACTGAGCTACCTGTGTCCTCTGGTGGTCGATCCAAACAAAGGGGACCACCAGAGGACCAGGTAGCAGGTATATTAGACGCTGTTATCAAAACAGCGTCTAATATACCTGTTAGGGGTTAAAAAAAACACATCTCCAGCCTGCCAGCGAACGATCGCCGCTGGCAGGCTGGAGATCAACTCTCTTACCTTCCGTTCCTGTGAGCGCGCGCGCCTGTGTGGGCGCGTTCACAGGAAATCTCGGCCATCGCGAGATGACGCATATATGCGTGACTCTGCGCAGGGCTGCCACCTCCGGAACGCGATCCTGCGTTAGGCGGTCTGGAGGTGGTTAAACAGAAGATGTGGCGTAAATAATTTAACTGCGCAGCGGAGTACTACACAGTATTTAGCGCAGGATGCGCTAAAAATATATATTGCTGCTGTCACACACAATAGTCCTTAAAAGGACTTTTGGGTCTCTGAAAAGTTTTTTGTATAAAAATCTTCCTATTACACTCCCTGCACTGTCTGTCCCTTCCTATGCACAGCTCTCCCTAACACTGAGCAATTTAGCGCAGGTTGCGCTACAAACATATATTGCTGCTGTCACAAACAATAGTTCTTACAAGGACTTTTGGGTCTCTGAAACTTTTTTGCACAAAAAAAATATTCAATTACACTCCCTACACTCTCTGTCCCTTCCTATGCTCAGCTGTCCCTTACCACGAATGAGCCGAACATGCGTCATCGGGTGCTATATATCACCCGATGACGCGTTCCTTCAAGCCAGCCAATCACTGTAATGCCAGTAGCCAACATGGCTACTGGCATTACAGTGAGGGCAGTAGTTACCTGCACGTTTATTGGCTGCTGAGACGCGAGCATGGCGCTCGAGCACATGCGGTACTTGGTCGAGTATCGCCATGTGCCGAGCATTGAGATGCTCAAGCCGAACAGGTGTTTGGCCGAGCATGCTCAATCAAAACTATTACTGACTTGTTGACAACTGTGTCTCATCCTTATCATGAACCTCTTGAGACACTAATTGCGGTTGACTTATTGGCACCTGTGTTTCATCATTATCATCCACCTCTTGAAACACTAATTGCCGTTTCCCACTGTCATCTTCTTCTGACTGTGGATGCTCAAGAGTTTGGGAATCAGTGTACAAGATCGCCTCATGTCCCTCTTCAAGTGGGCTTGGCAATCAAGGAATGGGCTGAAAAGAGCTCCTCAGAATATCCGAGTGTGGGATCACTTGTTTGCCAAGACTCTCCATTGTGGGAAGAAGGAGGATCAGGGTGAGGATTTTGTTGACCAGACTCTTGGCTACTGAGACTAGACTTTGTGGAAGAAAGGGTGGTGCTTGACCTACTGGAAACATTATTTGCTGCAATCCAACCGACCACCTGGTTGCACTGGTGTGACTTCGAGAGTAGTGTCCTGTGCCGCCCTGCAAACTGGGATATGAAGCTAGCTAACATGGATGAGCGTGTTTCTTGTGCTCTGGCAGCAGGCACAGTTTCACCGCACCCAGGGCCATGGCCTCTGCATGCACCATCAGCAACACAGGCACTTCCCTGTCCCTTACTGCTCGACTTCTGCATATTAAATGCTTGCAAGTATGTCACATGTACAGTAGCGCAGGTTTTGTAAGTATATGCGCAAATAAATTCAACTGAATGTTACAGATATTTAGGATGCGCAAACGTTATACAGGAGATGTAGCGCAGGTAATGTCGCTGTCACCAGCAGTGAAAATAATAAACTGAGTGTCAGTGATATTTAGGATGTGCAAACGTTATACAGGAGATGTAGTGCACGTAATGTCGCTGTCACCAGCGGCGAGAAAATTAGACTGAATGTCACTGATATTTAGGATGTGCAAACATTATACAGGAGATGTAGCGCAGGTAATGTCGCTGTCACCAGCGGTGAAAAAATTAAACTGAATGTCACAGATATTTAGGATGCGCAAACGTTATACAGGAGATGTAGTGCACGTAATGTCGCTGTCACCAGCGGCGAGAAAATTAGACTGAATGTCACTGATATTTCGGATGCGCTAATGTTATAATGGAGATGTAGCGCAGGTAATGTCGCTGCCACCAGCGGCCAAACAATTGCGCTGAATTTCACAGCCCAAATGTAACACAACAGATCTAGCAGAGGTTGTGTCACTGTCAGCAGCGGCCAAACAATTGCACCCAATTTAGCGCAGGTTGCACTAATAATATATATGGCAAATAAAACTATAGTCCTTAAAAGGACTTTTGGGTCTCAAACACCTTTCACCAGTAAACCCTGCCTAAAAAAAAAAAAATCCCTACACTATCTGTCTCTTCTGCTGCAGCTCTCTCCAACTAAGGCTTATTGCACACGACCGTATGGCTTTTTCAGTGTTTTGCGGTCCGTTTTTCATGGATCCGTTGTTCCGTTTTTTGTTTCCGTTGTGTTTCCGTTTTTGTTCCGTTTTTCCGTTCCGTTTTTCCGTATGGCATATACAGTATACAGTTATTAAATAGATAAAATTGGGC
The DNA here is from genome assembly GCF_905171765.1 of Bufo bufo. Taxonomy (NCBI): domain Eukaryota; kingdom Metazoa; phylum Chordata; class Amphibia; order Anura; family Bufonidae; genus Bufo; species Bufo bufo. The sequence continues at coordinate 75,553,833 of NC_053394.1, read as the reverse complement.
TGGGCATAACATTTTCAATAGATGGTTCAGCAAAAAACGGAACGGAAACGGAAGACATACGGATGCATTTCCGTATGTGTTCCGTTTTTTTTGCGGACCCATTGACTTGAATGGAGCCACGGACTGTGATTTGCGGGCAATAATAGGACATGTTCTATGTTAAAACGGAACGGAAAAACGGAAATACGGAAACGGAATGCATACGGAGTACATTCCGTTTTTTTTGCGGAACCATTGAAATGAATGGTTCCGTATACGGACCGTATACGGAACGCAAAAAACGGCCAGTAAACGGGAAAAAAAAACGGCCGTGTGCATGAGGCCTAAGACTGAGCCGAACCACGCGTCATTGGTTGCTATATAGCACCCGATCACGTGTTCCGGCCAGCCAATCACTGTAATGGCAGTAACCAACATGGCTACGGCATTAGGCTACATGCACACGACCGTTGTGTATTTTGCGGTCCGCAAATCGCGGATCCACAAAACACGTATGGCGTCCGTGTGCGTTCCGCAATTTGCGGAACGGCACGTACAGCCTTTAATATAACTGCCTATTCTTATCCGCAAAGCGTGGACAAGAATAGGACAGGTTATATTTTTTATGCAGACCATGGAACAGAGCAACGGATGCGGACAGCACACGGAATGCTGTCCGCATCTTTTGCGGCCCTATTGAAGTGAATGGGTCCGCATCCGAGACGCCAAAACTGCGGCTCGGATGCAGACCAAAACAACGGCCGTGTGCATGAGGCCTTACAGTGAGTGCCAATACCTCCGCGCACATTTATTGGCTGCGTAGCAGCCAACAAACGTGAATGGAGGAGACTCGAGCATTGCGCTCGAGCACACGCGGTGTTAGGCCAAACACCAAAAAGTGTTCAGATGAGCATGCTCGCCCACCACTAATAATTTCCAAACTTTGACTATCACTTCTAGTTTATTAAAGTATGACTATTTTTGCATTTTGGGTTGAAATCCTCCCTACAATCTAAGATTAGGTAATTATATAACACAAGATCTTACTTATCCATACCACTCATTTTAAGGATCAGCAGACTGTGCCAGTACTCAGGATGTAAATCAAAACCTCTAGTAAACCTTTGTCTAGTGTCATTACTGTCTTTTATGTTTTTTGATAGTTTTTTTGTTTCAAAGTTTTTTTTCCTATCTCCTGCGGTATAAACAGAATACATTTACAGGAAGTTTCAGTGACGGCCCTGTGATTTCATTGTTAAATGTTCCACGTTGCCCTTTGTTTTTGATGGAGATGATCCTAAATGCTTCTTTCAGTGAGGGAGAAATGAAAGGCTGCATCATTTTGTAATTTTAATATTCCGCTGTGCACATCTGGCAAACCTTTTTATCTTACTTTAGAGAAATGTGCCCAACTGTTTCCTTGAGATTTTTCTTCCTCCCTATAAATAACCTAAAGCAACATGAATATTCTCACTTGTCAGTGCCGATCCATTTCAGAGGTTTGTAGGATACATTTTGTTTCCCGCTTTCATCATATTTACGGTATATTATTGAAGAAAGAAAAACAATAATAAGGTTATATCATTAGCGAATTGATTCTTAACCAATTGAGTTTCTTATGAATTTCCCAAAATTCTATTTCAATATAAAGCAAAGGTTTTGACGATTCAATTTGGACAAATTGCACAAAAAGGCTCCTGCCACTTTACATTTTAAATTCTGTACACTAGTGAGGGAAACAGGGCAGGGAAGATGAAGACAGAGAATCACATGTCCTTGGACAGAGTCCTAGCATGTTGGCCTCACAGCCAATCAGGAGAGATGATATTGACTTGTCTACTAGGCACTATGTAAGGTCCCAAGGAGGGATACCATTCTGAACTGATAGGACATGTCTGTCACATGTCTAGTTAGATAGGTATACTGAATTGATTGATAGAAAGACATGTTTTAGCACTATATGGGGAATTAGTGTATTGTGTGTTTTACAGGGCTTGAGGTATATACAGGCCGTGTTGTTCTGCACATCAGTTTTTAAAGAGACTACTCTTTTTTAGGTGCAGGAGCCAGCTAGCAGTCCAATAAATGGTTTGTCTCACTTCAGCAAGTGGCATTTATCATGTAGAGAAAGTTAATACAAGTCACTTACTAATGTATTGTGATTGTCCATATTGCTTCCTTTGCTGGCTGGATTAATTTTTCAATCACATTATACACTGCTCGTTTCCATGGTTACGACCCCCCTGTAATCCATCAGCAGTGGCCATGATTGAACACATAACAGTACAAAAAAAATCTGTATAAACAGCAAATGTTGCCAAACAGGGATAATTATAGATAAAATACAAACGTCAAAAAATAAATTAAATAGGCGCGAAATAAAAATCAGCTGAACACCTGATCGACCAGAATATCTGAATGGTGAAAGTATAAATATCATTTCGAAAGCATAATATAGAGTATATTATACTTGATAAAGTATGTCATCCAAAGAGTAAGGCTGGGTTCAGGGGTACACCGCCAACGAGGCGAGGTGAGGCGATTGCTTCAGGCAGCACCAGGTAGGGGCAAGAGGAGGGCAGCTGAAGGGTCATCGGCAATGAGTGCTTCCATTGTGGAAACGCTCATCTCCCAACTGCATCGCAGTACTCAGGACAGTTGGCGCACATTGCAAGGGGGAATTATTTTACTGGCAAATATTTTAAGGAGTCATTTTTTGTACTGGCACACATTATAGGGGGAATTATTACTACTGGGGACACTGTGGTGGCATTATTACTTCTGGGGGCAAAATGAGACTACTATTTGGTGCACTGTTACTACATAGTGCACTGTGGCATAGAAGGCATAAAATTATTACTATTGGTGGGAGTTTTGGGAGAACTGTTACATTGGGAGGCACACTTGCACAGTATCAGCTTAGCACAATTATTTTTGGAGGACACTATGTTTTTGGCACTCTAAGTTTCAGGGACACTATTTGTGTCACGGATCAGTGGATGTGAACCCACTGTGGCACTGACTAGCAATACTTCAAAGGGGGGCGTGACTAAGCAGCTACCCGGATTTCACTAGAGCCTCAGATGGTGAGGATAGGCTTGACTGTCGGTAGTTGCCAGGGGCTACTCTGGAGTATAAACCAGACAGTGACAGCTGGTCCAGGCAGACCCGGAGGTACCTGCGAAGGTACTGACAGTATAGACGTAGTAAGCCAGGCAGGGTCGTTACCAGGAGCAACAAGACAGGAACCAGAGGATGAGGCAGAGACATAGTCAGGAAAGGGTCAGGGCAGGCAGCACAGGAGCAAGGTCAGACAATCCGGGTTGGCAACAGGAGAGACAAAGCAAGCAGGCATGGAACAGACTAAAAGCGGAGTCCAGGAACGAAGTATAGGTCAGGAACACAAGTGGTTATCAAGTTTTTTAGCAACAGATTAGGACCTTGACTGAGGTATCCAGGAAGATGGCTGAGCCACTAAAATACCTGCAGGAGAGCCAGGGTTGGTCATCAAAGTCACCTGACCTAACCCACACAGCCCAGGGAGTGAAGCTCTCCGCCCTTAGGGCAGTGAAACCAGACACCAGCAAAAAGCATGATGTGGCCAGGGCTGAATGGAACCCATGGAGCGGAATCCTAAGCACCACAGCACGTACAGGCGACTGAGTCCAGGACTGCAGCGGTGGACAGAAGAATCATCACTGAGCATGGGGCCGAGGTCCGCGGCAGCAAGCGGGGGGACAGCGGCGCACGGCACCCGCTGTTACAATTTGCTTGGCACAGTTATTTTTTAGGGCACTGTGTGCCAATAATTATTGAAGGGGAACTATCTGAATGGTACTAGTATTTTCAGGGGGATTATCTGTTTCTGCAGTATAGTATTGGGAAGCACAGTCGGCACAGAATTAGAGGTGGCAGGTTGGGGTGATCAGAAGGTGAGGAGGAGGACAAGAGATGGCTGAAAGAAATCATCTAGGCGGTCTAGTCTGAATGGAGAAGATGAAGAAAGAGAACGTCTACATCAGAGGACACATCACTGGATGTAAGAGGTATGTGGTGCTGTATTACCCTGTATGTTTTGTAGCTCTACACTGCGTGCAGAATTATTAGGCAAATGAGTATTTTGACCACATCATCCTCTTTATGCATGTTGTCTTACTCCAAGCTGTATAGGCTCGAAAGCCTACTACCAATTAGGCATATTAGGTGATGTGCATCTCTGTAATGAGAAGGGGTGTGGTCTAATGACATCAACACCCTATATTAGGTGTGCATAATTATTAGGCAACTTCCTTTCCTTTGGCAAAATGGGTCAAAAGAAGGACTTGACAGGCTCAGAAAAGTCAAAAATAGTGAGATGTCTTGAAGAGGGATGCAGCACTCTGAAAATTACAAAGCTTCTGAAGCGTGATCATCGAACAATCAAGCGTTTCATTCAAAATAGTCAACAGGGTCGCAAGAAGCGTGTGGAAAAACCAAGGCGCAAAATAACTGCCCATGAACTGAGAAAAGTCAAGCGTGCAGCTGCCAAGATGCCACTTGCCACCAGTTTGGCCATATTTCAGAGCTGCAACATCACTGGAGTGCCCAAAAGCACAAGGTGTGCAATACTCACATGGCCAAGGTAAGAAAGGCTGAAAGACGACCACCACTGAAGAAGACACACAAGCTGAAACGTCAAGACTGGGCCAAGAAATATCTCAAGACTGATTTTTCTAAGGTTTTATGGACTGATGAAATGAGAGTGAGTCTTGATGGGCCCGTGGCTGGATTGGTAAAGGGCAGAGAGCTCCAGTCCGACTCAGACGCCAGCAAGGTGGAGGTGGAGTACTGGTTTGGGCTGGTATCATCAAAGATGAGCTTGTGGGGCCTTTTCGGGTTGAGGATGGAGTCAAGCTCAACTCCCAGTCCTACTGCCAGTTTCTGGAAGACACCTTCTTCAAGCAGTGGTACAGGAAGAAGTCTGCATCCTTCAAGAAAAACATGATTTTCATGCAGGACAATGCTCCATCACACGCGTCCAAGTACTCCACAGCGTGGCTGGCAAGAAAGGGTATAAAAGAAGAAAATCTAATGACATGGCGTCCTTGTTCACCTGATCTGAACCCCATTGAGAACCTGTGGTCCATCATCAAATGTGAGATTTACAAGGAGGGAAAACAGTACACCTCTCTGAACAGTGTCTGGGAGGCTGTGGTTGCTGCTGCACGCAATGTTGATGGTGAACAGATCAAAACACTGACAGAATCCATGGATGGCAGGCTTTTGAGTGTCCTTGCAAAGAAAGGTGGCTATATTGGTCACTGATTTGTTTTTGTTTTGTTTTTGAATGTCAGAAATATATATTTGTGAATGTTGAGATGTTATATTGGTTTCACTGGTAAAAATAAATAATTGAAATGGGTATATATTTGTTTTTTGTTAAGTTGCCTAATAATTATGCACAGTAATAGTCACCTGCACACACAGATATCCCCCTAAAGTAGCTAAAACTAAAAACAAACTAAAAACTACTTCCAAAAATATTCAGCTTTGATATTAATGAGTTTTTTGGGTTCATTGAGAACATGGTTGTTGTTCAATAATAAAATTAATCCTCAAAAATACAACTTGCCTAATAATTCTGCACTCCCTGTATATGTAATGTTTTCTAAGTATGTGTTTAACAGTAGGGCTGGAGGAAAGGGGTTAGGTTAAGAAATTGGCATGGGGGCTGGCGTTTCAGTTTTTGCCAGGTGCACTCCTGGCTGGGTTCACATCACATTTCTGTTTTAAGTTGAACGCATACAACAAACATATAGGTCAAATAGATGCCTCAGATGGATATCATACAGTGGCATCCATCACCACAGAGTTCCATTGTAAAAAATAAGTGCAATGAGCAGGACCGTGGTACAGTTACGCGGACGCCAAATTATGCAGTGGGTCCGGATATGGGTATATAAGTCTATAATTTTTGTTGGTGACGCCAATTGCAGCGTGCGCAGGGTACAGTCTCAGAGCCCTTTAAGGTGTTTCATCTCACGTACCAGGTTTGGAATGCCAGAGTGGTATGATGTCTCTGTGTAGTAATAGATATAGTGTCAACGGTGTCTCCTACCTTGGTACAGCTGGACTCCTGGATCCTGTCTCACTTGCAATAAATGAGTGTGTTGCAAGTAGGAGTAATTAAGGGTTTCGGTAGCAATAATTGAGATCCAGACTTGGGATATAATTCAAACTTGTCTTTACTTGATGCAGCATTAGTCCACACGAGATACAGCAATAGTCTTGGGTCCCAGCAGGTATTGGCAATGTATGGCAGGGATCAATATCTCTTCTGCTTCTATCATGTGCCTGGAGCTCTCTTGCAGGATTAGTCGTCTGCTTATGGCTTTGTAGTATGTGGCAGGAATCTATATCTTCTGCTCTGTCTATCTTCTGCTGTGTATGGGACTGACTAGCTGAGGAGGAATTTGGCTTCTCCTGGTCTCTGGATAGTACTCGCAGTTCGCTCACAGGGAATGGTTCTTCCTGGAGTTCTGGAGGTGCTGCTTGCTTGTCAACCAGCTGAGGCTGAAGGCTCAGACTGGGGATGAAGATCTTTGGTCTCAACCGAGACAAGATCCTGGCTTGGGATCCCTATTTCTGGGAGCTCCTACCAGCACAGCCTTCCCCTAGCCGGGGTGACTGGCACACTAACTTCCTTCCCTCCCCATGAGGCAGGACATGGGCGAGCCCACTCTGCTTAAAAAGGGGGGAGCTAAACTGGAATGTACTATTCCAGTCTAGATATGCTAAACTGTTACTAAGGCCATGCTAACACATTGCTGCCACCTGCTGGTGTACATGGAAATTACAGCAAATACATGTAACAGGCTTAGAATATGCACATTTGTGAGGAATATTAAATAAAATCACATTAGATGACAATGCACATGTTACGAACAAATAGTAGCGGGGAAAAAGAGCTTAGTAACATAACTCTGGGATGTTACATAAGTATAACATTTTTTTCACAGGACTGAATGGAAAAGCGTTGTGTACTACATTTTTGTATCCTTTTTTTCTCTTCAAATGTATAAGTTAAATGTAGGCCACAAACGGAATGGGAACCCAGCCAAAAATGTAGGAAAGTGTAGTGGGAACAGACATCAGTTCATTCATACAACTGGTAGGGCATCTAGTACCTTTGCCTGTTGATATCGTGTCCCATGTCTCATGCTTATATTCCATGTCTTATTTCTGTTATTGCAATGTGCCTCTTTGTTGCAAGTTTTTCCCTGCTATCTCCCTGTACCTCACCTCCTCCCTTCTCTCTGTGCCTGCCATTTTACATACATGCTGTTACTCTTAACATTTCCCTTCAAACCCTGGCCAAAAAAAAATCTTTTCACCTACAGGTTGTGTAGAATTACAAGGATTCAGCCTGGAAATGAGCCTCATCTGGATTTTGCAGTGGACTTGAAGCTATCTGATAGATATCAAGTTGAAGTTGGTCAAAAACAAACCACCATAGCCATACTGTCTCATGATACTCATATTTTAGCATAGGTATTAACTCAGAATAGTTGAAGACAGCCTATAATGTCCTAAAGCCATACAATGTCCGTTGATAAGTACACCATGTGAGATGCTAAACAGAGATGCAAATGATTCGTGATATTCAAATCATAATCCAAAAAAATTTAATCAAATGAAATTAAATTCACCATGAATAAAACAAAACATGACAATAATCTAAAACAGAACAAATCAGAGAATAACAAGGGAATTCTTCAGAGCAGGAATTTGGAAATAATCACTAACTACAAGTCAAGCAGAATTATTCACACTGTACAAAAAAAAGTTTTTTCTTTCTCTGACTAGAAAGACACTTCAATACTATAATAGTAGTATAGTATAAAACCTACAAAAAATCTCACCAAAGCTCGAATGAAACACTGTTTTATTGAGACACAATCTATGAACACTTAAAAAGGATGAATCACTACAACAGAAAAAGTTTTTTTTTTTGTATTAGTATTATAGTATAATTGTAATTAATATTATGCTGAACTTGATGGTTGTTTTATGTCTTTCTTCAGCCTTATGGACTACAGCAGGCATGAGCAACCTTTGGCACTCCAGCTGTGGTGAAACTATGACTCCCAGCATACTTGGAATAACTATAGAAACATATGGAGCATGCTGGGATTCGTAGTTTTCCAAAAGCTGGACTGCCGGAGGTATCTGACCCTTGGACTATATTATACTACCATGCAATCTTAATCAACAGTAACGACCTAGTGTGCCCGTTCACTAAAAAGTGACATGCTACAGGATTAGAGAGTTCTTGAACAGCAAGGAGCTGTACCTGCTGCTCAAAAAGTTCCCCCTGCTGCTTTATTGCCAGGGCCGGATATACACAGTAGCTACCTCTGCACTTGCGGCTCTACTCGGAGCAGTGCAAGTGTGATATTGTCAGAAACAGGAGAGATGTCCAGCCCTGTCAATCAAGCAGAGGGGTGGGCGCCTCTTGACCAGTAGAGACAACCGCTCACTGCTTGTGAGCTCTTTTTGATGAATGAATTGATTCACTCATCTCGATTCAGGACCATCAAATGGAAATGAACAGAAGGGTAGAATATGAACAGCATTAAGTAGTTAATACCTTCTTTTTCTCCTGCTCTGTAGAAATTATGCAAATGTATAATGTTAGTTATTCATTTATTTACATGAAAAATAGAAAAGTGACCCTAAAAAAACACCTATCGCAGTAGAAGGAGAGAGAGAGAAGGAGAAAAAAACCTAAAGGGGTTGTCCAGGAATTTTACTATTGATAGCCTATACTCAGTATAGACCATCAATATCTGATCGACAGTAAGCGTCAGCTACCTGCTTCATCATTCCTCTGTCATCCGTGGTTCAACAAAGGCAGGAGTGATGCAGTGGGGTAGGTTAGAATTAAAACTGGAGGCAAAAAGGAGCATCACTCTGTGGCGAGCATTTAAAGGGGTTCTCCAGGAATTAAAAAAAATGAAAATGCTTAAATATTATTTTATAATAAATATATTCACAAATACCTTTCATTACTTAGAATGGCTTCTTTTTTTTTTTTTTAAGCAAATCTTTATTATCATTGTGCCATATTGAATCGAAAGATACATATCAGTTATAATAAACATGGATCATGTAACACATCTCGTGTACATCGTTAATTATTACAATCATATGCAGTGAAATAAGGTGCTGACACAACAATTTTTTATTGTTTACACCCTCCCCCCCAACCCACCCCTCTTCCTCTAACCCTATAACAAAACCTCTCTGGATATCCCTTATCTCCTAACAAGCCCCCTTCTGCAATACATCCTAGACTTGTGGTGTAATACAACTCCTAACTCCCCTCAGCAGTTTAACATCGCCCCAGCTTCAACTTGCCTAACTGACCCTTAAGGTCTTCTTGTAAATACCATGCTGTCAGCTGGAAAGGTTCCATTATGGTAACATACTCTGATTCCTGTATGTATTTTAAAATGAATTTTTTCCAAGTCCTGTATAATTTTTTCCCTAGAATTTCTTTTTTAGTTAGAGCGTCAAGCCATTCTAAATGGAAAGTATGACACAGTTGTCTTAGTAATACCTCTACAGTCAGGACGTCTGACTCTAACCACTTCGATAGCAAACACTGTTTAGCTCCCAGCACCACTATCACTGTGAGACCCATCTCCTTCCCTTTCCCATCTCCTACGGTTCCCCCCGTACTATCAGCGTGGAAAATAACCATAGTTGGTGACAGCTCTTTCTGGTAATTGCTGGTCCCTCTCAAGATTTGGTCTACCGGACGCCAAAATTCCTCTAATCTTGGGCAGTTCCACAGACCATGGAGAAGGTCAGTTTTTGGCGTAGAACACTTAGGGCAGGCAGTAATTCTATCAGGTTTTGTCGCTGTTACTGGCAGGTCTAATCCATACACCGCGTGATGGATGATCTTAAAATGTGTTTCTCTCATCCTCTCATTTAACACCACTCTATTCAAGGCGATAATACCTGCTCAGACAACAGGCTGAATATCCTTAACGTCCAATTGGACGCCCCATCTCTTGAAATGGCTTGTTTTGTCTGAGGAGCAATCATTAGGAGAAATAAAATGGCCGTCGTCCTATCAGTTCACACAAAACCTGTCCTAATCACACAGGAGGACAAGTTACTTCACCACAATGAGCCATATTGCTGCCTCATCCTCCTCTGTGCTCTGCTTGTCAGGAATCATGATCCAGAATACAGGTGAATCTCTGTGGGAATGGAGATGATGAGGAGACATGAGAGGAGGGTGAGGTGTGGCTAATGAGCAGCAGCACTTGTTTACAGTCTCCATTACCACAGTCTGTCCTGCCCTTCCTCTCTGTAATTCATGTCTCCTCATGAACTAAATTCCCCAGAGATTCAGCTAAAGTTCTTATCATCTGTATTCAGGATCATAATCTCTGACAAGTAGAAAGGAGGAGGAGGCAGCTCTTTACCTCAGTGTTGTTTAGTAACTTGTCCCCATGTGTGATCAGGACAGGTTTTGTGTGAACTAAAGGGACAACGGCCTTTTTGTTTCCCCTGATGATTGTTTCATAGACAAAATGAGACATTCTAACTAATGAAAGGTATTTGAGAATATATTTATAATAAAGTAATATTTAAGTATTTTCATTTTCTTAATTCCCAGAGAACCCCTTTAAGGGGATATCACACTGTGTGGGGGGCACCACGGGATCATCCTGCTGTGAGGGAGGGTACATCGGGACATCCATACTGTGTAGTGGGCACTAAGGAGTATATACTAAAAGGGGTCACTGAGGGGGCATCCTACTGCAGTGGTGGAACTTAGAGGGCAACATGCTGTGTCAGGGACACTGAAGGGATCACCATGCTATAAGGAGGGAACTTAGGGGACATGCAACTGTGAGGGGGCACTTAGGGGTCATCCTACAGTGAGGGGGCATGTAGGGTAATCATACTGAATGGTAGTAACTAAGGAGGCATCTTACTGTGTTGGGGTCCCTAAGGGGACATAATACAGTGTGGAGTGGTACTAAGGGATAAAAATACTGTGGGGGCACTAAAGATGCATTAAGAATGTCTGGGGGCACTAATGGGCATCATTACTGTCTGAGGGAGGCACTAAGTGAGGAGGCACTAAGGGGCACCATTGATGGGGGGCACGGAGGAGATTGGGTGCAATTTGAATTGTGGCTTATTGTAAAAAAAAATGTTGCACTGTACTAAAGACCACTGGTGTCTCTCTGTACCTTTTTTCGCCTTGGACATTCACCCAATGTATATCCAGGTATGTGGACCTGGACAACCATTTGAAATCCTATAAATCTGGTCCATAGGTGAGCAGTATTAGAACAGGAGCTATTCTTGTTACTATTTTTATTGGGCTTGATTTCCTATTGAAAAAAATATTTTCAGACAATTTGTAGACCAGTACATCTCTAAAATTGAGATTGAGATGCCTAGCAAGAAAATGATATTTTGCCATACAGATAGTACACACAGATTATAACAATTTTTGGAGACTACCATATCAACAGCCTAGGAGCAACATCAAATGAGAAGAAGTAAAGTTACCAGAGCGACACACAATCTGGCACCGTCAAATCCAAGAATTATCTATTCGATTAAAGTATTATTCTATGTGTAATTTATCTGTTTATCTGGAGCCTGTATTACCTATTTATCTGGAGAAATGGACACTATATACACTGTTCATCGAAATGCAGTATGACTTATCGCATCTGGATGCTGTATGCATTATTGATCTAGACGCTATGATCAATACATATCCAGATGCTGTATACTATTATCTCGCCACTGTTTAATAGAGTACAATGCAGTGGTCACAGGCATAGAGATTTGCCTTATGACAAAACAGTATTGAGCCTCTGTAGAGAAAATGTTTTGCCTGCCTTTTAGTTCTTTTCTGATCTTGAATTATCTGCGGCACAATAAACATAAGGGGATCTAAATTTAAATTGTAAGAATCAGCATAACGAGCGCCATTCAGCACCATGCCAAGTAAATTGAATCAGTATAGGAATTTTAAAGCTCTCAACACCTTTCTGAAAACAGAGCTATATTCTGCTAAACTTCTAGTCGTCAAGAGAAAGTTATTGTCCCTTCCATCATGAAAAAAGCCACCTAAGGAGAAGACCAATGAATCAAATACCTGCCACTAAAAAGACATTTCGGCTGAAATCATGCAGTTTTTGTATCCAAGAGTGTCTGGCGCAAAAATTGCACTGAAAACCGCCACAGAAGCTGCATGACTGATTTCAGGCTTGTGCTACTCACATAGCCAAATGGCCAGATGTTGTCACCATCATCAGACTGCAAGCAAATATACACATGTAGTATCAAAAGCATGTGCAAGAACACAAAAATCTTGATTGATACAGTGTCTTTCACCTGCAAAATCCTCTTCTTCTCCCATCATCTACTGACAAGATAGCAAACTGTGTGACATCACAACAAGGGATGGGCGAATCATCTTCAATGGTACATGCAAAGTCGATTGGCAAAAAACGTTGTTGTAATACTGTACAGAGTTCCCGCTCAGTACAGTATTAGAATGTATTGGCTCCAATGAGCCAAAATTCTTACTTCGCGAAATTGCACGAGACTTTGTGTAATAACTTTAGAATTAATTATTACTGTAAAAAACCCTGGTACCAAACTCGGGTTTAGTTACAAGATACCACTAGGAACCGAACCCGAGTGTGGTTCCAAAGGTTTTTACAGTAATAATTAATTCCTGAAGTTATTACACAAAGTTTTGCGCGACTTCACGAAGTAATAACTTTGGCTCAAGAGGTATGACATAGGACGTGAGGGCGTGCCACGCCCCGCCCCCGTACCTCCGCTCCTAGCTCCACCGCACCTCTCTGAGCGTCTGTGAAACGCCATATGCCGGACGAGGGGAGGAAGAGGCCACCGCATAGCTCTCTGTCCTCATAGGCAGGTTTGTTTGACTGCCTCGATGGCTTTTAATTGCTGCTGTAGCCCGATGCCGTGCAGGTGACGTCCTGCTTTCTGCTCTGTATGGCCGGACGATAGCTGATGATTGGGGCAAGTCTGGTTTGTGGATGTGAAGCCCCCTTCGTCTGACGCTCTTTCCAGCTCCCTGTCCTTTGGCTCAGTAAGCAGCTCTAGGAGGCTGAAAATCGGTGGACTCTGAGGCGCCTGATTAGTGGCTGTGGAGGTCCGTTTACAGGTATGGGCATATAACTGCATTTACTGGTGCCCTCTGTGCTCTCGGGTGGCGTTAATTGTTGCGGATTTGAGGACACAGATTTAGCGTCTATTGGACCTCTCTTTATCACCATCGGTGTCGGTATGTGTGGCAGGTGCGGGTTCTAAGGGTTTCCTTGGGCCCTGAGTTTGTTGGAGGGCTGGGCCGAAGGGCTGAAGGGTGCACTTGGTGGGAGCAGGAGTACCCCCCGCCCGGCCACAGCCGTATATCGACGCTATCTTCACTGGTTTGGTTGTGCATCTAACACACTAACTCGTTCTCTGCATTACCCCAGATGGGGAAGAAGATTGGATCCCTGTGAGAGAGGGAGTAAGGGAGAAAACATTTGTGTTTGTTTGGGTTACTCTGAACTGCATTGAATTTAACTGTATATATTGTCCGAACTTTCCAGGCCCATTTGGCAGCCTTCATGCTGTCCCCTGTGTTGAATACTGGAGAAAAGGGCTGAAGACTGGTGAGATCTGCAGGGGTCCCCCCTGTTTTAATGTTGGATGTATGACCCCTAGCGTTTCAGCTATCTAACCTTAAACATACCATATTTACTAACAAAGACTTACTAACAAAGCCTAACGTATATTAACTTGGACTGATTGGTGTGTTTATATATCCGCTACAATAATATTTAATCCCTAACCCAGTTCATTCTCCATTATTTCCGCTACATTAGTTTTTTTTAATTATGTTCTGAAATTATGCTTATGCTGTTTGGTATTTTGATTCATTGATCTACTTTAGTTTCGGAAATCAGGGGGGGGGGGGGGGGGTCCCTTGAAAGGAGGCCCTGGGAGTAGCCCTCAAGCACGCGTAGATACATTTTTGAGGTTCCCGACCCCCAAAACTAGGGGTGGATACCAAAAAGCCGTAGCCCACCTTGAGGCGGCAGGAAATAAGCCTACCGCTTCAATGTTGGTTTCTACCGAAGCTGGGGAGGTTGATAGGGAAGGTCTCGATAGTGAACATGACTAACAGCACTGTATCTCAATTAACAACCACAATGCCAAGCATTACAGGGGGACATTACCATAATTAGGGACGAAATCACAAAACTCAGAGTAAAAGTGAAAGATTTGGAGTTGGAGATGGGGGAGGTAAAAAAAGGAGTTGGGTTTAACAAAAAAACGAATTGATAGATCTGGAGGATAGATCTCGGAGGAATAATATAAGATTGGTAGGGTTCCCTGAGGGGGTGGAACAAGAGAATCCAGTGGACTTTGTGCAAAAGTGGCTGGTGCAAACCTTGGGAGCGGATTATGATCTCTCTACGTTTTGTGTAGAACTAGCCCATAGAATCCCCCTGAGGAAGCCCCTTCCCAGGTGCACCCCCTAGAGCTTTAATAGCTAGACTGGTTTGCCCCAAGGATCGGGATTGGGTACTCAGATGTAAAAGAGAACTCCATAAAATTGGTTTTTATGGGAATGACATCCAAATATACCCAGATTTTTGCCGTGAGACACAAAACTAAAGGCGGTCCTTCTCTGACGTTAAAAAAAAGATTAATTCAGTCACATATAAAATATGCAATGTTGTATCTGGCTAAACTCAGGGTGGTCTATAATGACTCTGTGCATTTTTTTCCCACACCTACGGAGGCTACACAGTGGCTTGATTTCGCCGCTCTGCAGCCTCTGTCGGGATTTCTTATTTTTTGAGTATGTACGCATTTTTATATGTTGGTTATATGGTGGTGTGGAGGGAGGAGTGGGGTTGGACCGGGAGTGGGGTTGGCGAAGTGGAAGAGGCTGATGGGGATAATTTTCTCTGTGAGTCAAAGGGTGGGTTGGGGTAGTGGTTATCGGTGGGGGGTGGGTATTGGGGTTTGGGAGGGGATGGGGGGTTGGCTGCTGTCGCTGGGCCTAGGGGGCTCCTCTTCTCCCTCCTGCCGGTCTACGGAGCATTTTGGCTTGGGATAGTTTAGAATGATGCGTAGGGTTCTGTGTTGGAATGTGCGAGGTTTGGGGGATAGAGTGAAAAGGACAGTGGTCTTTGATGTTATGGCTCGGCACCTCCCGGCAATTGTGGCCTTATTGGAGACGCATGCAACGGTTGAGAAGCTCCCCTAATTAAAGAGGCGATGGGCGAAATTGGAGTACCACTCATACCTGTCATCATACTCGAGGGGTGTGAGTGTGTATATTCATCATGGGGTTAATTTTCAGCCGTTGGATGTTAAAGTGGAAAGGGAGGGCCGATTTGTGTTTCTTTATGGTCAGTGGAGTGGACAGGAGACTATTTTAGCTTTCGCTTATGTGCCTCCTCCTTTTGCCTCCACTGCTCTATCTTTGCTGTCTTCATTTATTTGCAGTAAACCCCCGTGCCAGTTATTACTGGTAGGTGACTTTAATTTGGTATTGGATCCGAGACTGGAGAGGATATCTCTTTCCCCTGAGCAGAGGCATTCTCGGTCTCTCCTGTGTAGTATTACCCAGGAACTTGCATGGGTTGACGTCTGGCGTCATTTGTATGGAGAAAAAAAGAGTCTACTCCTGCTTTGGCGGACATATAGGTCAATGTCAAGAATTGACTTAGCGTTTGCAAACGAGGCTATGTCTGACCAAGTGGTGAAGATGAAATACGAACTGCATAGCATCTCTGACCATTCTCCGGCATTGCTTCTGCTCAGTGGAGTGGGGGTAAATACTATAGGTAAACCCCTATTGGTTGGAGGTCATTGGTGAGTGGGATTTAATTAATGGGGAGATTCTTGAATTCTGGCATCGAAATGAGGGCTCCACCCACATTCACTTTGTATGGGACGCTTTGAAGGCCTATATTAGAGGCCTTTATTGAGCTAAAATAAAAAGACAACGAGCTGAGTTTTATAAGCAGGAAAATGCATTGAGGGAGACAGTTAGGAAGGTGCAGGGGGCGTTGACGAAGCATGGCACGGATGCATTACGTCTAGAATTGAAAGAAGCTAATCAACAATATAGGACTTTTATGGTAAACAAGGCCCAACATAAACTTTTTTTTCAAGGACAGAGACATTTTAGTGAGGAGGGGAAAACAGGGAAATTGTTAGCCGCACTGGTCGCAAATCAAAGGGGGGGACTAAAATTAGGCACATTAGGAATACTCGGGGTCAGATAGTTAAGGATCCAGAGCAGATTAGACAGGAATTTGCCGAGTATTACTCGGATATAGATAGATCTGAAACGGTATGTAGCTCTTCAAAAATCAACGATTATTTGGATCAACTAGAAATTCCCTTTCTCTCGCCTCAGGAAACTAGAATGCTTGACCATCCAATACGACAGGCAGAGTTAGAGGATGCCCTTTGCTCGGTTAAATATAACTCCTCCCCTGGGGCGGATGGTTTGCCATTTGAACTCTACAGGTACCATGCTAAGGTACTTCTCCCTATTCTGCTGCAGGTTCTAAATGAATCATATAGATATGGATCTCTCCCTCCATCTTTCAGGGAGGCAAATATCACCTTTATCTTAAAAAAAGATAAGGATGGTAGTGAGGTTGGGTCTTATAGGCCCATATCACTCCTTAATACAGACTATAAGATCTTTGCTAAATCTTTAGCAAACCGTCTTAAACGAGTAATTGCAACCCTGGTTCATACTAATCAAACAGGATTTATTCCCGGGAGACAGATTCAGGCGAATCTCTATGGGGTGTATTTGAACCTGTCGGTAGGGGCGGGACCGGACCACTCCATCTTGTCTTTGGATGCTGCTAAAGCGTTCGACAGGGTGGAGTGGTCCTTCCTGTGGCGAACTATGGCACATTTTCGATTGGGGTCTGCGTTTATCGCTATGACTAAACTGTTATATACCCAACTAATAGCCCGAATTAGTATTGATGGAGTTAATTCCTCTATTATTGAGCTTCCACGCAGTACGAGACAGGGTTGTCTGCTCTCTCCCCTTCTATTTGCGCTATTTATGGAGCCGTTGGCTTGTAGGAGCCGTTTGAATGGTCAGATTCGGGGCTTCGGGGTAGCGGGAGAGAGTGATAAAATTAGGCTCTATGCAGACGATGTTATCCTCTTTCTGGATCAGGGCTGGAAAGCCATCCCCTATGTTATGCAGGTTATAGAGGAGTTTAGTCTGCTTTCTGGTTACTTAATCAACTGGGATAAGTCCTCACTCCTCCCTCTAAATCGAAATGCTCCCGAGGGGGGCTCCTGGGTCCGGATACTGCCTTTGGATGACTCTCTGGACTATCTGGGGATAAAGATAGGTGTCCCTATAGGGAGATTTCACAAGCTAAATCTCTCCCCGGTAATAGATAAAGTAAAGGGGAAAATCAGAGCCTGGAAAAAATTGCTATTATCGCAATCCGATCGATTGGCATTAGTTAAAATGATTATATTACCTCTGGTGGTATATCCGATCTGTGCCTCCCCCATCTGGATAGAGGATGCTTTCTTTTATAGACTGGAAGCCTTAATAAACGATCTAATCTGTGGGAGAAAGAGGGTCCGTATAAAGCAGAGGTATTTGTGGTTGGCCGAGTCAGAGGGGGGATTATCACTTCCTTTCTTCCAAGGGTACTTTTTTTCTGTGCAGCTATAAAGGTGCTGTAATTTTAGAGAGAATGCACTTTGGCAATATTTAGTTAGGGTAACTGGTAGGTCACTTGATAATATTTTTTTGCACTTAGAAACAGCACAGTTTGGTGAGTTGGACACTAGTTGTTTAATCCCAAGAACTCTGCAGAGGGTCTGGGATAGATTGAAAGCGATTTTGCAGGAGCCACATGTGCTTAATTTTACCCCGCTGTGGGAGGATCAGAATTTACCAGAATTTTTTTTAATTAACTGATCACATTTATTGGACTCGTAGGGGTATCACTAGAGTGGAACATCTGTTTGTTGCCGATCGTTTTAAAGCTTTAGGGGACTTTAATTTCACTAACATTTCGTTTTTAGATCAATTTATGTATGCACGCTTAAAACATGCCTGCGAAGCTACACTAAATAAAACATATATGATTACCCAACAACACTTATTTTTTGACTACTGTTTTTTACACTTAGGGAAAAAGATTAAAATGGCACAGATTTATTTGAAAATGCGAGCTTCACTGTCTACGCTGATTTCTTTTAAAAGTACACTTAAATGGGAGCGGGAACTGAGAACTCCCCCCCTCCCCTGGCTACAGATTTTTCAAAATACGAAAAAGGTAATATCTCTAACCAGTTATAGATTGATCCAGTTTAAAATTTTGCATAGGTTATACTATACACCGCAAATGGACTGATCCCCTGAATGGGACCAAAGGGAATAAAACTTAACATTTAATCATAGTTAATTTAGAATAAGTGGCACGAAAAAGGACAATCACAAAACACATAAATGGACAATTGATCTCGACAAGGGGCCAGCACAACACGACGGGCTGGGTCCTTTCACCAACCTTAAAGTAAAAAGCAACAAAATGCCACCAGTATCTGCCGATCCATCCTGTATTGATGTGTTTTTAGAACTAGTTTCACATCAGGTCGAGGAACTTAGACCTTCACATTGCTCTAATGTTGACCGTGCCCAGGCCACCGTGATCTCTGACCTTGAGAATGACCGCTCCATTGTAATTAAACCCTCGGACAAGGGGGGTAACATGGTGGTCATGGATCAGAGCCAATACAGCGCAATGTGTGAATCCCTTTTGGGCGATCCCTCTACTTATGAGGTGTTACCTCGTGATCCATCTAACGAATTTAGGTCAGAACTAAAAACCATCCTAGAGGAGGCCAAATTGGCACACATCATCTCTGATGAAGAGTTCAAGTTTCTGTTTCCCCCGTGGGACGACCTATAGTTTCAGGGGTAGGTAATCTTTGTCAAAACGCGGGCATATACGTGGACAAAATTCTGGCTCTATTTGAGACTACCCTTCCCTCCTACACCCGCGACACGACAGACCTCCTGAAGCGGTTGGAGGGCATCTATACTGAGGCAAACAGTCTACTTGCCAGTATAGATGTGGAGGCACTGTACTCTAGTATCCCCCACTCCTTGGGTCTTAAGGCTGTTGAACATTTCCTGAGCAGCCGAGGTCGCCAGTATTGCGCCCACAGTCTCTTCATCCTCCGTCTGTTGGAGTTCATGCTCACCCATAATGTGTTCTCCTTCAGCGGCAGGGTCTACCACCAGCTCAGGGGCACCGCGATGGGGAGTCCCTGTGCCCCGTCGTACCCACCTGGGCTGGTGGGAGGAGACCCTGGTATTCACGGACGCTGGATCCGCTCTCCTGGATCCCGTGGGACTGTGGGCGCGATACATCGATGACATCTTCATCATCTGGAATGGTGATGACGTCTCGTTCTGCTCCCTAGTGAAGGCCCTGAATGTAAACAATATAGGTCTCTGTTTCACCAGTGAAAAAAACATTGCCCACTTGCCGTTCCCAGACGTCCTTATCTCCAAAACAGAGGAGCGTGAGCTGACCACGACGGTTTACAGGAAACCTACCTCGACAAATAATCTACTTAAGTGGGAGAGTAGTCATCCGCTCCCACTTAAGAAAGGTATCCCAAAAGGTCAGTACCTCCGTCTTAGGAGAAATTGCTCCTCTAAAAAAGAGTACATTAAACAGGCTGCTGACTTGCGACTAAAATTCATTCAGCGAGGATACCCTGACAAGGTGTTGCGACAAGCCTTCAGAGCAGCACTTCAGGTAGACCGTACAGATCTTTTAATTCCTAAGTCTAACCAGGCACAGACAGGGAATCTCATTCGCCTAGTCAGCACTTTTGATCGTGCAGCACCTGAGGTTCGCAAAATCATACGTAACAACTGGGGTGTCCTACTGATGGATCCAGATCTTAGAGAGGTTCTGGGACAATGCCCCAAAATTACTTATCGCAGAGGACGTAATCTCCGCGATAGATTTGTCACGACTGTGACTGATCCAGACAGGTCTGGGAGGAGAAGGTCGCAGCGACTTGCTACTAGCGATAACTTGTGAGTTTGCTCCGTGGTTCAGGGTATGTCATCTGGGTTTTGCCTTGTGAACCTTTTTGTCCTGACTGGGAGTTTGTAGGCATCCTTCTCAGGTGAGTCCTGTCTGCCACTCCCAGCTACTATATTAGTTTCAGTTTCACTTGCAGTCATTGGCAGATATAGTCCTTACTTCCAGTGCTACTCTGACCTTGGAAGGAGATCGTTTGATGGTGTTGCTGTGGAGCTCTTGTCCGGCGTGGACTGTCGTGTTTGGGATCGCCTTCTCTGCTCGTGACTGGATAAGTCTATCTCTGCTGTTGTTTGTTTGTTGCTGTCTTCCCCTTTTGTTTTCCTAGACGTGAGTGATGGTGACTAGCGCTCCCATCGGCCTTTCCCCAGTCCAGTCTTGTTAGGGCGACTGAGGGTTTAGGCATCCTGCTCGCCGCACGGGTTCACACCCCGTCTAGGGTATCAGGGCAGACAGGTGCCAGCTTAGGGTTAGTCAGGGGTGGCCATTCTATTTCCCATCCGTAGATAAGGGTCCCCCTTCCCCTCCGTCTGGTGCGACACGACTGCTGCTGGGATAGCGGTCGTGACAGTATATCTGGCCTTTTAAAAAAAAAAAAAAAGGGACATTTCTTTTTTTATTTTTTTCCTGCTTGCTGTTTTGCTTTCTATTTTGTCTGTTCCACTATGGATCCGGTTTCGGTTTTGTCGAAACAATTACAGGGGTTATCCCTTGAAGTGGCAGGATTAAAAGCAACAGTGCTACAGCAGCAATCCTTGGGTTCCACCGTTGCTACGGGAAACCAAGGTACTCCTGAGCCAAAAGTGGCTTTACCTGATAGGTTCTCAGGAGGGAGAGACCAATTTGTAACCTTCAGAGAAGCTTGCAAATTGTTCTTCAGGTTACGCCCTAGATCCTCCGGCGGTGAGGAACAACGGGTGGGCATTGTATTTTCTCTCCTGCAAGGAGATCCGCAGGCTTGGGCTTTCTCCCTACCATCAGACTCTCCGGCCTTACGATCAGTGGAGGAGTTTTTTGAAGCCCTGGGTCTCGTATATGATGACCCGGACAGGGTCTCACTGGCTGAGTCTAAGCTACGTAGACTTCGGCAAGAGAACCGGTCTGCTGAACTATATTGTTCCGAATTCCGTAGGTGGGCTACTGATACGTTATGGAACGACTCGGCCCTTAGGAGTCAGTTCTGTCAGGGGTTGTCTGAAAAATTAAAAGACGCGCTGGCAGTATACGAGGTCCCTGGGTCTCTTGAGGCTGCTATGTCTCTGTCCATAAGAATCGACAGACGACTCAGGGAGAGACTATTAAATTTTACGGAGGCCTCTATAGGGTAGGGATCGGTCTGTTATGGTCCAGTCGAACCAATGCAAATAGGGGGCGCCACTAGACGGGTGAATCCTCCTAAGTTCCGCCGTAGGTCAGAGGTTTGTTTTTGTTGTGGGGGGAGGGGTCATTTTGTAAAGGTTTGTCCCTCAGAACCCAAGAGACCACAAACAAAGGAGCCGCCGGAAAACTAGAGTCCCCAGATTGTGCGGAGGAGAACAGTCTGGGCGTATTCGTTTCCTCCATACGCATGTCTCAGTTTTTGTTGTCCGCTACCGTTGAGGCGGGCAATAAATCTGAGATCTGTTCCGTCTTTTTGGACAGTGGGGCGGGGGTCAACTTGGTGGATTCACGGTTTGCTCAGGCTCTGGGTTTTACTCCGGAACCGGTATGCAGAACTATTCCTGTTTTTGCCATCGACTCCTCCCCTCTTACTCAGAGAGAGTTAACTCAGATCATCCATAATATCCATCTGCAGGTAGGGGACCTCCATAAAGAGCATATCTCTTGTTATGTCCTGGACGGTCTTCCAGGCTCCTATGGTATTGGGGCTTCCCTGGCTGGTGACTCACAATCCAGTGGTGGATTGGCAGGCTGGGGAGATTGTGGAGTGGAGTGAACATTGTAAGGACAACTGCTTGAGTAGTAGGTGCTCTACACTCTCTGTAACATCTTTACCTGCCTTTCTGTCAGATTTTATGGATGTGTTCTCTGAGAAGGGTTGTCAGGGGTTACCACCTCATCGTCCATATGATTGCCCGATTAATCTATTACCTGGGGCAAAACTACCTAAAACCCGGTTATACAGTCTTTCCGGCCCGGAGAGGAAGGCTATGAAAGATTATATTTCGGAGAGTTTGGCTAAGGGACACATCAGACCCTCTTCTTCACCTGTGGCTGCAGGGTTCTTTTTCGTTAAAAAGAAAGATGGGGGCCTACGTCCTTGCCTGGATTTCCGGGAATTAAACCGGATAACTATCCGAGATCCCTATCCTCTTACTCTCATTCCCGACCTCTTTAATCAGGTTGCTGGTGCTAAATGGTTCTCCAAAATGGATCTTAGAGGAGCCTATAACCTGGTTCGCATCAAAGAGGGGGATGAGTGGAAGACGGCTTTTAATACTCCGGAAGGGCATTATGAAAATCTGGTCATGCCATTTGGTCTTACTAATGCGCCTGCGGTATTCCAACATTTTTTCAACGATATTTTTAGTCACCTTATCGGGAGATTTGTTGTGATATATCTTGATGACATCCTGGTCTATTCCCCGGATCTGGATACTCATAAGATCCATGTGAGACTAGTGCTGCAGATATTAAGGGCCAACAAATTGTTTGCTAAGTTAGAAAAATGTGTGTTCGCCGTAAAAGAACTGCTATTTCTGGGGTATGTGTTGTCAGATTCAGGTTTCCGCATGGATCCAGAGAAAGTCCGGGCGATTATAGACTGGGATCTGCCTGAGAACCTGAAGGCATTGCAACGCTTCCTGGGGTTTGCCAATTTTTATAGAAAGTTTATAAAGAACTATTCCTTGGTGGTCAAACCACTGACGGACATGACCCGAAAGGGATCCGATTTTTCCAAATGGTCACATGCAGCCAAAACTGCCTTTGCATCTCTGAAGGAGAGATTCACCTCGGCCCCTATTCTCGTACAGCCAGATGTCTCGCTTCCTTTTATTGTAGAGGTTGACGCATCAGAGGTGGGGGTGGGAGCGGTACTATCTCAGGGCCCGTCCTCTGGTGAATGGCGTCCGTGTGCTTTCTTTTCGAAGAAATTGTCTACTGCAGAAAGGAACTATGATATTGGCAACAGGGAACTTTTGGCTATTAAGTTGGCTTTTGAAGAGTGGCGTAATTTTTTGGAGGGGGCGGTTCATCCCGTCACGGTAATTACTGATCACAAAAACTTATTATATCTGGAGTCTGCTAAACGTCTCACCCCTAGACAGGCTCGGTGGTCGTTATTTTTTACTAGGTTTAATTTTGTAATAACCTATCGCCCGGGGGCAAAAAATACTAAGGCGGATGCATTGTCTCGAAGTTTTCCTGGAGGGGGTGATGTTGAGGTACCAGAGCCCATTTTGCAAAAGGGGGTGGTGGTCTCTGCATTACACTCAGGTTTGGAGGGGAGGGTGTTGGAAGCTCAGGGGGACGCCCCGGCCTCCTGCCCCTCGGGTAAACTGTTTGTGCCAGAAAATTTACGACTGGAGATACTAAAAGAACACCATAACTCCACACTGGCAGGACACCCAGGTAGTAGGGCAACCTCTGAGTTAGTGTCTCGTCGGTTCTGGTGGCCTAAATGGCGCCAGGAGGTGTTGAATTTTGTGTCTGCATGTGCTACCTGTGCTCGTTCTAAGGTAGATCATACTCATCCGGCAGGGCGTCTTTTACCTCTGGCCATCCCCAACAGGCCTTGGACGCACCTGTCAATGGATTTCATTACGGATCTACCAGTATCAGCGGGGAAGACTGTTATTCTTGTAGTTGTTGACAGATTCAGTAAAATGGTGCACTTTATTGCTCTTGCCGCATTGCCTAATCCTAACACACTGGCTCAGGTTTTTATTGACCACATCGTGAAGCTTCACGGGGTCCCTTCCGATATTGTTTCGGATCGTGGTACCCAATTCGTTTCTAAATTTTGGAAAGCTTTTTGTTCTCGTTTAGGGGTTCATCTGTCGTTTTCTTCATCTTTCCATCCGCAGTCCAACGGTCAGACTGAACGTACCAATCAAAACCTAGAGACATATTTGAGATGCTTTGTTTCCGAAAATCAGGAGGAATGGTCATCTTATTTACCGTTAGCCGAGTTTGCCATTAATAATCGTCGTCAAGAATCCACCGATAAGTCACCATTTTTTGGTGCGTATGGTTTCCATCCTCAGTTTTGTACGTTTAGTGAGGGGGGGCCGTCTGGGATTCCCGAGGAGGAACGATTTGCGTCTTCACTTTCTTCAGTGTGGCAGAGTGTGCAAGAAAGTTTGAAGAGAATTGGTGGTAGATACAAACGTGCGGCTGATAGGAAGCGCTCTGAAGGTCCGGAACTTGGGGTGAATGACTTGGTGTGGTTGTCTACCAGAAATATCAAGTTGAAGGTTCCCTCGTGGAAATTAGGTCCGAGATTTATTGGTCCTTATAGGGTAATTAAGATCATTAACCCGGTGGCTTTTCGTCTGGAGCTACCTCAGACTCTAAGGATCCATAATGTCTTCCACAGATCTCTGCTTAAGAGATATGTAGAACCTCCGGAACCATTGCCACTACCGCCTCCACCGGTGGTTGTTGATGGCAGTCTTGAGTTTCAGGTAGAAAAGATTGTTGATTCACGATATGTTCGCCGCTCTCTTCAGTACCTGATGCACTGGAAAAGTTATGGTTCCGAAGAGAGAATGTGGGTTCCAGCATCAGAGATAAAAGCGGACAGACTCATTCGGGCTTTTCATAGCTCCCATCCGGAGAGGCCTGGTCTTGAGGGTCCAGGGGCCCCTCGTAGAAAGGGGGGTATTGTCACGACTGTGACTGATCCAGATAGGTCTGGACGGAGAAGGTCGCAGCGACTTGCTACTCGCGATAGCTTGTGAGTTTGCTCCGTGGTTCAGGGTATGTCATCTGGGTTTTGCCTTGTGAACCTTTTTGTCCTGACTGGGAGTTTGTAGGCATCCTTCTCAGGTGAGTCCTGTCTGCCACTCCCAGCTACTATATTAGTTTCAGTTTCACTTGCAGTCATTGCCAGATATAGTCCTTACTTCCAGTGCTATTCTGACCTTGGAAGGAGATCGTTTGATGGTGTTGCTGTGGAGCTCTTGTCCGGCGTGGACTGTCGTGTTTGGGATCGCCTTCTCTGCTCGTGACTGGATAAATCTATCTCTGCTGTTGTTTGTTTGTTGCTGTCTTCCCCTGTTGTTTTCCTAGACGTGAGTGATGGTGACTAGCGCTTCCATCGGCCTTTCCCCAGTCCAGTCTTGTTAGGGCGACTGAGGGTTTAGGCATCCTGCTCGCCGCACGGGTTCACACCACGTCTAGGGTATCAGGGCAGACAGGTGCCAGCTTAGGGTTAGTCAGGGGTGGCCATTCTATTTCCCATCCGTAGATAAGGGTCCCCCTTCCCCTCCGTCTGGTGCGACACGACTGCTGCTGGGATAGCGGTCGTGACATGAGATTGGTCTCAAGTGAATTCATACCACCTGTACCCTCTGGTTCTGCATGGCTACAGTCTAATATCAAAGGCTGTTACAGATGCAGTGGCTGCATTGCCTGCAGCCATCTGCAAACTGGTAAGACCTTCCGCAGTAATAACACTGGGAAGGTCTACACCATTAAACATTTCATCAATTGTAGGACCCGTGGGGTGATCTACCGCCTCGCCTGTGAATGCGGCAAAGAATATGTCGGCAAAACCATCCGCGAGTTTCGCAGGCGGGTGGGCGAGCACCTTAACGACATATCCAAGGGCAAGGATACACCAGTAGCCAACCACATCCAGAATCATCATAATGGCATTGCCCATGTGTCCGTCATGGGCATTGACAGAGTCTTCCCTCCACGTCGGGGGGGAGACTGGGACCGGGTGATCCTACAGCGGGAAACCCCCTGTATCTATTACCTAAAATCCATGACACCATTGGGCCTCAATGAACAGCTTAATTTTAGCTGTTTCCTGTGATCCCCTGATCACAGCTGTGCCACTTTTTTCTTTGGATCATGGCCCCTGCATTTACCCTTTACCCTTTGTCCACCTATTTCCGAGCCCCACCATCAGTCTTATTGTCCCTGTAACTAGGCCCGTTTGTCTGTGTTTCCAAGCACATAAGTAGCTCTGTGAGCTCAGCAATTCTATTTTTGCTGTATATTAGAGACCGCTGATACACTGGTCTCCTCTGCAGCGGTTGATTCTCCGTGACACCCTTCACGGCATCCCGTTGCTAGGTAGCCAGCCCGCCCCCAGGTTGTTTTATTTTGTGTCCCTCACTCTATCCTGCGTGTCACTCCGGCGGCGGCGGCAGGCGTTGGGTTCCATGTGTCTCCGCCCCTGACGTTTTGCATACCTCCATCTCTGCAGCTCCTGTGGCGTGACCTGGGTAAGCAGTTGCTAACAGCCCCATACTATATACCCTACGATTTGGGCCCCACAGTGACCATATTCCGTTTTTGTATAGCGCTCCAGTGTGCTACGGCAGCCCACTGGCATGCCAGCACTTGCGGTCTTTCTGTGAAGACAAGTGTGTTGTCAGGTCCCACTGGCCTGGCCACCGTACTTTGAGCTTTAATTGGTCCCACTGGTCCATTTTTTGTCGTTTTTAAGCCACTTTGGCTATAATGACCCAGCTCATAGCCCGTAGCCTGTGTGTTAAATGTAACATTTTTAGCCCACCTGGCTACCAGTATTGCTATTTTTACAGGCGTCTCTTTGCCTGTTACCCTGTAATTTTCACATCCCCTGATGAGTTCTTTCAACTGAAACGTGACATGTCGGGACATCTATAGGGCATACTAGGGATGCCGGTCCCCACCAGGGATAGGTATCCGGACGGGCTCGCTCCTTGCGGAGCAAGCACTCCGTATAGGTAGGCAGGGTCTACTAGCCCCTTCCCTCCTCCCAGGGACACACTAGGGACTCTGTTCCCAACCTTGCTTACCACCCAGCAATCCTCTGTACGATCATCCTCAACGCACGTTTTCCAGTGATCACCACCTCAAAGAATTGGAAGTTTCCCCTGATGTATCTTTGCCTTGGCACCGTCTGAAAAGACCTACCCATTCATCCATCAAGTTCATCTTGGGTGAGAACGTTCCTCTCTTACACTGGTTTCCTTTCCGTGCTCTTGTTTTTGGCCCACGCGGGCTTGTCCATTTATGTGTTTTGTGATTGTCCTTTTTCATGCCACTTATTCTAAATTATCTATGATCAAATATTACGTTTTATTCCCTTTGGTCCCATTCAGGGGATCAGTCCATTTGCATTTTGAAATTTTGGGAGTTTTTTGGTCAAGGCTTGAAGCTAGACCTTGTGCACATTTTTGTCTAAGTTTGCCAATAACAGAGGTCGTGAATTTCTTTGTCGAAAGTGTGGCAGCCCCAATGCTGGATATATCCATCTTTTATGGGAATGTCCCATGATAAAGCGGTTTTGGGAGCAGGTATTTACAGCACTTCAGGGGGGTTTCCCCCAATCTTGGGTACCGGATATGATTTCTGTAATTTTAGGTTCTTATATACCAAAAAACTTTAATTTTTCGGTGCATCAATTGATCTGGCTGAAGGGCTGTTTGATAGCAAAGGCTCTGATAGTTAAGAGAATGGGTTCCCCTATATTCCCCGCATTTGAGGAGTGGAGATGGATTATGTCCCAAATAATGTTGTATGAGGAGATTGAGAGGCGGAGAAGACAAGGTATGCGATACCCGTTTATCTCTAGCAGCGAGGTGGACTGACTATCTCGCTCTGCTGGGTGATGTACGTGGATGGGTACAAGGGGGGAGAATGGGGCTCGGGCTACCAGCGACGGCAGCCAAGGGTGGGGGGGGGGATATTTGGGACTAAAGGTATTAGGTTTGAGTTTTACAGAGCTGGGTGTAATGTTATGATTTGTGATGTTGTTAAAATGAGAGTAACATCTTTCTTTTAAGTGTATAAGTTAATTGTGTGTGTATTTTTGTTTGCTTCTCCAGCTGTGTATAAATGCTATGTTATATTATTGAAGAAAATAAAATATTTATTGGAAGTGAAAAAAAATATATAACTTTGGCTCATCGGAGCCAATATATTTTAATACTGTACGGAGCGGGAACTCCCTACAATATTACAACAAAGTTTTTTTGTGAATCAACTTCGGATGTTCCATCCAAGGTCGATTCGCTCATCCCTAATCACAACATATCCATGGGGATATACTAAGGAATTTAAATGGTAACTAACTTTTCAAACAAGTTCCTCTCAAAGGTCACTTTCGGTGAACTTGAACAAATCTGTAAATCACTTTGATTAAAAATGATGTTATCCAAAAATTCATGTTATCCATCCTAAAAGTAATCCCTCACGGGCAGGGCCCTCTCTCATTCTGTACCAGTTTGTAACTTATCTTGTTCATGCTTAGTGCAATTGTCTGTGTTATGTATGCATACCCCTTTTCATATGTACAGCGCTATGGAATGAATGGCGCTTTAATAATAAATAATAATAATGATAATAAAAACACTTCTAAAATCTCTGCCACTAGGGATCTCCCTTCTAGCAATTTTTGCTGCCTACTTAGGCTACTTTCACACTTGCGTTTTGGGCGGATTCGTCATGGATCTGCAAAAATGGATCCGTTGCAATAATACAACCGCATGCATCCGTCATGAATGGATCTGTTTGTATTATCTGTAACATAGCCAAGACAAATCCGTCATGAACTCCATTGAAAGTCAATGGGAGACGGATCCATTTTCTATTGTGCCCGATTGTGTCATATCCATCCCCATTGACTTACATTGTGTGCCAGGACGGATCCGTTTGGCTCAGTTTCGTCAAGCGGACAGCAAAATGCTGCAGGCAGCATTTTGGTGTCCGCCTCCAGAGCGGAATGGAGGCAAACTGATGCATTCTGAGCGGATCCTTTTCTATTCAGAATCCATTAGGGCAAAACTGATCCATTTTGGACCGCTTGTGAGAGCCCTGAACGGATCTCACACACAGAAAGCCAAAACGCGAGTGTAAAAGTAGCCTTACCGTTACTAGGTGAATCCTCTCCTGTCTAGCGGATGAAACACCAGACAAAATACATTACCTATTTTGCCTATAGTGTGCAAAGAATCCATCCCTAATTCCAGACTAAATGCCCCTTTACCCTGTTCAGACAGATTATCAGTAATAAGAGTTCGTAGGAACGCTCATTAACGATAATCTACCAGTGTAAAGATGCCACCAATTACCTGATAACCGAGCAAAAAGCTTGTTCATTGGTAATAAGATCGTTGGTGTGGACACCTAAAGCATTGTTTGCCAGCAGCAGGTTGTGCCGTCCAAACAGCACTATGCTGCCGGCAAACAATAATTCTGTATGGGGAGCAGCAATGACATCCAGGAGCAATAGCTCCTCCCTATACTGTTCCTCCACTGCCAAATGCTTCCTTCGCGACAATTGTCTGCTCAATCGGGCCATGTAAACGGGCTTCCTGTCAGCAGATTTGTACCTGTGAAACTGACCTGTTGAATGTGCGCTTGGCAGCTGAAGGCATCTGTGTTGGTCCCATGTTCATATGTGTCCGCATTGCTGAGAAAAATGACATTTTAATATATGCAAATGAGCCACTAGGAGCAACGAGGGCGTTGCTGTTACACCTAGAGGCTCTGCTTTCTCTGCAACTACCACACTCTCTCTACTTTGATTGACAGGGCCAGGTAATGAAAACATCACCATGACTTGCCCTGTTAATCAAAGTGCAGAGGACACAGCAGTTGTAGTGAGGGCAGAGCCTCTAGGTGTAACAGCAACGCCCTTGTTGCTCTTAAAGGCTCATCTGCATAGATTAAAACGTTTTTCTCAGCAATGAGGACACATATGAACATGGGACCAACACAGATGTCTTCAGCTGCCAAGCGCACATGTAACAGGTCAGCCGGTGTCATAGGTACAAATCTGCTGACAGATGCCCTTTAAGTTGACTTTCTCAAAATATTCTTTTATACAGGATTTCAGATTTAAAAAAGAATGACTTGAAGCACAGTATATTAAAGATGACATGCAGGATATTTCAGCTTTTCTGATTAGTGTATGGCATTCACTGTGTTAGGTTTCCTGCATTAACATAACAAAACTAGCATGCTGGAAAGTTAATAGAATTTGGGAAAGATTTTTCTTGCTGTAACATCTAGAAGCAGGTGGCTATTGTTATTCTTGAGTGATTGCTACATAAATACAATGGATTCTCTTTCTCATTTGTACATGACAACGACTGGAAAACCCTACCACTTATGAAAGTTAATGGAGCTTCAATGGCTGAAGCTCAATGAAGAAATGAAAGCACACCATCCTGCCACCGGCCATTACAGATTCTCTTTTACTTTTCTAGCTGCCTCCTGTTGTGTTTATCCTGACTTCATTATCCTCACCTGAAGGCGCATTGGTTTTTGAATTAATACAAAGAAAAGTTTGTATAAAATCCATCATATTATCCACCAACTATGCAGCTAAGGTGAAAACATTGCTTAAACACAACATGGGTTTCCGAAGGTTTGAGATCTTGAGACTAATTTATGCCAACAAATTAGAGCTTCAAAAACTAAACTTTCCCTTTAAGTGCAAGGATGTGGTGTGTTAAATAACAACTCCTTACTACTAGTGTCCAATAGGACTAATTACACCTATTAATCCTGCACCTACCGGATTAACTAAGACTTAACTTTTAATAATTTTTACTAATAGTACTCGAATTAATAACTAAATCTTTAAAACTTCCAGCAATCACTGGCCTTGATGTAACAATTGAATTGCCCTGTCAGGACGTCGCCTGGCCAGGTTGCCTGCTAGTAAGTAGATACACACTAGTGCCTAGCTGGCTGCGCGCTGCCAGTATAGTGTATAGGCACTGTGTGATTCATTGGTACTGTAATAATAGGCTGCAGTGATGTACTGTTTTAAAATTATGTCTGCCCTAACCCCTGAAGACGCCGGTACACGGCGAAACATGTCGGGGGGCAGCGTGAAGCTCTAATTTTAAAACAGTACATCACTGCAGCCTATTATTACAGTACCAATGAATCACACAGTGCCTATACACTATACTGGCAGCGCGCAGCCAGCTAGGCACTAGTGTGTATCTACTTACTAGCAGGCAACCTGGCCAGGCGACGTCCTGACATGGCAATTCAATTGTTACATCAAGGCCAGTGATTGCTGGAAGTTTTAAAGATTTAGTTATTAATTCTAGTACTATTAGTAAAAATTATTAAAAGTTAAGTCTTAGTTAATCAGGTAGGTGCAACAAATTAGAGTTCTCTCTGTTGGAGCCGCATGTTTAGCTCCAGAAATTAGATTCATGGTATCTCTTAAGGAATGCCAACTAACTTCTGAGGTCTACTTAGTAGACTAACTAGCTTGTTACTTGATCTGTGACATAACTCTAATCATATTTGTCTTCGATAAGGCACTTACTTTGAGAAGAAAACCGTTTTCAGAGTCCAAACAATGCTGTTGGAAAACCAGATCTTGAGGGAAAGGCCTAGTGAACAGTAAGGACTAGAAGGGAAGAATGGTCTATATGTTGTCCATACTGTAGCAGGAGAAAAGATGGGATAGGAGAAGATTGTACCTTTGCAGGGCTACAGCTTGATGACTAGATATCCACTCGTTTGGTCCATTTCTATATTTAAAAAAAGCACCGTATTTTTCGCTTTAAAAGATGCACCTGATGATAAGACGCACCTAGGTTTTTGAGGAGGAAAATAAGAAAAAATATATTTTGAACCAAAAGGTGTGCTTTTGGTGGGTTTTTAAATAATGGTGGTCTGTGGATGACACAAATAATGGGGGATCTGTGGACACTGTTATGGAGGGGATCTGTGGATGACATGGAGTTTTCCTGTCAGGCTGATCAGCCATGATGGCATATGGTAGGCAGGATCACATCATTACTAGTGTTATCAAAGCGAATCAAAGCATCTAAAGTGGAATTTGATACGAAGTTTAGGAAGAATTAAATTTGCAACAAATCCGAATTTGCTCACACTTCAAGGTAACAAATCTTATTTATTTTTACTAAAATGGTGGCTACACATGTTACAAACTGAAAGTAAGAAGCCCAGGAACGCGATATGATCCATAATGCTATGCAACCAGCCAATCAGCAGATGGCCATCCCATTTGATGTCATAGCCCTATAAAAAGCCTAATCCTGCCCAGTCTCCGCCATTTCATTGTGAACTGAGCATAGGGAGAGACGTGAAAAGTGCTAGGGAGGGTGTTCAAGAAGCTTTTAAGTGTGGAATATTGGATAGGGAGACTGCATGGACAGTGCAGGGACAGTGTAGGGAGATCATAGAGAGAGTTTTTACACACTGTAGGGTGAGCATAGGGAGACTGCAAGGACTGTAATCTGAAGCTGAAGGGATTCATAGGAGACAGCCCACTTTGCATCAATCCCTGTGTATGACACAAATCTATCTAATTGAACAGTGTCCACCTTGTTTAATAGATAAGCAATTTTATTTGGCTTTGATTCTCAAATTAGGGTGAATAAGATGTCTAATTGTACTATTATTGAGGTGTCCTCCTTGTTAAATAGATAAGCAATTGTCTTAGGCCTTGAGTCTCAAATTGGGGTGAATAAGCTGTCTAATTTTACTATTGTCGGGGTGTCTACCTGCCTGTCACAGTAACAGTTTCACTACCAGAAAGGACTAGCTATGCGTATCGCTGCAATGCACCAAGATACACCCTCCTTGCAGGCTGGGATATAGCTGATTTAACATGCTTCATGAGAAATAAATTCATAACGAAGCAAATTTTGGGGAAAAATTTGGCAAAGCATTTGAATTTAATTTTTGAAAACTTCGCTCATCTCTAATTATTACCATCTATTATATAACAGTGCAGCGTGTAGTGAGGCCCTGCACCCTCCCAGGCAGCTCTAAAAATGGGGCAACCAGTCCTGCTCATATTCTAGGACCAGTTGCTGGTGGCATTAAAATCACTCCCAAAGAACCCCATTAACAAGTCTGCTAAGGCCAGCGATTGATTGAAGCAGTCATTGGGCTACATGTTATCACTACAGCAATGTAAACAAAGACTGGTGAGGACCACTGGAGCGGGAGTGTTGGGGGGTTACATTTAACAAGTGAGTATTGCCTTTTTTATTTTAGCCAAGTTCCTGCTGTTGGCCAGTTTGCTTACATTCTAGCAGATAAACACTTTTCATTCACAAAAGGTAAGCCAAATCCCATATACAGACTACCATCCTCAAGCAACAAGGCTGGTGGAAAACTTTTGAATATTTGAGGATGATGTCTCTATGTTTCGCATTCTGTATCATCTCTCCACTGTATTGGTCACTGACAAAAATAATAAATACTATGTGTAGCACAAAAGCATGCAAACATTGAAAAGATGGATTTCTCTAAAGTGTAAAGTGAATCACTGCTGTGCGTAATAATAGGAGAATCTTTGCGCGCTTTTTTGATCAGAAAGACTAGCCCCAGCTACATCAGCATTACCACCACCAGCCAGCCATTGGCCTTGACCATATGGCAATACTGAAATCAACAGTAACAGCCTTTCTGGACTGCACTCCAGGGAAAAACCCATAACCTTCTGGATCAACAGACAGGAATGACGGCCAACTTTACCCTTTTTTCCATGCAGATTCTGGCCCATTCCACTTCAAGTAGGAAAAACGTAAGCAAAGCGAACAAGTCCTGGATGTGTGTTGCAATGTTACCTCCTTCATTACATAAACTCACCTAGGTAGCCCACTTAACATTCTGCTCTTTATGCTCTTAGAGTGGTTGTCTAGCTTTTACATATTAATGACCTATTCTCCTAATCAGTCATCAGTATCAGATCGGTGAGAGTCTAAGACCGGGCACCACCACCCTTCAGATGATTTTGTGTAGTGGCCATGCCGGTGTGCCACAGCTCAGCTCAAATTCTTTAAAGGTATAGCTCAATATAATTTTTGTGATGAATCAGTCCAGATGACTGCACTGCTAGAACACTGCTTGGATGGATTCCCATTTCAAGTGAGAAGGACAAGGGTAATAGATCTCGCTTTGTACTTTGTGTTTTGGTCCCGTACCAGCCCTAGCTTCAAGTAGCCATTTATAAGTCTGTGACTATTTATCCAGGGGGATACTTTTATATTCACTCCACATTGCCAACTAGTAAAATCAAATGTGCTAATGTGAGTGGAAGCAGCTATATCTATCTATCTATCTATCTATCTATCTATCTATCTATCTATCTATCTATTTCTCTCTCTCGCTCTCTAATATCTATCTACTACATATCTATTGGTTATCTATCTGTCTATCCATCTATTCTGAACTTTTTATAATCAGTTCAAGATAATGACAAATTGGAAGAAATTGACATGACATTTATCAGTATATTGCTATGGCATGCTGTCAGCTTGTTTAAAGGACAAACCTTCAAATCGTCTTAAGGTAACTCCACAACTTGTCATTCTGACGTTACATCTTGATAAGTATGAACATGAATTGATGTCACTGAAAGTACAGTAGTTTTAAATAAATCACAGCCTGGTCATTTTATTCTATGGGCAAAAGAATAACACAGATGATATCCCACTGTCATAACTGCAATTTCCTCCAGACAGACATAGGAAAAGCTGTGCAATCAATCATCTTCCAATGAATCAGGTTTAATCTCTTCATCTTTATATTTCAAAAAGCTTCAAAGCCTTTGCCATAGTCTCGCTAGGTGGTTAAAAAGACTGGGACTCACTCCAGCCTTTATACTAAATTAGAAGGAAAAACACAATTAGCCATAATTGTATGTAACCTTTCCAAATGATCATTAATAAACAAGAAACTTTCCACCAGAAAACTTATGATATGTTGCGTTTAAGGAAAGGACGGAAAAGAGGTTTGAGAGGTAATTTAATATGATTTTCCCTTTCATGCTGTGCTGTTAGAGAAAGGAACAAGCTGGGAATTTGCCGAATGTACTATATGAAATTTCACCATCAGCGACTATCCACTGCTTTAGCCTGAGTTGTGGGGGTGTTAGAGTTTGTTCACATGTACCCTTTTTTGTGATGTTTGGCAACTGAGGTACAGTAGCTGACAACAGACTCTACATGTAGAGGATCCCCTTTTACAAAAAATGAGCAGCAATTTTTCTATCTCTCATAATTTGACTTTAATGGAAGAGAACCACCAATGACACATTCACATCTAAAAACCAAAACACACCTTTGTCCTGTTTAGAATGTATCAAGAGGGTAAGAATGAAACGCAGCCAAATTATTAGGAGAACAGATTGGAAGGAACATACCTCAGGTCCTCTACCACTTTGGGGGAACTAAAGGGCCTCCACAACCCAGTTTCCTCTAGTTCTTCCAGGACACTGCTAGCAGCAGCACATGGAAGAAAAGATTTAAATACTTCCAACAATCTAAAAAGGAAATTGTTTGTAATGGTGAAAGCACTAAAAAATTATAAAAGGGGCCTGGGTCCATTTCTTGAGTATAACAATATTACAAGTTATAGTTACAAGATTACTGGGTCATCGATCCAGGGAATTATTCTGAATCCAAATTTGAAGTCGGGAAGGTTTTTATTTTCCTAAGATAAAGTATATTGGCTTCTATATCATAAGAGTTTTTGTTTCACTATGTATGCACTATGTATGTAAGTGCAGCACTCCAGAACAGGGGGTATCTGCAAATGGTGGTTATTTAATATATTGTATTGTTATGTAATGTATAATAAGCATAGCATGGTATGGATGGCACATCCAGAGTTAACAATCCTGGCCCACCCCTAACCTTTGAAGAGTGTAGACTGGAGTTGTTGGAGGAAGGAAGCAGTGACCTATGCTTTTTCTTCTTAGGCCTCAAACTATAGGGACTCTCTGCAAGATCAACAGATAGAGAGAGAGAGAAAAAGAAAGAGAACTTAGAATCTGCATGGCTAAGCATAGGAGTCAGCAAGGTAACCTGCTACTACAACCTGCTACTACAGCCATTCAGACTTTGCTGAAGTGAGGGACACCGTAAGAAACCCTTTACATTTGGACATGTCCTGGAAAGATGCTGCTTCAAAAACCCTGTATCCTGCAGTGGACACTATAGCCATTATTGCCAAGGTACTGCTGCTAGCCATAGATTCTCCTGAGAGGAACTTTAGCAGAGTAGTATAGAAATAGTGTCATAACTCCCACCTTTGCTAGTCTACATATATCACTATCTGAGAAAAGGATCTTCACTGTTTATAGACAAAACTGTGCTTCATTATGGTTGGATGTACTACAACTCCAATTTTGCACTTAAGTAAAGATCAACTTTTATTCTTCCTCTTCTGGCCTGGTTTTCTGACTCCTACATCATACGCTGGCCATTGCACTCTTCATAACCTGCTTTTAAACTATATAAGCACCTAATATCACAGCCAACACAACTACCACTAGACAAGAGCCCCAGAACCAGTGTGTGCCCCGAGGGATGAAAAGTGTGATGGTGTGAGGAAAGCCACTGTAACTGCAACAGCCATAGACACTACCATTCCTATTCTCTGCTCTGGCTCCTCAGGGGCTCGCTGCATAAGTAATGTTATTATCTGAAAAGAGATTATGGAGCTTTTATTATGTTACTATCTGAAAAGAGATTATGGAGCTTTTATTGCTGAGGGTTAGAGCTGTGTTCATGTATGGAGCTCTGATACCCCATCTCCCCACACCCCACATAGATGGGGTATCAGAGCTGTGGCCATAGCAAGGTGGAGCTAAGCTGCTGCTAAACACATCTTGTTCCACTTCTACATCACTTATAATACAGTGTTTCTTGTTTCCACCAGCACAAACAGTGACTGTCCTGTCGTTGTTAGCATATCCTCTGAATTTGCCATAAACGTCCCTTCAAGGAGCATCAAAAATGTTCATGACACTCCATACAATAAATATGAATAAAGCCCTTGCTTGTCCCGATCATTAGTAAGTATAATGTGGACTGTCATTGTCATAATGTTTGTGTTTGGAATCGGCCGCCTAATGTATTTGCTAGGCCTTAAATGCTGACCTGTGGGAAATCACCTTCAATTCTAATTCAATCTGAATCCTAGAGCCACTAAATCCAAAATCAATGAACACATATTTCACATTGCCACAGTCCTCACTCTCAGGTCTCAGGTACATCAATGTGCATTCAACACCGTCTGATGCACTTATTTATATCCAGCTAATAATTTTCTCTGCCATTGCGTATGTCGTTATTGTAATACCACAAATTGCTGTGTCCTAGCATAAAATATTAGTAGACTTAACTCTCCCCTGAGTCTGGTGGAAACGCTAAAGAGTTCTACTGGCAAGAACAGGCTCTTCAAAGCTAAAGTCCTTTTAACCCCTTAAGGACATTTTTTACCTTAAAGGGGTTATCCCACTTCGCCTTTTTATACTTACCTGCTGCCACCACACCGTTCACTTCCTGGATTCTGGCTGGGGGCGGGCTTCATCTTGATTGAAGTCTTCTCCCGGCCGGGCCGCGCGCTGGACTGAACGCGCACGCTG
This sequence comes from Bufo bufo, assembly GCF_905171765.1. Classification (NCBI taxonomy): domain Eukaryota; kingdom Metazoa; phylum Chordata; class Amphibia; order Anura; family Bufonidae; genus Bufo; species Bufo bufo. The sequence continues at coordinate 75,516,120 of NC_053394.1, read as the reverse complement.
CCGCGCATGCGGCATGCGACTTATTTCTGGCCAGTATAGTACAGAGCCAGCGTGCGCGTTCGCAGCTCTGTACTATTCTGGCCGGGAAGAAGTCACCGTCGCGCATGCGCGGCAGCGTGCGCGTTCAGGACAGCGAGCGGTCCGGCCGGGAGAAAAGAAGGAGTCTTCTGAGCAAGCGCGACCATCGGGATTCTGGAGAAGAGTGGTGGCCGTAACCAGGGGAGACCAAGTCACAACAATAAGGTAAGTGGGGATGAATTTTATCCTAAACGGTGGGAATTTGTTAATCAAGTATATTTACAAAAATGATCACTGTCAAATCATTAACTGATTTAACAGTGATCATTATGATGGGATAACCCCTTTAAGGACCTGGCCATTTTTTTGTGCTAATTTGATATGTGTCATTTTATGTGGCTCTAAAAAAGTCATGGAAAGGGCTAGAGGGCTGCAAATGGCAGCAAAATGTGGTTAAGAGCATGGCAAGTGCTCTGCAAACAAACGTAGATAGGGAAATGACTTAAAATAACATAAAATACATAAAAATTAAAAATTATAATCTTGATCTAGGAGGACGAGGTCCATATGGAGTAGGAGGTTGAGGAGGCAGTGGATGTGATGGTGTAGGTGGAAGCAGCGGTGGAGAAGGAGGAGGTAGCCAACACTGGTTTTTGGTTTTAATAAAAAAAAAAAATTTTGTTTAAATTAGGGTACACCCCAAAACATTGGGAAATATAACCTGTGATAACCCCCTCCAGCCGCGCTAAACAAACATTCAGACAATACACTGGCTGCCGGGCAGGCCAGCACCTCCAAGGCGTAAAGGGCAAGCTCAGGCCATGTGCCCAATTTGGAGACCCAGAAGTTGAAGGGGGAAGACCCATCAGTCAGTACGTGTAGGCATGTGCACACAAACTGCTCCACCATGTCGCACGTCCCCGTGATGTCCAAGATTCAATTGGATATCTGCTCTATCAACTTTCAATGTTCTTTTCTGCGTCTATCATGTTGATCACAGTTAGCGGCGAATCAGGGTTCCATGCTGGAGAGGGAGCATGAGAAAGGGATACCACATCCAAGGGAGATCAATGGCTGCAATGTGATCAAGCTGGAATGTGGGACACATTATTAAAGCAGAAGAATCGAATGAAAGGGCCAATTAAAGACGAATTGTAGCAATTTCGGGCACTGTCAACTATGTAGAGCAGGGGTTTATTCATGGCAAAACTGTGTTCATGTCACCCACCAATTGAACAGACGATTTTACTAAAATTTGGTCCCTGTTAACTATGCAGAGCAGGGGTTTGTATACGGCAAAATTGGTAAAATGTCACCTGTGTCACGAACCGGCAGGACAGGTAGTGAATCCTCTGCACCAGAGAGGCGATGGCGCGGGTTGTACTAGAGGATCGGTTCTAAGCAGTTACTGGTCTTCACCAGAGCCCGCCGCAAAGCGGGATGGATTTGCTGCGGCGGTAACTACCAGGTCGTGTCCCCTAGTAACAATTCAACCTCTCTGGCAACTGATAAGGCGTGGTACACAGGGAGAAGGCAAGAGCGTAGTCGGATGAAGCAGCGGTCAGGGCAGGCGGCAAAGGTTCAAAGGCGGGTGGATGGTAGCAACGGGTACGGCAACAGGTAAGGCAAACTAACATCATAGGGAACGCTTTCTCTGAGGCACAAGGCACAAAGATCCGGCAGAAGGCTGTGGGAGGAGAAGGTATAAATGGGCAGTGCACAGGTGCAGCCTAATTAAGTCAGCACTGCCTCTCACAACCTTAACCCTTAATAACCCCTTTGGACCAGGCACCAATCACTGGTGCACTGGTCCTTTGAATCTAAGAGTCCCGGAGCGCGCGTGCCCTAGAGAGAGAGGACGCACACGCCGAGACACTGGAGTGCTGCCTGGGGACATACGCTGTGAGCGCTCCGAGACCAGCAGGGGACCCGGAGCGCTCAGCGTAACAGTACCCCCCCCCCCCCCCTTTGGTCTCCCTCCCTTTTTGGTACCGAAGAACTTGCAGATGAGACTGCGGTCCAGGATGTTCTCCTCCGGCTCCCATGACCTCTCCTCAGGACCGCAGCCCTCCCAGTCGACCAAAAAAAATCTTTTTCCCCGGGAGATCTTGGTCGCCAAGATCTCCTTGACAGAGAATATATCGGAGGTACCGGCGACAGGGGTGGGAGAAACAAGCTTGGGAGAAAAACGGTTAAAGATAGCAGGTTTAAGAAGGGAGACATGGAAGGAGTTATGGATTCGGATGGAGGGAGGAAGATGGAGCTGATAAGAAACTTGATTGATACGACTCTTGATTTTATAGGGTCCCAAGAAACGAGGGCCCAACTTGTAACTTGGGACCCTAAATCGGATGTACCTAGAGGAGAGCCACACCTTGTCACCCGGGCGAAATTCCGGTGGAGATCTGCGTCTCTTGTCAGCTTGAACCTTCATACGGGCGGAAGCCCTGAGGAGAGCAGCGTGGGTTTCTCGCCAGATGGAGGAAAAATCCTGTACAAGACTGTCAACGGCAGGTACAGAAGAAGGAGTGGGAGACTGCGGCAGCGGTGGAAGAGGATGACGGCCAAAAACTACAAAGAAAGGAGACTTTTAAGAGGCAGAGGATTGTTTGTAGTTGTAGGAGAACTCCGCCCAGGGAAGTAGATCAGCCCAGTCGTCATGGCGAGAGGATACAAAGTGACGCAGATAGTCACCCAAAATCTGGTTCACCCGTTCTACTTGGCCGTTAGATTAAGGGTGGTACGAAGAAGAAAAGTCCAATTTGATCCCGAGCTGGGCACATAGAGCCCTCCAGAATTTGGAGACGAATTGTACCCCATGATCCGAGACAATATGTTTGGGAAGGCCATGGAGACGGAAGATGTGTTGGAAAAATTGTTTGGCCAACATGGGTGCAGAGGGTAGACCAGGCAGGGGTACAAAGTGAGCCATCTTGGAGAAGCGATCCACCACGACCCAAATAACGGACTTGCCATGGGAGGAGGGAAGATCAGTAATAAAGTCCATGGCGATGTGAGACCAGGGAACTTCAGGAACAGGTAGAGGCAAGAGGAGACCCGCTGGTCTCTGGCGAGGCGATTTATCCCGGGCGCAAATCATACAGGCCTGGACGATGTCCGAGACATCTTTCTCCAGAGAAGGCCACCAGTACCTTTGGGAGATAAGTTGGAGAGACTTTAGCACCCCTGGATGACCGGCAAAAGGGGAGGCGTGGCCCCACTTGAGAATTCGCAGCCGCTGACGTGGAGGTACGTAGGATTTGCCAGGAGGAAGAAGGCGTTCTGGAGGGATAATATATCGAGGTGTTAACTCGTCGCCCACCACATCAGAGCAGCGAGACAGAGCATCTGCCCTAATGTTCTTGCAAGCCGGACGAAAATGGATCTCAAAGTTAAAGCGGGCGAAGAACAGAGACCAACGAGCCTGACGGGGATTTAATCTCTGAGCAGACTGGAGATAAGCCAGGTTCTTGTGGTCCGTGAAGATGTACACAGGATGTGTGGCGCCCTCGAGTAAATGTCTCCATTCCTCTAGTGCCAATTTAATAGCCAGCAGTTCCCTGTCCCCAATGGAGTAATTTCTCTCTGCGGAAGAGAATGTTTTTGAAAAGAAGCCACAAGTTGAAGTCTTGCCCCGGGAAGACTTCTGGGTGAGGACGGCTCCGGGTCCCACCGAGGAGGCATCCACTTCAAGAGAGAAGGGCTTGGTGGAATCTGGTCTAGAGAGAACGGGTGCAGAGGCAAAGGCGGATTTTAGGGACTGGAAGGCTTCCTCGGCTTGGGAAGGCCAGGATTTGGGGTTAGCTCCTTTTCTAGTGAGGGCCACGATAGGAGCTACCAGAGTAGAATAGTGAGGGATGAATTGCCTGTAGTAATTCGCAAAGCCCGGAAATCTTTGTATGGCTCGGAGACCAGAGGGACGTGGCCAATCCTGAACCGCCGAGAGTTTGGCTGGGTCCATTTGAAGTCCTTGGGCTGAGATAATGTATCCCAGGAAAGGCAGGGAGGTCTGTTCAAATAGACATTTTTCAAGTTTAGCGTATAGGCGATTTCTCCTGAGACGAGTAAGAACTTGTTGCACATGGACCCGGTGTTGATCCAAATTGGAGGAAAAGATGAGGATATCATCCAGGTATACGAACACGCAGGTGTAAAGTAAGTCCCTGAAAATGTCATTGACGAATTCCTGGAAGACAGCAGGTGCGTTGCAGAGGCCGAAGGGCATCACCAAATACTCAAAATGGCCGTCCCTTGTGTTAAAGGCGGTCTTCGATTCGTCTCCCTCACGGATACGGATCAGATTAAAGGCCCCTCGGAGGTCCAATTTAGTGAAGATCTTAGCCCCTCGGAGACGATCAAATAGCTCCGAGATTAGAGGCAGAGGGTAACGGTTCTTGATGGTAATTTTATTAAGACCTCTGTAGTCAATGCAGGGGCGGAGGGAGCCGTCTTTTTTTGTCACAAAGAAAAAACCCGCCCCAGCAGGAGAAGAAGATTTTCTTATGAATCCTCTCTGTAGGTTCTCACGTATATAGTCGGACATGGCAAGAGTCTCAGGAGGTGAGAGAGGATAAATTCTGCCCCGAGGTGGAGTAGAACCGAGTATCAGGTCGATCGGGCAATCATAGGATCGTAGAGGAGGAAGAACCTAAGCTTGTTTCTTGCAGAAGACATCCGTGAAGGAATGGTATGGCTTGGGCAGCCCAGAAGGCGGAGAAACTTGCGGGTTCTGTTTGACCAGAGCAGGCTTGAGACAGCGGTCTGAACAGGAGGATCCCCAATGCAGGATCTCACCGGTGGACCAATTCAGGACAGGAGTATGACGTTGAAGCCACGGCAGACCCAGGAGGAGTTCGGAAGAACAGAAGGGAAGGACAAAAAACTCTAAAGTCTCAGTATGAAATATTCCGATGTCCATCTGTAGAGGCTGGGTACGGAACTGCACGGTGGCTGAGAGTCTCTCACCGTTAACAGTAGAGATGAAAAACGGCTTGGGTAGACGGATTACTGGAATACGGTACTTGTCAACCAAGGTGGCGTGAATGAAGTTGCCAGCTGAACCGGAATCCAAGAAGGCGGCTGCGGAGAAAGAGGACTTGGAAGAGATGATCAACTGCACGGGTATGATGAGACGTGGAGAGGAAGAATCAACACCTAGCAACGCCTCTCCCACGCTTACTAGGTGCGAGCGTTTCCCGAACGCGGTTGACGGAGAGGACAATCTCTAAGGAAGTGCTCGGTACTGGCACAGTACAGACACAGGTTCTCGTTTCTGCGGCGGCTTCGTTCTTGCGGAGTCAAGCGTGACCGATCTACCTGCATGGCTTCCACGGCGGAAAACCCAGTAGCGGGTTGAGGTGGATGCGGAAAAACGGGAGCCAGACGAGGAAAGCGTCTAGGACGAGCTTTTTCCTTTTCAAGGAGGAGTTCCTCCTGTCTTTCGGCGAAACGTTTGTCTATCCTAGTGGCCAGCAAGATGAGGTCACAAAGAGTGGAAGGAAGCTCACGTGCAGCCAGAACGTCCTTTACTTCACTGTTAAGTCCTTTCTTGAAGGTGGCACAAAGGGCTTCATTGTTCCAGTTCAGCTCAGAGGCCAGAGTGCGGAACTGAATGGCATAGTCACCCACGGAAGAACCTCCTTGGGTCAAGTTTAGTAAGGCAGTCTCTGCGGAGGTAACCCGGGCAGGCTCCTCAAAAACATTCCGGAACTCTAGGCAGAAGCTCTGGACGGATGCGGTGGCAGGATCTGCGCGGTCCCATAGTGGTGTAGCCCAGGCCAGGGCCTTTCCGGACAGTAAACTGAGAATAAAGGCTACCTTGGCTCGCTCAGAAGGAAACTGGTCGGACAGAAGCTCGAGGTGGAGAGAGCACTGCGACAAGAACCCACGGCACTGCTTAGGATCTCCGTCATATTTGTCTGGTAGGGACAAACGGATTCTGGAACCGGTGGTAACTGCAGGCGGAGGTGATGCAGCAGGAGCAGACGGAGGAGCTGGCTGTTGCAGAGAAGGCAGGAGCTGCTGCAACATAGCGGTCAACTGGGCCAGCTGTTGACCCTGCTGGGCCACAATGGTGGTGAGGTCCTCCAGGCTTGGCAGGGGAACATCAGTGGGATTCATGGCCGGATCTTACTGTCACGAACCGGCAGGACAGGTAGTGAATCCTCTGCACCAGAGAGGCGATGGCGCGGGTTGTACTAGAGGACCGGTTCTAAGCAGTTACTGGTCTTCACCAGAGCCCGCCGCAAAGCGGGATGGATTTGCCGCGGCGGTAACTACCAGGTCATGTCCCCTAGTAACAACTCGACCTCTCTGGCAACTGATAAGGCGTGGTACACAGGGAGAAGGCAAGAGCGTAGTCGGACGAAGCAGCGGTCAGGGCAGGCGGCAAAGGTTCAAAGGCGAGTGGACGGTAGCAACGGGTACGGCAACAGGTAAGGCAAACTAACATCATAGGGAATGCTTTCTCTGAGGCACAAGGCACAAAGATCCGGCAGAAGGCTGTGGGAGGAGAAGGTATAAATGGGCAGTGCACAGGTGCAGCCTAATTAAGTCAGCACTGCCTCTCACAACCTTAACCCTTAATAACCCCTTTGGACCAGGCACCGGAGCGCGCGCGCCCTAGAGAGCGAGGACGCACACGCCGAGACACTGGAGTGCTGCCTGGGGACATACGCTGTGAGTGCTCCGAGACCAGCAGGGGACCAGGAGCGCTCAGCGTAACAACCTGACAATTGAACAGACGATTTTTTTAAATTTAGGTCCCTGTCACCTATGAAGAGCAGGGGTTTATTCACGGCAAAAATGGTAAAATGTCACCCAAGAATGTAACAGAGGAATTAGTGAAATGTTTTTCCTTGTCCACTAGGTAGAGCAGGGGTATATCACAACCATAAATTGGTGAATGTCACCCAACTATGTAACAGAGAAATTAGTGAAATTTATTAACCTGTCTACTAGGTAGAGCAGGGGTATATCACAGCCAAAAATTGGTGCGTTTCACCCGACAATGTAACAGACAAATAAGCGAAATTTATTAACCTGTCCACTAGGTAGAGCAGGGGTATATAACAGCCAAAAATTTGTGAAGTTCACCCCACACTGTAACAGACAAATTAGTGAAATTTATTAACCTGTCTACTAGGTAGAGCAGGGGTATATCACAGCCAAAAATTGGTGAATTTCACCCTACATTGTAACAGACAAATTTGTGAAATTTATTAACCTGTCTACTAGGTAGAGCAGGGGTATATCACAGTTAAAAACTGGTGGATTTCACCCGACAATGTAACAGACAAATTAGTGAAATTTATTGACCTGTCTACTAGGTAGAGCAGGGGTATATCACAGCCAAAAATTGGTGAATGTCACCCAACTATGTAACAGAGAAATTAGTGAAATTTATTAGCCTGTCTACTGTTTTTTTTTTTTAATTAGGGTACACCCCAAAAGAGTGGGAAATATCAAAAATACAACAATGAGCAATTGCGCTGTAGTATAACAATGGCTGGGTAAGGCCAGTATACATGTCTATTCTGCACAAGGTACGGACAAGTCCTGTGGGATCCATGCCTGGTTCATTGTAATGAACGTGAGCTTGTCCAAATTGGCTGTGGACAGGCGGCTGCGCTTGTCTGTGAAAACGCCCCCTGCCATGCTAAACACACGTTCAGACAATACACTGGATGCAGGGCAGGCCAGCACCTCCAAGGCGTAAAGGGCAAGCTCAGGCCATGTGCCCAATTTGGAGACCCAGAAGTTGAAGGGGGCAGAACCATCATTCAGTACGTGTAGGCGTGTGCACACATACTGCTCCACCATAATGCTACCTCCTGCTAAGAAGTTCTATATCGGCTGGTGGTGCTGGTTGTTGTGGCGTGCTGACAAAACTTTTCCACATTTCGGCCATGCTAACCATGCCTTCTGAGGTGCTGGCGGTGCTCCAGCTGCGTTGGTGACCTCTTCCTCCTCCTCTGCCTTCGCCTTGTGCTTCCACTGTGCCCCTGCTGTCAGGTGGGAATGCCACCAGCAGCGTGTCTACCAGCGTGCGCTTGTACTCGCGCATCTTACGTTCACGCTCCAGTGACAGAGTTAAGGACGGTATGTTGTCCTTGTAACGGGGATCCAGCAGCGTGGCCACCCAGTAATCAGCACAAGTTAGAATGTGGGCAACTCAGCGGTCATTGCCGAGACACTACAGCATGTAATCGCTCTTGTGTGCCAGGCTGCCCAGAGGCAAGGAAAAGCTGTCCTCTGTGAAAGGTGTATCGTCTGTGTCCTCTGTATCCCCCAGACACGCACCAGTGATGGCCATGAGCTGGTCTGGGTGCCACCCTGCTGTGAACATGATTCCTCCTCCTCCATCTCCATCTCCTCCTCCTCATCCTCCACCTCGTCATCCTCCAGAACTGTGCCCTGGCTGGACAATTGTGTACCTTGGGTTTGTGGGTGCAAGAACCCACCCTCGGAGCCACTTGTGAATGACTGGCCGGAAACCCTATGAAATGATCCCTCTTCCTCCTCCTCCTGCTGTGCCACATCCTCTTCCATCATCGCCCAAAGCATGTTTTCAAGGAGGCATAGAAGTGGGATAGTAACTCTGAGAACGGCGTCATTGGCACTGGCCATGTTGGTGGAGTACTCGAAACAGTGCAACAAGGAACACAGGTCTCGCATGGAGGCCCTGTCATTGGTGGTGAAGTGGGGCTGTTCCACAGAGCGACTCACCCGTGCGTGCTGCAGCTGAAACTCCACTATCGCCTGCTGCTGCTCACACAGTCTGGCCAGCTTGTGCAAGGTGGAGTTCCACCTTGTGGGCACGTCACATATGAGGCGGTGAGCAGGAAGGCCGAAGTTACGCTGCAGCGCTGACAGGCGAGCAGCAGCAGGATGAGAACGCCGAAAGCGTGCACAGATGGCCAGCACTTTATGCAGCAGCTCTGACATATCGGGGTAATTTTTAAGGAACCTCTGCACCACCAAATTCAGCGCATGCACCAGCAAGGGATGTGCGTCAAACTGGCTAGTCCCAGAGCTGCTATGAGATTTCACCCATTATCGCACACCACCAGGCCGTGCTTGAGGCTCACTGGCACCAACCACTCATCGGTCTGTTGTTCCTTGCCCGTCCACAGCTCCTGTGCGGTGTGGGGTTTGTCCCCCAAACAGATAAGTTTTAAAACTGCCTGCTGTCGTTTACCACTGGCTGTGCTGAAGTTGGTGGTGAAGGTGTTACGCTGACCGGATGAGGAGGCGGTAGAGGATGAGAAAGTGGAGTAGGAGGAGGAAGCAACAGGAGGCAAACTGAAGAGCCCTGCAATCCTCGGTGGTGGAAGGGCATGCGCCAAACTTCTATTCGCCTCAGGCCCAGCCGCCACTGCATTTACCCAGTGTGCTGTTAGGGAGATATAACGTCCCTGACCATGCTTACTGGTCCACGTATCCGTAGTTAGGTGGACCTTGCCACAGATGGCGTTCTGCAGTGCACACCTGATTTTGTCCCCCACTTGGTTGTGCAGGGAAGGGATGGCTCGCCTGGAAAAGTAGTGGCGGCTGGGCACGACGTGCTGTGGGACAGCCACCGCCATAAGGCCTTTAAAACGCTCCGTCTCCACCAAACGGAATAACAGCATTTCAAAGGCCAGCAGTTTTGAAATGCTGGCATTCAGGGCCAGTCATCGCGGGTGGTTAGGGTGGTACTTCCTCTTTCGCTCCAGTGTTTGGGAGATAGAGAGTTGAACGCTTCCATGGGACATTGTGGAGATGCTTAGTGACCCAGGTGGTGGCATTGCTGGCAGATCCTCTGTTTGCGGGGTGGCAGGTGCCACTGTCACTTCAGAGGTGGATGAAGAGGCAGAGACTGCAGCAGGAGGAGACCTTTCTTTGTTTTTTAGGTGTCTACTCCACTGCAGCTCGTGCTTTGCACTTAGATGCCTGGTCATGCAGGTTGTTCTCAGGTTGAGAACGTTTATGCCTCGCTTCAGCCTCTGATTGCACAGCGTGCAAACCACTCGTGTCTTGTCATCAGCACATTGTCTGAAGAACTGCCACACGAGGGAACTCCTTGGAGCTGGCTTTGATGTGCTCGGTCCCTTAGTGCGGTGGGCAGTAGCAGGCGTACTGTCTAGGGGACGGCCGCTCCGCTTTTGCACCTTGCTCCCTCTTCTGCTGTGCTGGTGGCTCTGTGCGTCCACCGCCTTTTTCTCCGAACTACACAGGTCACTCGCATGACCTTGATTCCATGTGGGGTCGAGGACCTCATCGTCCTCCACATCATCTTCCACCCAGTCTTCACACCTGCCCTCCTTGTTGGTCTGCACACTGCAGAAAGCCACATCAGTTGGCACCTGTGTTTTGTCATCATCCGAGACGTGCTGCAGTGGTCCTCCCATGTACTCATCCTGAAACATAAGTGGTTGGGGATCGGTGCACTCAATCTTTTCCACTTATGGGGCAGGGCTATAGGTTCGGCCCTGGGAAACCCTGCTAGCAGAGACATCAAAAAGCAGAAGAGACTGCTCCATGACTTGGGGCTCAGACTGCTTCGCTGACTTGCAAGTGGGTGAGGTAAAGGACTGATGGACATTGGCTGCAGGTGCCAACTCTGATCTTTTAGCAGGAGACTGGGTGGGAGACAATGTGGAGGAACTGGAGGCACTGTCAGCCACCCAATCTACTATCGCCTGTACTTGTTCTGGCCTCACCATTCGTAGAGCCGCATTCGGCCCTACCAAATAACGCTGAAGTTTCTGTCGCCTACTCGCACCTGAGGGAGGTGTTTCACTTTTGCGTGTAGCTGGCACAGATCGACCACGTCCTCTCCCTGCAACAGGAGCTCCACCAGCAGCACCGCGACCAGGGCCACGTCCCTTATTTGACACTCTCCTCATTCTTTGCGTTCACCCACCAAACTAACAGATGGTTTTTGTCAGGCGAAAATGTAACCGCCAATAGTCAACAATTAAGTTCACTGAGAGTAAGGCAGTGTTGGTGTCATAAAGAGGAAAAATTTCTAGAGGTCACACAACAATGTAACAGGCAAATTTTATACAATTACTACACAGTTCCAAAAATTTTTAATTTGTCAACCAACAATGTAACTGCAGCATTGACTGGTTGTATTTGAATGTGACAAATGCAGCAAAGGCCCCAGATGTAGGGTATTGCCAAAAATGGGTGTTTTTTTAAACCCAGAATATTATTGCAGTATTTCAATCTTGGATTTCACTGTGACAAATGCAGCAAAGGACCCAGATGTAGGGTCTTGCAAAAAATTGATGATTTTTTTAAAACCAGAATATAATTGCAGAATTTCAAGCTTGTATTTCACTGTAACAAATGCAGCAAAGGACCCAGATGTAGGGTATTGCAAAAAATAGGTGTTTTTTTTAAACCAGAATATAATTGCAGTATTTCAAGCTTGGATTTCACTGTGACAAATGCATCAAAGGACCCAGATGTAGGGTCTTGCAAAAAATGGGTGATTTTTTTTAAACCCAGAATATAATTGCAGTATTTCAAGCTTGTACTTGACTGTCACAAATGCACATATGCTGTGTTGGTGCACTGAACTTGCATAAAATGGCCGCCGACGCCCACCTAACTAACAGACGGATAAAAGTTATTTTTTTGTGTCACTGGGCTCAGGGCAGGGTAAAAAGATTGTGCACTGCGCCCACAAAACAAAATCGCTGTAGATCGCTGAGTTAACAAGCACTTCTGATAAAAGATTCTTTCCTATTCTCTCCCTCACAGCAGCAGCAATCTATCCCTACACTAATAAGAGCAGAGTGACGTGCAGCGCTACATGACTCCAGCTTATATAGAGCCTGGGTCACATGCTGCACTGGCCAATCACAGCCATGCCCATAGTAGGCATGGCTGTGATGGCTTCTAAGGGCACACGAGTTAAACTGCTCTTAACTCGCCGAACACCGGGTCCGAGGTCCAAAAATACTAACGTTCGGCACAAACCCGAACTTTACAGTTTGGGTTCACTCAACCCTAGTGATAACTTTAAAACGCTCGCTTTTACTTATCCAAGCCATTCTGAGATTATTTTCTCATCACATATTGTACTTCATGACAGTTGTAAATTTGAGTCAAAATATTTCATTTTTATTTATTAAAAATACCAAACTTACCAAAAATTTTGAAAAATTTGCAATTTTCAAAATTTCTATTTCTCTGCATTTAAAACAGATAGTGATACCTCCTAAAATAGTTATTACTTTACATTTCCCATATGTCTACTTCATGTTTGGATCATTTTTCAAATTACATTTTTTTTTTCTTTTTTTTGGGACGTAGAAGCAATTCTGGAACTTTTTCAGAAAATTTCCAAAACACACTTTTTAAGGACCAGTTCAGATTTGAAGTCACTTTGTGAGGCTTACATAATAGAAACCACCCATAAATGGTCCCATTTTAGAAACTACACCCCTCAAGGAATTAAAAACTGATTTTACAAACTTTCTTAACCCTTCATGTGTTCCACAAGAATTAAAGGAAAATGTAGATGAAATTTTAGAATTTCACTTTTTTGGCAGATTTTCCATTTTAATTCAGCGCAGCGTGGGGGGGCAATGGAGTCAGAGGGAGCCCCCTCCCTCTGTATACCCCGCACGTGCCGTGGTCAGCTCTGACAGCCGCACGTGAAAGGGTTAATCCACTGGCCTCACCGCACACAGCGATGCCGACGGATGCAGCAGGGGCCCAGCTATCAGTAACAGCCGGGCCCGTGCTGTGGAGCTGGCAGGTGCAGCTCCTGCACCCACCCGTTCCCATCACGTACATGCACGTGAGGATGCGGCATATTTGATATATTTTTAAATAATTTTTGATGATGTTACTTTTCATTTTCCATGTCAATATCTATATTTAAAAACAAAAACACAGATCACTTTACTGTAGCTACCTGTTGTGTGTCATTCTAATCCAAACTGTAATGGTACCACCTCTGCATATAGATAAGACAGGATCCATCATTCACAAAAGGTGATTGTCGAAACTTAGAAGTGCGCCAAGAAGTCAATGAGGTTCCCTCCAGTCCTCTGTGTCTATGGCCCATGGGGCTGCCATAAAGCAATTTTCTTAAAGCTTTCTAAATGATGCTAAGAACAGCTCAGGCAAGATGGCAGCCCCCATAATCACATTTGGAAAATAGAATAAAAAATCTTTAATAGGAAAATAAAAACATATTAGATAAAAAAGATATAGTTGATATCTGGTTTTAAGTGACATGCACTACTCACAAAAAGTTAGGGATATTTGTATTGTGGGTGAAATTTCAGGATGAACCTAAAATGCACTCTAACCTTTACAAGTTAACTTAATGTAACCTTCTCTAAACTTTTGAATGCACATGTCCAACTGTTCAATATTTCAGTATTTTTTGCACATCTTGCTGTTCTCTAACAAGAAGCTTAACAGCAACATGCACAACAGGTTTGATCCATGAATCACCCAATACATTTCCAGGTTCAATTAGAACTGATATTTAAAGTCCTCCTCATCATGCTGTTCACATTTTGACATCATGAGACCGAGACGACACCTAACAATTGATCAACAATACCTTGCCATTGCGAAGCTTCAAGCAGGATGTTCTCAGATGGAAGTGGCCACTGAGCTTAGAGTATCACAGTGCCATCAGCAGACTGCAACAGAGATACAGAAAGTCTGGAAGAGTCACAGAAAGGCATAGAAGTGGACGTCCTTTGGCCACATCCCACACTGATGACCACTTCATTGTGAACAATGCCCTGCGGAACCGGATGATGAATGGCACACAACTCCAGGCACATTTAAGGGAGGTAAGAGGCACAGCTGATAGTCCTACTGAATAGACTGCTAGAATTTGTATTATGGCAAGAAAAAAGCAGCTAAGTAAAGAAAAACGAGTGGCCATCATTACTTTAAGAAATGAAGGTCAGTCAGTCAGCCGAAAAATTGGGAAAACTTTGAAAGTAAGGGCTATTTGACCATGAAGGAGAGTGATGGGGTGCTGCGCCAGATGACCTGGCCTCCACAGTCACCGGACCTGAACCCAATCGAGATGGTTTGGGGTGAGCTGGACCGCAGAGTGAAGGCAAAAGGGCCAACAAGTGCTAAGCATCTCTGGGAACTCCTTCAAGACTGTTGGAAGACCATTTCAGGGGACTACCTCTTGAAGCTCCTCAGGAGAATGCCAAGAGTGTGCAAAGCAGTAATCAAAGCAAAAGGTGGCTACTTTGAAGAACCTAGAATATGACATATTTTCAGTTGTTTCACACTTGTTTGTTATGTATATAATTCCACATGTGTTAATTCATAGTTTTGATGCCTTCATAGTCATGAAAATAAAGAAAACTCTTTGAATGAGAAGGTGTGTCCAAACTTTTGGTCTGTACTGTACTTTCTAACATAGAAAGTATATTCTGGTGCATTTGTATGCTTCCAGAAAATACTGATTGAGGGCTGGGATCTATCAGTTTCCACAAAATAGTGATTGAGGTTTTCCATATACCTGCGTCCACAAAATTACTGCTTGAGGGTGATATACCAGCTTCAACTAACAACTGATTGAGGCCTTCCATATATCAGCTTCCATAAAATAGTGATAGAGGTTTTCCATATACCTGCGTCCACAAAATACAGATTGCGGGTTTTGATATACCTGCTTCAACTAACAACTGATTGAGGCCTGCCATATATCAGGTTCCACAAAATAGTGATAGAGGTTTTCCATATACCTGCGTCCACAAAATTACTGCTTGAGGGTGATATGCCAGCTTCAACTAACAACTGAGTGATGCCTTCCATATATCAGCTTCCACAAAATAGTGATAGAGGTTTTCCATATACCTGCGTCCACAAAATACAGATTGCAGGTTTTGATATACCTGCTTCAACTAACCACTGATTGAGGCCTTCCATATATCAGCTTCCACAAAATAGTGATAGAGGTTTTCCATATATCTGCATCCACAAAATTACTGCTTGAGGGTGATATACGTGCTTCAACTAACAACTGATTGAGGCCTGCCGTATATCAGCTTCCACAAAATAGTGATAGAGGTTTTCCATATACGTACCTGTGTCCACAAAATTACTGCTTGAGGATGATATACCAGCTTCAACTAACAACTGATTGAGGCCTTCCATATATCAGCTTCCATAAAATAGTGATAGAGGTTTTCCATATACCTGCGTCCACAAAATACAGATTGCAGGTTTTGATATACCTGCTTCAACTAACAACTGATTGAGGCCTTCCATATATCAGGTTCCACAAAATAGTGATAGAGGTTTTCCATATACCTGCGTCCACAAAATTACTGCTTGAGGATGATATACCAGCTTCAACTAACAACTGATTGAGGCCTTCCATATATCAGCTTCCATAAAATAGTGATAGAGGTTTTCCATATACCTGCGTCCACAAAATACAGATTGCGGGTTTTGATATACCTGCTTCAACTAACAACTGATTGAGGCCTGCCATATATCAGGTTCCACAAAATAGTGATAGAGGTTTTCCATATACCTGCGTCCACAAAATTACTGCTTGAGGGTGATATGCCAGCTTCAACTAACAACTGAGTGATGCCTTCCATATATCAGATTCCACAAAATAGTGATAGAGGTTTTCCATATACCTGCGTCCACAAAATACAGATTGCAGGTTTTGATATACCTGCTTCAACTAACCACTGATTGAGGCCTTCCATATATCAGCTTCCACAAAATAGTGATAGAGGTTTTCCATATATCTGCATCCACAAAATTACTGCTTGAGGGTGATATACCTGCTTCAACTAACAACTGATTGAGGCCTGCCGTATATCAGCTTCCACAAAATAGTGATAGAGGTTTTCCATATACGTACCTGTGTCCACAAAATTACTGCTTGAGGATGATATACCAGCTTCAACTAACAACTGATTGAGGCCTTCCATATATCAGCTTCCATAAAATAGTGATAGAGGTTTTCCATATACCTGCGTCCACAAAATACAGATTGCAGGTTTTGATATAACTGCTTCAACTAACAACTGATTGAGGCCTTCCATATATCAGCTTCCACAAAATAGTAATAGAGGTTTTCCATATACCTGCGTCCACAAAATACAGATTGCAGGTTTTGATATACCTGCTTCAACTAACTGTTACGCTGAGCGCTCCGGGTCCCCTGCTGGCCTCGGAGCGCTCACAGCGTATGCCTCCAGGCAGCACTCCAGCGTCTCGGCGTGTGCGTCCTCGCTCTCTAGGGGGCGCGCGCGCCGGGACTCTTAGATTCAAAGGACCAGTGCACCGGTGATTGGTGCCTGGTCCAAAGGGGTTATTAAGGGTTAAGGTTGTGAGAGGCAGTGCTGACTTAATTAGGCTGCACCTGTGCACTGCCCATTTATACCTTCTCCTCCCACAGCTTTCTGCCTGATCTTTGTGCCTTGTGTCTCAGAGAAAGCGTTCCTTTCTATGTTTGTTTGCCTTACCTGTTGCCGTACCTGTTGCTACCGTCCACCCGCCTTTGAACCTTTGCCGCCTGCCCTGACCGCTGCTACGTCCGACTTTGCTCTTGCCTTCTCCCTGTGTACCACGCCATATCACCAGCCAGAGAGGTCGAGTTGTTACTAGGGGACACGACCTGGTAGTTACCGCCGCAGCAAATCCATCCCGCTTTGCGGCGGGCTCTGGTGAAGACCAGTAACTGCTTAGAACCGGTCCTCTAGTACAACCCGCGCCATCGCCTCTCTGGTCCAGAGGATCCACTACCTGTCCTGCCGGTACGTGACACTAACAACTGATTGAGGCCTTCCATATATCAGCTTCCACAAAATAGTGATAGAGGTTTTCCATATACCTGCGTCCACAAAATTACAGCTTCCACAAATACTCCTCTTCTCTAGGGACTTTGGCACAGGGTCATTTTGAAAATGACAGGCAGAGGAAGAGGCAGGCCATTCCGCAGTGCTGTAACACGTGGCACCTGTGTGGATTTGGTGTTACCGCCACGGATTGCATGCAGACCTGCCTCTTTGTCTCCTCCTCCTACTCCATCCTCCGTCTCCTCCTCGGCGGACTCCTCCTTTTCCACTGCTACCGCCTCTTCCGCTGCACCCCCCAAGCTCACCAGAACCTATTTGATGTGTCAGGTGAGACATTGCCACGGTGTGCTGCGGCTGTTGTGCCTGGAAGCTAAGAGCCACAACGGTCCTGCACTGCTTTCAGCTCTGTGGTCACAGGCCGATCATTGGCCTGTTGGTAAAGTTGGTAAAGCGGTGTGCGACAACGGTGTCAATCTGCTGAGTGCGCTGAAACAGGGCAAGATGACACACGTGCCGTGCACAGCACACGTCCTCAACTTAGTCGTGCAGCGATTCGTTGCCAATTACCCCGGGGTCCAGGACGTCTTGCGGCAGGCCAGGAAAATCTCTGGCCATTTTAGAAGATCTTACACGGCCATGGCTCACCTTGCTGACGTTCAGTAACGACACGACTTGCCTGTCAGACGTCTGACTTGTCACTGCCCGACGTGCTGGAAATCCACCTTGTATATGCTTGATAGGCTGCTCCAGCAGAAACGCGCCATTAACGACTACATGAACGAACTCGGCGACAGGACAGGTTATGGGGAGCTTGGTTTCTTTTCAACGCTCCAGTGGCTGCTCATGCGTGATGCATGCAGACTTCTGCGGCCATTTGATGAGATCACCAAACTGGTCAGTCGCAGCCTGGGCGCCATCAATGACATCATACTTTACGCCTTCTTTCTGGAGCATGCATTGCATCGTGTCATTGATCAAGCCGTCGAGGAGCAGGAGCTGGAAGATAAGGAAGTCGCAATGCTGAATTAATTCCATGGGGAGTCTACTCCATCTGAGACAAGTCAGCAGGAGTCTGAAGAGGAGTCAGAGGAGGATGGTGGCTGGGGGAAGGAGGAGGAGCAATAAGAGTAGGCTTTAAACTATTCTGGGATCCCTGGTGTTGTCCTTGGATGGGGGGAGGAGACCGAGGATGACATTCTCCTAGGTGATGAGCAGGAGCCAGGGTGCTCCACCACTTCCAATTGAGTGCAAATAGGGGCCTTCATGCTCCAGTGTTTGAAGAGGGACCCCCGTATAAAAAGCATAAAGGTCAAGGACCTGTACTGGGTGGCAACGTACTTAGACCCCGGTACAAACACAAAATGGCCGACATGTTACCAGCATCACAGAGAGCTGTCAGAATGCAGGATTTCCAGGCTTTGCTGCGAGAGTTGCTGCATTCTGCTGTTGTGGTCACTGGCAGAGGAATTTCCACCCACAGCAAAATAGGTGTGGGTACTCATCCTACCGCGCCTGCAAGAAGAGGGTGGTTTGAAGATGTGTTGGTCACTTCGGATATGAGGTCATTCTTTCAGCCAATCCATCGACAGCCGCCCTCCTGATCCAGCCTCAGGGAATGCCTAGACCGACAGGTGTCCGACTACATCCGGTTAACGGCCGATGTGGACGATCTGAGAAGCAAAGAACCCCTTGACTACTGGGTGTGCAGGCTTGACCTGTGGCCAGAGCTGGCATAATTTGCCATGGAACTTTTGGCTTGCCCCTCGTCGAGTGTCCTGTCCGAAAAGATGTTCAGTGCAGCAGGGGTGATCTTGACCGATAAGCGCACTCGCCTAGCTCATGACAGTGTGGACTGCCTCACATTTTTTAAAATGAATGAGACATGGATCTCGGAGGAATTAAACACCTGTGATGACCACGTGTCAGCCCGCACATATCCGCCACCAAAGAATGTTCCTTGCCTTATGTATATACAGCGGCATAAAAGGCCCAATTAGTTCTTTGCTGTCAGGTGAATGCCTATTGGCTAATTTTTGGGGCCTGTACTGGCCAACAGTTACATATTTATCCTGTGACCGCCTAATGTACCTCCAGCCACAGAATCCAAAGTTCTTTGCTGTCAGGTGAACGCCTATTGGATAATTCTTGGGGCCTGGACTGGCCGAAAGTTACATATTTATCCTGTGACCGCCTAATGTACCTCCAGACACAGAATCCAAAGTTCTTTGCTGTCAGGTGAATGCCTATTGCCTAATTTTTGGGGCCTGTACTGGCCGACAGTTACATTTTTTATCTCTAGCCACATAATCACACCCTTGTCTCACTCCTCTGGCTCTCATTGTGGTGGCGTACGAACTGCATTCACCATAAGGATCTTTTAATGTCACAGGGTTATGTGATTGTGCCCCCCACCCCGTACTGTGCCTCCTTATGCCCTGCATTGTGCCCTCTTACCACACCCTGTGCAGTGCCCCTAGTCATTCCCTGTACTGTGCCCTCTAATACCCTTTTATCCGGTCATGGTATGGCGGTGTTATCCTGTCACTGTACAGAGGTGTTAGCCGGTCAATGTATAGTGGTGGTATCCAATTACAGGATGGCCATAACTGTATCCCTTTCCCTGCCCACGCTATCCTTTTTTAGACCTGGCATGAGCGGGGAAAAAATGCAGATTGCGGTGCTAAGGACTTCTAACATAGAAGTATTTCTAAATGAGCACCTAATTGTATTATTATTCTGGGGTAGGGCTAATATCGTTATATTATATAGATTCTAGTGTATTATACTGTGCCCTGTATTTCTCAGTAGAAAATGATCCTTGGGAAACACAGTCCTCATCCCTGACCAACAGCGCTCTGTCAGTACATGGCGGCCTCCCCTGTCCACCACACTGCTCCGCTGTGTACTGGTGCTTATTCTGACACTAGGGCTGGGTTCACATCCTATTTTTGCCATCCATTTAATGCATACCAAAAATGTATGCGTTAACAGGTGCCTCAGACTGATACCATACAGTGGCGTCTGTTCACCATACAGTTCCATGGTAGAAAAAAAAATTATGTTAACGTAAGCATTTTTTTAATGGATTCTGCAGGATACAAAAATGTGGAGTGCTGCACATTTGTATACATCAAACCTATAGGAAATAAAAAATTTCTAAGCTCCAGCAGGGCACATTTTTGAGAGTTTAAGACGCATAAAAATGGCCCCTGATTAAAATACCTATTTTTTGTGGGAATTTTTGCCAATGATCCCCCTCTGGTATATCACTGTCCATGTTGTGGGACTATTTGTGTACTTCTAGTAAGTGTTTGCTGGCTGCAAATATGACCTGAAGGTTTTTCAGGTTCGCCTGCCATTAAAGTGAATGGGGCCCGCCGCGAATTGTCCCGGCCGATGTTCGTCCATCACTAATGAGGAAATCACCATTGCTGCTTCTACTTAAATGCCCTACTTTCATGATATAATATCACTGTAGCGTGAACTTCCAGAAATTTCACCCGAAAGCTAAATATCCCTAACTTTTTGTGAGTAGTGTATTTTCGGTGACACATTTCCGTTAAAATAAGCACCTGCTTCTAGGTAATGGCTACCTGCTGGTTGGTAAGTACATAAAAGTGCATAACCTTTTGGACATGCACAATAAGGACTTCTAATCTTTGTATCAGTCCTATGTATCACATATTATTTTAGAAATATATTTTTTATTCTGTAATAAATATATATATATATATATATATATATATATATATATACAACCTTTGTGCTTTTCGTGTGCTCAATAAGATGTTTCTTTATCAAAGAAAAAAGCGTAAATGGAGACATAAATTCAAAGAGAAGAGATGGCTTTAAAAAAAAATCTGCAGTCTTTCTTTGTTGAATTCTGATTTTTCCATGAACTCTGGAGCTGTAAAATAGAACAAAAATGTACAGTAACCATAGACAATGTACAAAAGTGTACAGAAATTTGCATGGAGAAATGAGTAATTATCCGGTAGCAAAACGTTGCTCTGCAGATGACAATATTTCTAAATATTTGCAGTGAAACTCCCATATTAATACTAGATGCAGATGGCACAGTCATCTTTGCATTGGGAAGGAGACTTAATTGATTGTTTAGATCAATTCATAATTCACTGTGGTCTCATTTTCTTTGGCACTTGTCAATGATTGAACCCATTAATCAGAGCAGAGTTTCAAAGTGGGAAATGGAGTTTAACTGCAATAGTATGGTATAATATATTCAATTATATGCTCCAACAGTGTCCCTCTTTCGCTTGTACTTTTGCCTATAAAATACTTTTTCAAATATAAATTAGGTCTCATACTTTACATCATAGTGCAGTCTGGCCGCAATTCTTTTCTTCTTTTTTCTTTTTTCTTTTTTTTTTCTAAATGTCAGGCCAGATGTTACATTAGCATGAACCAGATTTTTAAGAAATCCCATTCACATTATGCATTATGATTGTAGAGCATGACTTATCATAGACAGAGGCATAACTTGAAGCATCCAGGCCCTGTTGCAAAATCCATAACAGATCCCACCACCTACCATGCACCATTTTAATTTTCTTATAAGACAGATGGGTCTTTGGGCACGCTCAGGCACCAATGCTTGAGTACCTCTGTAACCCCTATAGCTAGGCCTCTGCATAGATGTATTGTTTGGTGATTTCCCATAAAAGCAGCACATTTATTAAAATTTCTATAAAAAAAATAATAATACATTTTAATGCAGCAGTTGTGTTGAGATTAAAGGGACTGTCTAGCCGGTATTTTTTTTTTGTTTTATTTAAAAAAAATACAAATTGATGCGTCACAGTTTCCCATTGATATTTACTTCCTGGTTCCTCTTGACACAGAGGAAATTTTTGTTCAGCAAATCACTGTGTGTGGAAGGTCATCACTGCAGTTAGCAATTGGCAATTTCCTTTTTGAGACTAACATCTTATATTTTTGGACGTAAAGGGCTTGTCCGATCAAGGCAACCTAATCCCTATCCACAGGATAGGGGATAAGTATTTGATCATCAGGCATTTGACCATGGGCCCCCCCCCCCCCCCCCCCGGCAATCAAGAGAGCAGAGACCCATCCCCTCCATTTGAATAGACCAGTGGTGACACACGCGCACTGATGCTCCATTCAGCTCTATAAGGCTGAGTTCACACGGGCTTTGCGGGAAAATGTGCAGGTGCGTTGCGGGAACACGCACGATTTTTCCGCGCGAGTGCAAAACATTGTAATGCATTTTGCACTCGCGTGAGAAAAATCGCGCATGTTTGGTACCCAAACCCGAACTTCTTCACAGAACTTTGGTCTTGGGATCGGTGTTCTGTAGATTGTATTATTTTCCCTTATAACATGATTATAAGGGAAAATAATAGCATTCTGAATACAGAATGCATAGTAAAATAGCGCTGGAGGGGTTAAAAAAAATATAAAAATAATTTAACTCACCTTAATCCACTTGATCGCGAAGCCCGCATCTTCTTCTGTCTTCATTTTAGCTGTGTGAGGCAACAGGACCCGTGGTGACGTCACTCCGGTCATTGCATGATCCATCACATGATCTTTTACCATGGTGAAGACAGAAGGAGATGCCGGCTCCGCGATCAAGTGGATTAAGGTGAGTTAAATTATTTTTTTATTTTTTTTTAACCCCTCCAGCGCTATTTTAGTATGCATTCTGTATTCAGAATGCTATTATTTTCCCTTATAACCATGTTATAAGGGGAAATAATAATGATCGGGTCTCCATCCCGATCGTCTCCTAGCAACCGTGCGTGAAAATCGCACCGCATCCGCACTTGCTTGCGGATGCTTGCGATTTTCACGCAACCCCATTCACTTCTATGGGGCCTGCGTTGCGTGAAAAACGCAGAATATAGAGCATGCTGCGATTTTCACGCAACGCACAAGTGATGCGTGAAAATCACCGCTCATGTGAACAGCCCCAAAGAAATTATTGGGTCAGTATTCAGTGCGGGTGCAATGCGTTCACCTCCCGCATTGCACCCGCGCGGAATACTCGCCTGTGTGAACTCAGCCTAAGGCTGCCGGAGATCGCCAAGCACTTATGCTTCGCTAGCTCCAGTTGTCCCATAGAGTTGAATGGGGTGGCCCATATGCATGCTTGTCTGCTGGTCTATTTAGATGGGGAGCATCATTCTTGTGATCGGTGGAGGCCCTTGCAGTCAGACCCCTACTTATCAGACATTTATCCCCTATCCTGTGGCTAAGGGATAAGTTGTCTTGATGGACAACGTCTTTAACTTCATTATTACTCTAGAACAGGGGTCGGCAACCTTTTTTGGATGGAGTGCCGATAAAAAAAATATATCAAAGTTGAAGCGCTCAGCGTGCCGGGCAATACAGAAAAGTCATATAAAACAAACTGTATGTGACAAAAAACAAATAATCAGTTTACCTTACTACTCAATGCGACCCTTGTTCCATCCAGCTTTAGTTCATATGAAAAGACTTTTAGGTCCCTCTGGCAGTCACATATAGGCTCACTAAAGTGTCATAAGCTTGATGCCCATCCCCCTCAGCAATAACATGTAGGCCCACTATCCTCCACACCCCCTAAAGTTGTCAGAAGCTTGTCCCCCCATTTTCCCCAGCAAAAGCTCACCATTCTCCCACTCCCCAAAGTTGTTAGAAGCTTGCTCCACATTGTCCCCCCATAACCCCCAGCAGTCACATGCAGACTCATGGTGAGTCTGCATGTGACTGCTGGGGGTTATGGGGGGACAATGTGGAGCAAGCTAAATCCTAAACCCACCCCCAATTTAGTCACAAAGCTTCTCCCATTCCCCAAGCTCCCTATCAATCTTCCATCTGACTGCCCCATCACACCATCCCCTGCTGCCACCTGTGCCACTACTACTCCTAACCCTCTGCTGTCACCTGTGCCACTACTACTCCTAACTCTCTGCTGTCACCTGTGCCACTACTACTCCTAACCCTCTGCTGTCACCTGTGCCACTACTACTCCTAACTCTCTGCTGTCACCTGTGCCACTACTACTCCTAACCCTCTGCTGTCACCTGTGCCACTACTACTCCTAACCCTCTGCTGTCACCTGTGCCACTACTACTCCTAACCCTCTGCTGTCACCTATGCCACTACTACTCCTAACCCTCTGCTGTCACCTGTGCCACTACTACTCCTAACCCTCTGCTGTCACCTATGCCACTACTACTCCTAACCCTCTGCTGTCACCTGTGCCACTACTACTCCTAACCCTCTGCTGTCACCTATGCCACTACTACTCCTGCAACAAGCAAAATTCTGGGAGTTGTAGTTTCCCAGGCGGGAGTTGTAGTTTCCCTCTGCCAGCCGGCCACTACATCCAGTCACACACACCATAATAATGGTACCTGGCGGATGACAGTCCGCTTCCAGGCTGCACATGTGGGCTCAAGTCACTAACAGGAAGTTCCAAGGGGAGACAAACACACATCCTGCTGCATGGGAACCAATGTCACAGTCAGAACGGCCCCCTGGATACAACATACGGTTTCTCTAGTTCCGCGCCCAGGAGTTCCCAGTGGAGTCTGGTAGCTGGTTGGCACTGCGGGAAGCATGTTGGGCGGGCCTAGTAGATGCACCCTGTGTAGCACATCTGAATTTTAAAAAATTAAAGGTGCAGTGCGTCGCGGTGTGTGCCAGTCAAATATGACCTGCGTACCATCTCTGGCACGCGTGTCGGGGGTTGCCGACCCCTGGTCTATAATCAGGTAAGGAATCTGTTGAATTAGAGATTTCTTACCATTTACAGGGGTTCAGAGGTGTAGCTATTGTGGAAGCTGGGGAAGTGGCTGCTACAGGTCATTAACTTAGAAGGAACCCACCTGGGAGGAGGACTGAAAAATTTTATTGTCATGGCTCCCTCAGGAGTATTATACAATGACATTATATACAGTGGTATAAAATACAGCTTTTACATGTAGGAAATGGACAGAGTGGCTGCAGGGCCTGGTCTGAGAGAGCGATCTTGATTAGCTATAGAAGTGGGGTTGCACTGGAGGATGGGGTTGCTGGGGGGAGCCCTTAAAAAATTTGCTGTGGGGTCCAGTCAGTTCAGGTTACGCCAGTGCAGGGGATGCATGTCTGCATTTTTTAAGCTTTACTAGAAGACAGACCTAAGACTTTGCTGAGAAGACACCGATGCACAGGTTTTCATAATTGATTTTCAGAATTCAGTTCCATTGCTCAGATCTCTCACCAAATTGCAGATCATCAGGTTTGCAGCTTACCTATGAGAATAATTTTTCCATTCCATTACATCCATAGTTCACTTTCTATTCTGACACGAATTGCATGAAAAGCGAGTCCCTTAATGATGAAGTTAAAGTGAATTATGAATTAAACAAACTTGGTTTGTTGCAGAAAATAATCAATTAATTTTCGCCAAAAATTAGAAATTTGAACAGAATGTTAATTAGATTTAATTATTTGAGGTTACATAGATAATTTAATTAACTGGAATGATAACACTTACTATTTCATATAATGAAATGCTTCTCAGTATTACAGTAGACATTAGATATCCAAAAACATATCTGGTGGACAACCCCATCATGTAGCACAACTTTCCCTTATTTAAGCCACCATCACACTAAGGCCTCATGCACACGGCCGTTGTTTTGGTCCGCATCTTGGCGGCTCGGATGCGGACCCATTCATTTCAATGGGGCCGCAAAAGATGCGGACAGCACTCCGTGTGCTGTCCGCATCCGTTGCTCCGTTCCGTGGCCCCGCTAAAAAAATTACGCGCACGGACGACGGTCGTGTGCATGAGGCCTTAACCCTACAATAGGCAGGATTAGATATCCTCAAACTTCCAAGGAGATACACAGCATACAGGTGGCAACTGTTGCTATTGTAGGTTTCATGTAGTAGGGGAGGCCTTATCAAGGTTGACCCAGGTTCTATTTTGCTACAAACATCTACAAGGCAATACTCTTCTACAGGCCCCACAATATTAACAAGAGATGACTGTTATTTAATTAATTATTTTCTCTTTTATTGTAAGGGTATTTTTTAAGTAGTAATTATGTTCCCTTTGATCAATATCATTCTGTATAAATGTAGTATCCATTCCCCATTAAATGTAGTAGCCATTCTACATTGTGCTGATAAGAACACATTTCTGAGTGATCTCAGAGACATGTGGGATGCACACTGGAGAGGGGCTGATGAGAATAAATGTGGTCTGTACTAACAAATTATTTGGGATTTGACCAGGGACCTCATCCTAGGTAGGATATAAGTATGGATTGCCCTATTTTTTTTACTATTCTATATGTGATTTCTCTGTTTTATCTTATTTATATTTAATCACTTAGTAAATATATTTATTTACTAAGCCTGCATACGTTTATTCATTCTCATATCTGTTGAAGTCACGTTACGTTACATCTCCTAAAATGCTAATGGGGATATGGGTTTTACCATAACAGGGGACTTTGGTGGTGAAAACTAGCATTAGTAGATGGGCTGCAATTAAATTATGGTAGGGCCACTACTATTTATTTACTGTCTTTTTAAAATATTGTGGAATCTATGCGCATAGACGTGGACATTCCATAGCAGGAACCAGTCAAGCTGCTCTGGGGTCCAGTAGGTAGGAAAGCCCACTACCACATTAAAATCAGCCTGGGACTGGCTATTAGAGTGTATATTAGGGACTGAGCTAATACCAATGGCTCCCAGAGGATTGTTAGTGTGACATAAGGAGGTGTTAGGTGATGTGCTATTGGACAGCAATGGGCCCATATATTGCTCTTCCACTGGGGTTTGCCACTGTATGCCCAGATAGCAATATATTGACATGATACGTATTGACTATAGGGTAGGTCATTGGATCAAAGTACAGAAAGATGGCAAAATAGATTGACATGAAGCAGAAGAAAAAATACATGCATGCCATGTTCTTAACTAGGCTTAATTAAATGCTGTACATTAAAAGGCATATCTAGTTCTTTTTTAAATGATGGTCTATCCTCAAGATAGGCCATCACTAGCAGGTAACAGTGGTCTGACACCCCACACCCATGCCAACCAGTTGTTTGGTGGAGCTCCATCACCGGAAGTCTGCGCTGGAGCTACAGAGGGCCGTCAACATTGGAGTGGAGTTCGCTCGGTACTACAATGCTTCTCCAATTCACTTCAAGTAAAGAGCTCCCTCCACTACAATGTGGACGATGTTCTGTAGCAATGATGCTCAAACAGCTGATCGGCAGGGGTGCAGGGTGCTGAGAATAGGCTAGCACTTAAAAAAGATTGGACAACTCCTTTGTTTGCGTTTGATATTCCAACACCCCACACCCCTGCCAATCAGCTGTTTGGTGTAACTCCATCACTGAAAGTCTGCGCTGGAGCTACAGAGGACCATCAACATGGTAATGGAACTCGCTCGTTACTATAATGCTTCTCCAATTCACGTCAAGTAGAAAGCTCCCTCTACTACAATGTGGACATTTTTCTGTAGCTTCGGCGCCAACTTCTGGCAATGGAGCTCCACTGAACAGCTGATTGGCAGGGGTGCGGGGTGCCGACCTCCATGGATCAGCTAGTGATGGCCTGAGAATAGACTCTGTCTTAAAAAAAGACTAGACAACCCCTTTAAAAGTTTGTGTTTGATGGAAGATCCCTAAGACGGCACAGTAGATATGAAGGGTTCTGCTGTTCTATTTTTATATTATTCGTATTAAGCACTCATTTGTATATTCCTTGCTATCAGCTAAACATTTGGAATGATTTACATTTGATTTGTTTTGTACAAAAAATAAATTTGTTTAAGGGAAACAAGATTAAAAAAAAAAAAAAGAAACCTGCAGCTGGAGGCACTAAAATTTTATATAATGTGGGAAAAAAACAATCTATTAAAAATGCATCACAAGTTATTTAATAATATATTAACAATAACTGCCAACAGAACAACAGGAAACCATTGTGATTTCTAATACTTTATTGAAATGATTTAACAAAATCCAAAACAACAGCTGACTGAGACGACAGCGTACACGTTACACATGTAAAGCACAACCGCAAATGCTCACCTTGTCGTATAGCAGAGGCGGATTGGGAACTTACAGTGGCCCTGTTAAAAAATCTAAACGTGGCTCCATATTGTATGTTGGTGTCACCGCCACTTCTGTAAGAAGGTCTGACAGACGTCCTTTTCTACCTCTTGCATGATGTTCTTTGTTTTGGTTTCACTTTGTCATCTCATTTCCTTCTCCCAGGTGTCACCTATTTAGACTAATCCTCTTTCCTTTATATTCCCTCCCATACTTCCTCACTTTGCGGTTTATACTACTTCCTGGATTGAAACTTTCACTGCTGGAGACTTCTGTTGCGGCTTGTTCAGATAAGTCCTTTATGTATTGTGTTTCCTTGCTGGCTTGATTCTAGGTGACCCTGACTCCCTCCATATTAAGTGGAGGGAGCCGGTGGTCGTGTCCCCTCACTATTATAGGGTTTTCAGGTGTCACACAGTCTAGGTACGAGGGCATGCAATCGTCTACCTCTGAGACCCTTGTATGTGCTTAGCAGTCAGGGTGAGCTCTTAGGGTTTTATAGGGGTCACCTTTATGCTCCTTAGTTTGGGATCAAGCCAGTCGGATGTTTATCCATAACTTCCAGCTATCTGCAACACCATCCGTGACATTATAAACCGCCATTACCGTCTTAAGCATGGATGCGGTTTCAGCCTTGATTGACCGCGTGCAAGGTCTTTCACTGGAGGTAGCAGATCTCCGTAAAACTGTGTCTCAGTTTCAGGTGACCGGTTCTGCTTGCGTTCATGGAGTTTGTTCCGAGCCTAAGATCTCGCTTCCGTATACATTCTCCGGGGGTATTTTGTTCGCTTTAGAGAGGCTTGCAAACTCCATTTTCGCCTACTTCCCCATTCCTCTGGTGATGAGGAGCAGAGGGTGGGGATCATCATCTCGCTGCTCAGGGATAACACTCAGTCTTGGGCCTTTCCGCTGCCTGTGGGGGCACGGCCCCTCCGATCGGTGGATGAATTTTTTGTAGCCCTGGGGCAGATATATGATGACCCGGATCGTATTGCTCTGGCTGAATCTAAACTGCGTCTTATATGCCAGGGTAAACAGTTCGCAGAGATATATTGTTCTGAATTTCGGAGATGGGCAGCTGATACTGGTTGGTACGATGCTGCACTCCGAAGTCAATTTTGCCATAGTCTTTCGGAGGGATTGAAAGATGCATTTGCTTTTCATGAGAGACCTGCATCGTTGGAGTCTGCCATGTCTCTAGCTGTTCGTATTGACAGGCGTCTTAGAGAGAGAGGAGAGACTACTCCTTCCTGTCATATTCAGTCCAAGGACAGTGGGGCGGTCTCATTCAGTGCGCAGGGGCCTCAGTCTCTCTCAATCCCCTCTGAGCAGGAGGCCATGCAGCTGGGTTTGCTTGCCTCTGATAGTAGAGGATTCAGCTCTCAGAGGAGGGTTTGTTTCTGTTGTGGGGGGTTTAAATCATTTGGCTAATGTTTGCCCCTCTAGGAGATTCAGGGAGTTTTCTGACGGTAATAAAGAAACAAAAAGAAAGAAACCCTCTAAAAACTTTCCATTTGCTACTATTGGCAAGGTTGATGCAGAAATTTAAGGTTTGCCGTTTGCTTGTAGTTCCCGTTTTCTCCTACCTGCCAGGGTGGCGCTAGATAGCAAGAACATTGTTTGTGAGATTTTTGTAGATAGTGGAGCAGCTGTCAATCTCATTGATAATCAATTTGCTATAACACATGGTTTCCAGGTTTGCACTTTGAAAAAGGATATACCTGTTTTTGCTATCGATTCCGCTCCACTTTCTCAAAAATCATTAAAGGGCATAGTTCACAATATCCGTTTGACTGTGGGTTATGCTCATGTTGAGGATATGTCATGTTTCGTCCTAAGCGGATTACCTACTCCTCTAGTGTTGGGGCTGCCCTGGCTCACTAAACATAACCCCACCATTGATTGGCAAGCAAGGCAAATAAATGGTTGGAGTGACTTTTGCAGAGAGAATTGCCTCACGGCATCTCTTTCAGAGGTTTCTACCAAGACTGTACCATCTTTTCTCTCTGAATTTTCGGATGTGTTTTCAGAGAGTGGTGTCCAGGAGCTGCCCCCTCACCGGGAGTACGATTGCCCTATTAATCTCATCCCAGGCGCCAAGCTGCCAAAATCTTATATCTCTGAGAGCCTGAGAAAGGGACACATCCAACCCTCGAAGTCACTGTTGCCGCATTTTTTTTTTTTGTTAAGAAAAGAGATGGTTCTTTAAGACCTTGTCTGGATTTCAGGGAGCTGAACTGTATCACAATTCGTGACCCATATCTGCTTCCTCTGATCCCGAACCTGTTTAACCAGATTGTTGGGGCAAAAGTTTTTTCTAAGTTGGATTTAAGAGGGGCATACAACCTAGTCAGGGAAGGGGACGAATGGAAGACGGCCTTCAATACCCCTGAGGGTCATTTCGAGAATTTGGTTATGCCCTTTGGTTTGATAAATGCTCCGGCCGTCTTCCAACATTTTGTGAACAGCATTTTTTATCATTTAATGGGGAAATTTGTACTGGTGTATCTAGATGACATTTAGATTTTTTCTCCTGATTTCAAAACTCATAGGGACCACCTACGTCAGGTCTTGCTCATTCTTCGGGAGAATAAATTGTACGCTAAACTGGAAAAATGTGTGTTTGCGGTTCCGGAGATTCAATTTCTTGGTTTTCTTCTCTCCGCTTCTGGTTTTTGCATGGACCCTGAGAAGGTCCGCGCTGTGCTTGATTGGGAGCTTCCTGAGAATCAGAAGGCGCTGATGCGGTTTTTGGGTTTTGCCAATTATTACAGAAAGTTCATTTTGAATTATTCCTCTGTGGTTAAGCCACTCACTGATATGACTAAAAAGGGGGTAGATTTTGCCTCCTGGTCGGTAGATGCGCTTAAGGCCTTTTCTAGTATCAAAGAGAGCTTTGCTTCCGCTCCCATTTTGGTACAACCTGATGTCTCTCTATCTTTTATGGTTGTGGTGGATGCTTCTGAGGTGGGTGTGGGTGCGGTCTTATCTCAGTGTCCCTCTCCTGCCAAATGCGACCGTGTGCCTTTTTCTCAAGGAAACTCTCCTCCGCAGAGAGAAATTACGATGTGGGAGATAGGGAGTTGTTGGCCATCAAATTAGCTTTTGAGGAATTGCGCCATTGGCTAGAGGAAGCCAGACACCCTATTACCGTGTTTACCGACCATAGGAATCTGGCCTACTTGGAATCAGCCAAGCGTCTGAACCCGAGACAGGCCAGATGGTCTTTATTCTTTTCTAGGTTTAATTTTGTTGTCACGTGTTCACCCTGGGGTTAAAAATGTGAAGGCGGATGCCCTGTCACGTTGTTTTCCGGAAGGGGGGAACTTTGAAGACCCGGGTCCCATTTTGGCTGAAGGGGTGGTCATCTCTGCTCTTTATCCTGATTTGGAGGCAGAGGTTCAGGCAGCCCAGGCAGAGGCTCATGATCTTTGTCCTCCTGGGAGGTTGTTTGTGCCTCTCGCTTTATGACACAAGGTTTTTAAGGAGCACCACGATACTGTCCTTGCTGGGCACCCGGGGAGTAGAGCCACAGTAGATCTCATTGCTCGGAGATTCTGGTGGCCAGCTCTTCATAAGACAGTTGAGGGTTTTGTGGCAGCCTGCGAGACCTGCGCTCGTGCCAAGGTCCCTCATTCACGGCCATCGGGTTCTCTCCTCCCGTTACCCATTCCTTCCCGTCCTTGGACGCATCTGTCCATGGACTTCATTACGGACCTACCTCGTTCCTCGGGGAAGACTGTGATTCTGGTGGTAGTCGACCATTTTAGCAAAATGGCGCATTTCATTCCCTTTCCTGGGTTACCCAATGCTAAGACGTTGGCGCAAGCGTTTGTTGATCACATTGTTAAATTGCATGGCATTTCTTCAGACATTGTTTCTGTTTCCAGATTTTGGAAGGCCTTCTGTTCTCGCTTGGGGATTCAGTTGTCATTTTCTTCTGCTTTTCACCCGCAGTCGAATGGTCAGACCGAACGCGTCAATCAGAATCTGGAGACATATCTGCGCTGTTTTGTGGCGGAGAATCAGGAGGATTGGTATTCTTTTTTGTCCCTTGCTGAGTTTGCTTTAAATAACCGTCGCCAGGAGTCCTCTGATAAGTCACCATTTTTTGGTGCATATGGGTTTCATCCACAGTTTGGGACATTCTCTGGAGAGGGGTCTTCTGGTTTACCTGATGAGGAGAGATTTTCCTCGTCTTTGTCATTTATTTGGCAAAAGATTCAGGGTAATCTGAAGAGGATGAGTGAGAGATATAAGCGTGTGGCAGATAAGAGACGTGTGCCTGGTCCGGACCTGAAAGGGGGTGATCTGGTGTGTTTGTCTACAAAGAATATCAAACTAAAGGTTCCCTCCTGGAGGTTGGGTCCTAAGTTTATTGGACCTTACAAGATCTTGTCCGTCATCAATCCCGCTGCCTTCCGTCTTGATCTTCCTCAGACTTGTAAGATCCATAATGTTTTTCATAGGTCCCTATTAAAACCTTATGTCCAACCCACTGTACCCTCCTCTTTGCCTCCTCCTCCGATTTTTGTTGATGGTAATCTTGAATTCCAGGTCTCTAGGATTGTGGATTCTCGCATTATCCGCGGTTCTCTCCAATACCATGTTCATTGGGAGGGTTATGGTCCTGAGGAGAGGATGTGGGTCCCAGTGGCGGACATTAAGGCCACTCGTCTCATCAAGGCTTTCCATAGGTCTCATCCTGAGAAGGTGGGTTCTGAGTGTCCGGAGTCCACCCGTAGAGGGAGGGGTACTGTCACCGCCACTTCTGTAAGAAGGTCTGACAGATGTTCTTTTCTACCTCTTGCATGATATTCTTTGTTTTGGTTTCACTTTGTCATCTCATTTCCTTCTCCCAGGTGTCACCTATTTAGACTAATCCTCTTTCCTTTATATTCCCTCCCATACTGCCTCACTTTGCGGTTTATACTACTTCCTGGATTGAAGCTTTCACTGCTGGAGACTTCTGTTGCTGCTTGTTCAGATAAGTCCTTTATGTATTTTGTTTCCTTGCTGGCTTGATTCTAGGTGACCCTGACTCCCTCCGTATTAAGTGCAGGGAGCCGGTGGTCATGTCCCCTCACTATTATAGGGTTTTCAGGTGTCTCACAGTCTAGGTACGAGGGCATGCAATCGTCTACCTCTGAGACCCTTGTATATGCTTAGCAGTCAGGGTGAGCTTTTAGGGTTTTATAGGGGTCACCTTAGTTTGGGATCAAGCCAGTCGGATGTTTATCCATAACTTCCAGCTATCTGCAACATCATCCGTGACAGTTGGTCCAAACTGACAGAAGTAGCCTAGGCCAGTAATACTGTAGTGCTGAACAAAATACCGCCTCAGCAGCACCAAATACCACAGTGCAGCACAAAATACTGCC